>NC_081836.1:2432651-2735681 GCF_030867095.1 Alligator mississippiensis
TGGCTAGTAAGCGGGGAGGCCATAGCACCTGATGGGGATTTGGGCTGTGCTTTTTCCCCACGTGGTTCTCATTCCCACCGTCCTGGAGGTGCTATGCATCCCGGTTACATCCCCTCCTCCAAAACCTTTTCTCAGCAGCGAGGGGTGAAGGAGATGCAGAGAGGGGTGCTGACCGTGAGCACTTTGGGGTGAGGCCATCTCTGCGCTCTCTGTTTGTACAGCGCCGAGCACAGGGGAGCCCTGGACTGTGACGGCACACAACAATTAGCACTGCAGAGACAGCTCAGCAGGGAGCCCCACGGCTCCAATGGGCACACCCTCTCCCCCCTTTCACATGCTGCAACATGCATTGCCCAACACAGAGCGGCACTCGTGGACTGCTGCAGTGTTCCCCTGACATCCCCCAGCTCCACCCCCACTTCCCAGCTGCCCGGGCAGCAGTGAAAGGGCAGAGGTTCACCCGCAGGTAGGCACGAGTCCCTAGAGTGACCTATCCTTGGCCAGAGCAGAACTGCTCCCTGCGCTGTCTGGTGCTTCGTCCAGTCCAGTTTTAAGCCACCCAGGTAATGGATTTGCTGCTCGTTCTCCAGGGGAAGAGAATTCCTCTAGGGGTCTGGCCAGGTGGGCCTTCAGCACTGTATGCACCTAGAAACCCCGTATTGCTACTGCTTACCCAAAAAGGGACGCTCAATTAACTAGCAGGAGGTGGCTATCTTTGTCCACGAGGCACTAGACGGCGGACACATCAGACGTGAGCATGGTGCACTGTGAGTCTACCGTCTAATGCAAAGGCTCTCCTGGATACTGGTCCTGGATACTGCACGGCCCCTGCCTCCCGCCTCACTTCATCCCATCAAACCAGAAGCTCTTTTTTCTGGTCGCTGACTTACCTCGATGTTAGGGATGTTCTCAAACAGCTGCTGGGCAATGTCCTTGCAGCCTTGCTGAATGGCTTCCGGGGGCATCTCGTTATCCGAGTACCAGTCCCTGTTGGCCGAGTGGGCGTAGGCTGCGCTGGGCGTTGCGTGGTTCACTCGCGTGGTGGTGACGATGCCCACAGATTTGCCTGCAGCAGGAGAGATGGGGAAAGGAAGGGGGTGAGCGTGCAGGCAGGGGGATCTCTGGCTTGATCGGGAGATGCACAAAAGGCTCGATCCTGATCTTACTCAGACCCACGTGTCCCCACTGCCCATACAGCCCCAGGTGAGACAGAGCAAGAGGTGCAAAACGCTTTGGGATCTTACCATCAAGCATACCCCACTTTCCTCTCCCTAGCTCGCTGCATTTTGAGGGTTCAGCTATTTTCTAGTAGTAACCCTAAAAGCACAGCGTAGGACGTATCTAGAAGACGTTTCAGTGAAACTTCCAGGGTTTCTTTCCTCTCCTGACTCAACTGATCAATAGAAGAGCGTGCAAGCTGAAAAGGTGAGCATGTTAAAAAGAAAAAAACCAAACCAAAGCTAAAAGGTTTCAAGGAAGGTGCCTCTCAGCAAAGAAGCCCACATTATCAGGGGTGCTGAGCAAATGCTGCTGCCGTCGATGCTCATGAAAGCTGCAGAGGCTTATCACTTCTGGTATTTAAATCTGGATTTAGTGCTTCGCTCTAGCCCTCCTCCAGATGTTTTGGCCTGTTTTACTATGCAGAAAGCGATGAGGAGAGCCTGGCAGAATGAGACTCCGTGAACATTGGGTGACATTTCTTGTCAAATGTAAAACCCCTTTCCTCTTGCAGTCAGAAACACAGATGTGGCAGCTGGACATGGCCCCCGAGAGCCAAGGAATGAGAGCGACCTGTCAAGTTTCACTATCTAGATAAGCAGACTAGGTTCTCTGGGTAAATGTGATATCTTTTATTTGACCAACTCAATAGTTGGAAACACTGTTCAATTTTTCCAACTACTTAGTTGGTCTAATAAAAGATATCACATTTACCCAAAGAACCTTGTCTGCCTCTGTGCTTAGACCAACACAGCCACAGCCAACGTCACTGCGGAGATAAAAGGCTCTGCTCCTCCAAACACTTACACATGTGCTCCACTCCGTTCCAGATTGATCCCACTGATGTGTGGGGGGCTCTTCATCCAAGTGAAATGACTGAGGATTTGCAATCAAGTGTAACAGAAAAACTGGCAGCCAGGAGGGTGAAAAGAGATGCTTAAGAACAACGGCTGTTAGGAAAATTGAGTGAAATGCAATCATTTCAGTTCACACGAGTTTTGGCCAACATCTGGCTTGCTCCCTCTCAAGCATTACCGGCCTTCTCAGGTTCATCTGAAACTGGAAACTCAATACCTACGCATCTACCTAAGTCTCCAAGTTCCTCTTTGGTTCAGGCGCAAAGCCCCTCTTTTGCACTCGTAGGAGACTCCAGGTCAAAACAGGATGCCAGAGGAGCAGAAAGGTTTAAGAATTAAACCCAAAGACAAGAGCACTCTTTGTGTGTAATTGCAGGTGTCAGTCACTCGCCCCTCCTTATCAGTGATGCAGATTAAGGGATTTCAAAAAACCGGATTTGATTTTTAGCTTCATCAATGGTCCTTTAACTGATGAGAAATCATAGGAACTACAATAAAACTTAAGAGTTGGTGGGAATATTTTTCTGACAAAACAACTTGTCGGCAGAAAAGGCTGATCTGTTCAAGCCAAAACTTTGTGGGTTAGAAAGAGTGGTCAGGGAGAGGAAGGAATTTCTGGCCAAAATTCAAGTCACTTATAGCAAGAAAGAGAGAAAAGCAAATAACCCAGTAGTCAGGACATTCACCTGGCATGCAGGGGCATGGCTTTGTCTCTCTCCTATGACAAACTTCAAAAGGTCTTTGTTTCATCCCAATGGGAAACAAGGAGTTTTTGGAAACTTTACTGGGGTTGGAAAATCACACCCGCTTTAGCGCCTCACCCACAAGCCTCCTTGCAAAGAGTGTATTAATTAACCCTTCTGGTCACCCTGCCACGAACCATCATATAATAGATGGGGAAACTGAGGCACGGGGCAAGTTGTGTTACACTCAGCATCACAGAAGTGGTTGGGAAAAGTGTTAAAAAGGTGAATTTGTGGCTGTACTCCCCCGCTAGGCTGCACCTCAGCAGGTGTCATAGTGCTCGGGTCCTGGTTTTGGGGCACATTATTGGTTTCTGGGATCAGGTGTTCTGGCTCCTGACCTGCCCATGGAAAGGAGACGGGCACACAAGAACTCCTGAGCCGAGGGATGGAAATTCATGCACCGACTTATTCCAGCTCTGCCTCATCCTCACTCTGGCTTCAGGTAGCTCCCAGGGTTAAGAACCCTTCACAGCCAGCGCGAGGGCTGCCCGGAGAGCTGGGAGGTCCCGGCCACCCCCGGCCCTACCGCTTCTGGCCATTCACTCACCCGCTTCCTTCGACCACTTGAGGATCGACGTGACTTCGTTGCCCGCCGTTGTGTTGCACTGGTCTCGCATCACGGCGGCACTCACCCCCACCGTTCCCTCGTTGGCCTTCACCCCGCACAGGTAAGCCGTGGCCGTGCCGGCGCTGTCTGGCACTTGGGCATCGGTATTGTAGGTCTGCAAAAAGAAGCCATGAGGGTAAATGAACAAGACCGGCATCGTCATCAGCTTCTGCCACCTGCCCTTCATCCACCCGACACGCACGCAAACCCAAACAGGGAGTGGGGTCACAGCAGATACAAGTGGGGTCGCAAAATCCCCAAAGCCCCAACTCCGCTGACCGTGCAACTCGCCCTCCGTGCCCACAGTTACCCGGGGCAGGGGCTTATGATGCCCCAGCTGCTCTGACATAACTGTTCAGGCTCTTAATTATCCGGTGGCAAGGGAAAGCTCAACCAGGGCATCTTAGCCATGTTTCAGTCCAGGGAAAGCTTCCCGGTTTAGCCGCCCCCCAGAGATAAGAGCAAGCATGTGATAAATGGCATGGTAAATCCCCACACCCCGTACAAACAGTTCCCACTGTGGGGAGGGGGTCACATAAATGCCAGGTCTGTATAACAGAGAGAAATCTGAACTCTTGGCCTGGGAGAAAGGGAACTGGGAAGAGTGAAAATGTACAAGCCTTAGGGGGTTGGCACGTCAGGCCGGGCACTTCATTCTCCAAGCCAAGAATAGGTCATTGCACAAGGCTTTCTTCATGGCTGCCCTGAGCTAGGCTCGATGCCCAGGCTCCCTGGCGAGGTTTGTGGTGGGGTGGGATACGCGGTGGCTGGGCCTGGCACGCAGGGGGCCTGGAGAAGGAATATCCCTTGTCCTCCACCACCGTCTCGTCGGCATGTGCATGGCAAACAGGGAGGTAGAGAAGGAAGGGGCAGGGCTGCCTTTGCCTGATGCTCTCCGACAGTTGCTTTTCCCTCCGTGCCTCTGCCCCAGGGCAGCTAAATGAAACTTGTTTTTAGGCCAGAGCTGCAGCAAGATTCACCACTCTGTCTTAAGGCTCCTGGCACGAACCTTGCACGCCCAAGGGCAATGCCACTGGTTTGGGGCCAGCGCCAGCTGCTCACGCCAGGTCCCAGTCCTACCCCAGTGCAACTCAAGGGTTGCAAGGGGACTGCCTTGAACCCAACAGTGGCGTGCCTGAGGCAGAGAGAACAGATGCTCCTCCCGATGACATACACAGGGATGATCCCAGTCCCCACTTGGCCCGCTGGCCCTCGTCCATCCATCCATCCCTCCCTCCCCACCCACCACCAGCTGCAGGGCTTCTTGGACCTGCTTCAAAAACAAGCCCTTTGGGAACCATAACCAACCCCATCCGAGCCAGCAGAAAGACTGCCCCAGCCGCAGCCAGGAACGCATCGTGCCTCCCAGAGATGTCGAGATAGGGCAGTGGTTGCAAACCCACGAAGCGCTGCGTGGGGGGGATCGGCTTCCAGGGACCCCCGTATCCTCAGCCTCCTCGCTGGCCGCACCAAGGGAGGGGGAGCAAACAAGCACAGATTGCCTCTGCGCCGGCTCCCAGCACCTCCTGGCTCTCCCATGGCGGGGCCGCTACAGGTCGCCAGCACCGATCCTTGCTCCACGGCTGCCCACCATCTGAGCTACTCACCTCCACGAGTATTTTTAACTGCATCGAGAGCATTTTTTTAACCTGGCAGCAAGCAGGGGATTAGCGGCAACAAATATTTGATTTGATCTGCTTTTCAAACCGTTATTTTTTGCCGTTTTTCCTGCGGAACGAGGCCTCCCTCGGCCAGCTCTGCGGCGAGCGGCGGGCTGGCCTCACCCTGCGTGCCCCCGTGTCCGATGACACAGAGCACAGAGAGGAAGGAGCACGGCTTTGGTTCAGCGGGTCTCCCCGGGGCCAGGCCAGCCACCCGGAGCTGGCTGGGCTCCGGGAGACGGCTTGGGTGGAAAGCACATCCCAGAGGCTGCTGGCACAGCAAGCCACGTTCCCACTCCAGCTGCCAAGCCTCGTGACCGGGGGAAACAGCTTGAGCAAAATTAGATATTACTTTTGAGTATTTTAAATCTGTTTTTCCAGAGCAGCTCATCTCTGTGCTGTTTTACTCCTTGGCAGGCAAGTGCCATGGGCCAAGGCCGTTCCTGGAGGAAGCAAGCACACCCTTCATGCCAGGGCTGGATCCGACCGCTGAGCGAGTCGCTGCCTCGTCTCCCTGTTTGCCACCCGACACGACCGAGGCTAGATACTGCAAAGCCCAGGAGTGCTCAGCCTCAGAGAGTCTCAGCAGCGAGAGGACAGAACAAGGAGCAATGAATGGGCTCAGGATGCAACACGGGAAGTTTGGATATTAGGAAAAACTTTCTCACAAGGAGGGTGGTAAAGCGCTGCTGCTCAGGTCAAGAAAGAGCCACTGAGAAAGTAGGAGGGAGGGAAGAGCCCTGGTTTCCCCCATGGGAAGCAAGCAACCACAAGGCCCGCAGCTATGGGCTCTGCTCGGCACCTCACAGCTGTCAGCACCACCCATCTAGGACACTTCTGTGGTCCCGTGGCCCGAGCATCTCACAACCCCCATGACATGGGGCACTGCTATTTTCCCCCTCTCTACAACAGGGCTCTCGGAGACCAGAGAGATGACGTGACCTCCAAGGTCACAGTGCAAGTGTGCAGCAGGGCAGTGCAAAAACCAGCCCCCCCAGTGCCAGGCTGCCGTCCTACGCCCTGGACCACCCTGGGAGGCCTAACAAAGACTTCCCGCCGACAACCCACCAGGCATTCACAGGGGACAAGGCCACAAACCCCAGGTCTCTGATGTCTCCTCCTATCCCTAGTCTCTGAGTTTCCTCTTGGAGGTTTGTTATTCATAGGGGTGAGGACACAGTGGGGGGGAAGAAGCCAATGCTGGCAGAGGCTTGGGGAGGAATCTTGGCCTCCCCGATGCCCATGGGAGGCTGGCCACTGGCTTCAATAGGGTCGAGATCCCACCCCCACTTGCCTGCTCTTCTGCTAAAGATACCCCAGACCTCAGGGAGTCGGAGGCAGCAGGGCGAGCAGCAGCTCAGATCCGAGAAACCAGGGCCAAAGCCCCTTGCTCTTCAGGCTGATTTTCAAGTCAAGCAAGGGGATCTGGACCCTCAAGCCCCATCCATGCCAGAACCTGAGGCTGCTTTGAAAATCAAAGGATCCTAGAAAATGAGGGTTAGCGGGGACCTCAGGAGGTCACATCTAGTCCAACGCCTGCTTCAAGCAGGACCGGCCCCAGCTACTTCATCCCAGCCAGGGCTTTGTCTACCTGGGTCTTAAACACCTCCAAGGACGGAGAGTCCACCACCTCCCTAGGTAACCTGTCCCAGTGCTTCATCACCCTCCCAGTGAGACAGTTTTTCCTAATATCCAGCCTCAACCTCCCTTGCTGTAGCTTGATCCCATTGCTCCTTGTCCTGCCATCTGCTCCCACTGAGACCAGTCCAGCTCCATCCTCTTTGCAGCCCCCCTGCAGGGAGGTCACGGCTGCTATTCGATCCCCCCTTAGTCTTCTCTTCTCCAGACTGAATCAGACCATTTCCCTCCGCCTCTCCCCCAGCTCCCAAACCATTTTCACTGCCCTCCACTGCACTCTCTCCAACTTGTCCACATCCTTTCTGCAGTGGGGCGCACAGCTGGACACAGCACTCCAGATGTGGCCTCCCCAGTGCTGAATAGGGGGAAGAATCACTGCCCTCGATCTGCTGGCAGCGCTCCTCCCAGTGCAGCCCAGGATGCCGGTAGCCTTCTTGGAAAAATGTTGAGTTTTGTTTGTCCACCCAAGATGCACACGTGCATGTCGTATGGGTCGTGAGGACTGCGGTCACTTGGTTGGAGAGGAAGCCGAGAAACACAGAACTCACCAAACAAAGGTGCTTTGTCTTTCAAAGGAGCACTTCTAACCAGTCTCCTGAGCTGCAGCCAATACACCCTTTTCTTTCAAAATCCCAGGGAAAATACCATTATTTCCCAGCCCCATTAGCATTCCCAGTTTGGGACAAAGGTGTGGGGGGGCATGTGACAGAGCAATTCAGGTTCTTCTGTAAACAGAAACCCAAGGAGAGCCCTAAAAATGGATAAGTGCCAATCTCCTGGTGCCAGTGCTGTCCCTCCCTGAACATACACAACTGTCAGCCCCTGGCTAACCAGGTCCTCATACAGAACATACTTCAGGTGTTTTCCTAACCACCATCTAACCCTTAAAACTTGGCCCAGGCACTTTTTCAAGGCCCTTTCCGGGTGCCCTTAAAGGGCAAGTCGCCTGTGTGCTCAGTGCTGTAAAGCCCGCATATCTGCAAGCAATTGCATGAGGTCAAACCCTCGGAGAGGGGCTCTCCCTCACTGCCCTGCGAGCTGCAGCCTCTTGACACAGGTCTTTGCCATTGGCAGTGACCTATTTGCAGTCTGGTTTATTTATAGCTCCCATCAATACCTGCTGGACTGATGCTGTTCAAGTCACTGGAAAGGATTCTGCCTGGGGTGCCCACAGCAGAGCGCTGGCATCACTGGACCCAGAGACTCGCTTCAGTCTCCCCTCTCCTGCCCTTCTCCCAGAGGAGCTGGTGAGAAACAGAAGGCATGGGGTGGCCCCTGGTGCCAACCATCACGGAAAGTGATTTTGAACGTGGAGTGAAGGACCGGTTGTAATCACCCTTCAGAGAGTCCCTAGCAGGGACTGGAGAGGCAGCTGCCTGAGAAGCAAACAAAGCTTAGGCCTAATTTCAGGGATAGCACACAGCCCCAGAGATGAGGTGTCCTTGATGCCAGGCAGCTGGGAGGGAAGTGGGTGCTGGAGAGAGGCAGCCCGACTCCACCGCCAAGAAGGAAACCCAGTGGGTGCAAGGCAGTCCTTGGGCTAGGACCTCCTGAGCACAGTGTCCAGCTGGAGCTGAGCTGCATCGCGAGACCCCAACGCAGACATTTGCCAGAAGGCCTCCACGCAGTCCTTCCCATGAAATCCAAAGCAGACCAGATGCCTGGAGGTTACCGGTCTCTCCCCTCCAGCTTGCACAGCTGGCTCCTATGTCACCCCCCACCCCGAGAACAGCTGGGCACGCAGCCTCCGGGCTGTCTGCGCAGGGGCTCACCTTGGACAGGGCCACGTAAGGAAATTTGTCCATTTCCAGCATGGTTTCTTCCCCCTGCATGTGCTGCAGCTGCCCCTTGAGGATGCGTGCCGCGGTGACCGTGGAGATCCCCATTCCTGCAGCAGAGGGGAACAAAGGAAGCAGGTGAGCGGCGCGGATCCGGTACCGGTGCGTGGACCAGCTCCTGGCCAGTCTCGCGCACCCGAAGAACCAACATGAGCCGGGCACCCGGTGCCGCCCAGACAGAGAACCGATAAACTTGTGTCGTGCCCTGCTCAGATGCAAACCATTCAGCAGGTCTCCTTCACCTGAAGCAGACCCTCCGCGGAAGAACTGGGAGCATTTGCAAGCTGGTCTGACTCCATCCCAACCCTACAGTTAGCTAAATACAAGAGACCACCCCAAAAAACTCCTCGCCTCCACATAGTCTTGTTTTCCCTAAATGAGAGGAAGGATTTCAGGCCATCAGCAAGCCGATGCTTGTCATTTTTCTCATCCAAAATGGCAAACGGTTCCATTCCTAGCAAAGAAGAGCTATTTTGGTTGAGAAAACAGGACTTTTCACCAGTTCTGAAGAGCAGCCATCTTGCATGGTTTCAGAAATTTAAAATCAAAGATTTTGACTAATAGACTGTAATTACAGCACATCCCTATGACAGATGGCTACTGGGTCACGAATACCGACCTATCATGACATAGCATCAACAAAAACATAGGGTCCCCTCAACAACAACGACAAAAGTCTCACTTTGAAATCATTTCAACGGCTGCTGGAAAATAAATCTAAATACAACTTGTTGTTACACAGTCCTGCTCCGGGGGGAAATTGTCCAATTCAGAGCTAAAGTAATCACGTTATACAATGTCAAAACGTCCGGCACCAACTGTCTCAAGACGTGGCCCCGGCCTGCAATTCAGGAAGCCCCGCTCGCCTCATGGTTTCACTGTAATCGGCTCCTGGGTATCGGGCAACTCACTCTGCCTCCATTTCCCTTCCCACCCTTTTTTGGCCACGGGCGTTTCTGTAATAATGATATTGCAACATGACCCTTCATTATTTTATTCTGCTTAGGCACATTTCTGTCCCTGGGGTTTCCCTTTACAACCCATGAGCCCAGAATCTGCAAGTTAAAACAGACTGAGTTACAATGACAGTGCCCGCAGGCACCCACACGTTCATTAATGCATCCTAATTACTGCACATTTAATTTAGTACTTCCTGAATGAAGTAACTAGAGTTATTTAGTGATGCTTACTGTGCATCAGCCTAATAACACTGTGCAGTAAGCTATTAGCATGGCTTTTGCCATGACACACTACTGCGTGGCGTTATTAGGCTAATGTGCACTAAGTGTTTTGTGCAGATGCACCGACTGACCTAAGGACCCTGGGCAGGGAGGGCAGCGCACACAAATCTAGGGTGACCATGTGCCCTGGGGGTTAAAATGGGGCAACTTGAAAAGGGTTCATGGGGGACAAATGCATTCATTTCAAGAAACTGAGACAGATGTTTATAATGGGACTTTCCCAATGACAACAGGACATACAGTCACCCTAGACAGATCGACCTGCAGGATCAGGGCAGAAGATGCTATTAAGATTCACAGGAAACAAATTCATAAGCTCCCGATGGGTTTAGGAGCCCAAATCTCATAAGGCACAGTAGAAATCAGGCTCCTAAATTTTAAACCACTTAGATGTATGTGAGAGTGGACGGTGGGGAAGAGAGAAGTAGAGCTCCAGACACACCCCGCAGCTAAGGGGAAATCAAGGCATACTTCTGAGTGTAGGAATTAAGTTCTTGCGAAGATTTTCCCCTTCAGCGGTGGGTCTTTGTTCTTACTTTTCTTTCGTAGTTTATATCCCAGGAGTGCTGGCTGAACTGGGTTTTTTCCCCATTTAAATCAGCATTTGAGAGGAGGATAAAAAGTGACCTTAGCTTTAAGAAAGATGTTTTGCAAATTACATTCAGTTCTTTCTACTTTTTCAAAACTTTTTTGGAAACCTTTTTTCAATTTTGATCAAAATCAAGAACATTTCCCTTACGAAGCTCTAGAATATCTTCCAGCCAGCTCCGCGCTCCAGCATTTGTGCTGAAGCCATGGGAAAGTGGGCACTGCGTGTGACACCCAAGGGTTTAAGTGCAATGATCCTTTGCACCAAATGAAGTGTGAAAATAAACACACTAGCAACACTTACAGGCAGATAGGGGAAAGCTCCCTGGAGAGCTTCGAGCCTGCTCCCTGCCCGGGCTGATGCACTCAACCAGGTAACGTGCTGTACAAAGCATCTGTAAACAGGGCCTCTTGCAAGAGGAAGCCAACCATGGGATTAAGGGTTCAAGAGGTGACCCACACAGATCCAGGATTAATGAACGACAAGCAGCAAGATGGACTGCAATAATGGACGAGCCTTGGAAGCGTTGGATCAGAGTGGCTTCACCTCTCCTGTTCTCCCCACCCCACCCCGGTGCCAGCTGTCCTAGGCATTGCTGGCTTTCAAAGCTGCTTTGCTGAGCACTCATCCCTGCTCTCTTTGCTTTGTTCCCTCTTCCTCTGGTTTGTGCTTGAGGTAAAAGAAAAAAAGACACCAAATCCAACTGGGGGAAGCTGTGAAAATCTTGGCCTTGCAGAGCCATAGAGCACGAGTGTGGGAAGGGAGCTCAGGAGGTCGCATCCAGTCCAACCCCCTGCTCCAAGCAGGACCAGCCCCAGCTACATCATCCCAGCCAGGGCTTTGTCTACCTGGGTCTGTGTGAGGAGGGTGAAGGGCCCCTGTTTGGTGCCCTGTGCCTGCCCCAGTGGTGCTTGCAGCTGCTTCTCACTGCCTTGCCCACCCCAGGCAGCCGCTGTGCCAGCTCCCCCTGCTCTCAGCAGCACGCTCTGCGACAGCCGGGGAGCAGATGCATGAATGGATTTGCAACTCAGCTCTTCCCCTCCACTCCTACCATGCTCCGGAGGGGCTGCAGGGGTGGTCACGGGCACATGAGATAGTCACAGCCACGGGGGCTGCACTTGCCAGAAATGGGGTGGAAAGGGCAGGGCATGGCAGGGTTAGGCTGCTCTTTCTCAGCACCAACTAGAGCAGCGCTTCTCAACCTGTTCTGCCTCAAGGCACCCTCACATCTTTTCTGAGCTGTGAAATTCAAACACATTACAGAGGGGCACCCTGAGGCTGAAACGGCTGAGAACCACGGGTGTAGACGTCCCCGTGCCAGCTTCAAAGGAGCTAGTTCCAGGACCAGCAGCGGTCTAGCCCCGGTAGCAAGAGCTCAGCCAAGACATACCTAGGGATTTGATAGATTTCATAGATAGTAGGGCTCGAAGGGACTTTGCGAGACCATCGGTCCAGCCCCCCGCCCCAGGGGCAGGAAGTCAGCGGGGGTCAGACAGCTGCAGTGTGCGTAGAGCTCCACGCCGCCGTGGCTGGAGCAGTGCCCAAGCAAAGCAGTTTAAAGCCTGCTGGCGTCTGCACTGCACGACAGGCACAGCACTGACTGCAATGTCAACACACAGAGCCAGAGCCCTCACCCGCCCTGGCAAGTCCCAGCAATCAGCACAAACCTGAGGGGTGCAACCCCCCGCCAGCTGGCTTGCACCAACACCATGGAAAAATGTTCCCATGCTTGGGTCTCCCTGGGAGCAGCTCTGGGACACCACTAGCAGGAGGTGCTTCTGCACCAGGCTGACCGCATGGCAGCTAGCTGAGTGTCTGAGAGAGACTTGGCAGCCCGGCCGGGCTGTGGGCGGCACGAGAGGCACTCGGAGCCACCGTAGCGATTCCCGCTCTCTCCCATGGGATGGGTGGAAAGGCTCAGCTCGGGACAGGGAGCTCTGCAGAGGGGTGGAGGACAGGGATGCATGGGGAGAGGCACGTACGGAAAACACTGCTTTCAAAAGAAGCAGAGGCAGAGCAGCCAAGGGGAGCTTGTTTTGAAGTGCTCCAGATGGCCATCCCACGGATGGAGCATGGCACTACTTGACAGTGTGGCAACGAGGCACCACTTCTTCCAGTCGTGGTTATTATCAGTGGCTGGCAGACCATGGCTATTCACCGCTCAGCGATGATAAGAGGACAGCAAGCATGGAGCAATGCCACCAGAACCAGTTCAAGGGGCTTTACCTCGAACTAGGGGGAGGAAGGCAGGGCGGAGGATAGGAAGCTGCCACCTCTACTTTCCTTACTGCAAACCCAATAGACTTTCCCCATCCCTGTCCCCACAGTGTCTATCCTCCCCCAAGAAAAGGCTGAATGGCCCCCAGGGGCATCTCACCAGACAGAGGGAAGACTGATCCACTGGGGTTTATGAACTGGGCTAATAGAGGAATGGCACAAGAAAGGTTGATGTGGTCACAACCCCGAGGGCGCTCCCAGTCCGACCGACGTGAGGTTCACCTAGGCCCCTCCAGCCCTGTCTGTGCAATGGAAAGGATGCACTCACCATCTCCCAGGAACATGATGATGTTCTTGGCCACGTTTGTGTTGAGCTTCTGCAGCTTCAGGGCATTTCTCAACGTCTGCTGAGCCTGGTCCAGCCAGTATTTTGGATTCTTCTCCTTCTCTGAAAGCAGAACCAGGGCAGGGTGTAGATATGATGGAAGAAAGAGGCCAGACCCCATCACAGCATCTCCCCTGTGTCTGCTCTTGCCTTCTGAGTAGGGCTGGGCGAGGCTGCGGACCGTGCTTCGGACCCGGAGAAGCTGGGGACGCTTCGAGTCCGAATCAGCACATCCGGGCCCAAGCGCCGCCTCCGAGACCCAGCCATAGGGTATCATGGGGAAACAATGAAATATCTATAATGTTGTTGCTTTTTGTCCGATTTTGGATGAAATTTTCAGGCGTGGTAGACTGCAGAGGGGATGAGTCCTGCCAATTTTCAAGAAGATCGGTGCAGGGGTTTGGGAGGAACAGCACCCCAAATTCTTGAAAGCAAAACTCCTGTCACGTCTATGTGTTACACCACAGAGGGGTGAAAACTGCAGGGCTGGTAGCTCTTAGTGAGGCCACAAAGCCTGCCATGTTTCAAGAAGATCGGTGCAGGGGTTTGGGGGGAAGTACCCCTCAAGCTGCAGACGAGCAAGACTGGCGCGGGGGTGCTGCGGGACGCTGTGCCCGTCTCAGGGCGGGCAGGGGAGACACTGCTGCTGCGCTCCCAGCTCCCAATCAATCAGTCCTGATTCACTCGGGGCCCAGCTCAATACACAGGACCCAGCTGCTACATAACGACTTAACCAGCAGCAATTAGCACCTGCAAAACTGTGCTAAGGAGAGGAAAGACTCAATACAGACAAGCACCTGCCCCAGGACAGACTCAGTCTTGGCAGGAGTTTTGTCTGCCAGCAGCTCGGGGTGCAGGCCCCAGACCCCCTGCACCCATCTATCTCCCCCACAGCAGGGGCCACCACCCCTGCAGCTGTCACCCCGCTGCGCCTTAGCACACGCAGCGTCACCCGTGGCATGAGTTTGTGTGTCTGCAGCTTGAGGGGCAAACCCCTGCACCGATCTTCCTGAAACCTGGCAGGTTTCATGCTCTCAGCAGAGGCTACCGTTCCTGCAAGCTTCATCCAAATTGGGCAAAAAAACAACAAAGTCATAGATCTTCCATTCATTCCCCATTATACCCTATGGCCAGTTCATGGAGGCGGCTCCGAGCTACGGCCGGATCAAGGTGGAAACCCGGTCCAGAGCTGCAGATCAGATCGCTAGCATCTGAAGCGGCCGGATCCAAAGCCGGATCGGATCACTGCTGACTTGCACACCTACTCCTGAGCACGGTGGGAGCAGAGGAGTCCTTGGAAGGACTGCTGGGGACGTGTGTCTGATTCAAGGCCAGCGGTCTGATTTCCAGAGGTGCTGAGTGCCTGCAGCTCCTCAACACCAGGAGTGGCAGCACTCAGCCCCTATGGAAAGGGAAAAAAAATCTGTTTCTTTGGTGCTCAAAAGGAGTGACCCAAGTCCCTCCGGACAGCACGGGAGCCAGGAACAGGAGCTGGGACTCCTGACTCCCTGCCACCCTTCAGCAGAAGTAGCCAGGCCAAGAAAAGATGCAAGGGAGGCTCGGCAGAGTTGGGTGGAAGAAGGGGTCTGGGTAGACGAGGCCCTGGCAGCAAGTGCATTCAGGACATGCCTTTGGGGGAGCCTGCAGGAGCCAGAAATGTCCCCTGGGGCTTGGCCACGCTCCAGGGCTTGGGGCATTGTGTAGGCAGTATGGGAGGGTGCCACGGACAGCAGGGCAGGGCACGGTCCTTAAGCCGAGTCCAAGCCTTTTGCTCTCTGGTTAACCTGCCCTGGCCAGGAGAGGAGGGGAAGCCCTTTGTGGCTCAAGCCCTGGTCGCTCTGCTGACGGACGGAGAGGAACAATGGGCTCAGAAGGAAGTTTCTGCCGCGTGTTTTATACCTTAGCAACAGCACGCAGGCGTGGCGCGGCCCGCTGGGATCCCCGGTGCCCATTTTTACTAACTCAGCGTTGCTAACTCATGCGATCTGAGCACACGTCCAGCTTTGGCATGCTTCGCAGACAGCCTCTGCTACCCGAATCGGGCTTCTGCATGAGACTTTTCCAGGAAAACCTTGCTTTCTCTTGTCATCTCCAGCCCTCTTGGTTGCAGAGAAAAGCCTCAAAACCCGACACCGGCAGGACCGGAAAAGGCAAATAAACAGAACAGCACCCTGCTTTGTTGCTACGTCTTGCGATTTTTGGGGCCAGGCTCACGATTCTCCTTTTTTTGCGGCCCAGGGGAGGCCGAGTGATGGGCATGCTAATGCTCCAGCCGGTTTCTAGCAGCTTCTAAAACACAGTGGACACCACAAAAGTGCTCACAGACTATTTAAAGGGATGCTCCCCTGTCCCTGTACACTGCAGTTGTATTCACAGCGGGGTCACACAGGGCAGGGGAGGGCTCTGGAAGACAATGGGGCAGCGGTGGAGGGAAGATTCCTCCGGACTCGCACTGCATGTATATAATCCCCTGGGCAGGAAGGCAGACAATGAGGAGAAGAGTCCAGCCAGAGCAACCAGTTTGGCCTACGCAGCAAAACTGCGGGTTTCCAGCCTTTTTCCCCTGCTCTCACTCCCTTCCCTCGCCCATCGCTCCATGCTGCAAAGCAGGAAGCGCTTATCGCTGCTGACTTTGCAAGGGTTTTTGCCGGAGAAAAATAAAAGCTCAAAAGTCCAAGGAGAGGGAAAGGCTGACTTGGCCCTGTCTATTCACCGCAGCCATGGCCTGGGACATCCTTTGGCTCTCTAGCGGTGGACCCCACTGGACCAGGAAATGACACCTGGACCTGCTGCATCCCAAGGGAGCACGTTAACCCCCAAGCCAGTGATTAACCTGAAACAGGGCTCTCGGTGTTTGCTGTCGGTGTGACTGTACATTGTATAACTAATTAAATGACCATTAAAGTAGAAACTTGGACCTTGGTCTCCCATGAGAGTGTCACAACCACTGGCCCGTTGAGTCCACTTCTTTTTTACCCTACGAACATTTCCCAGCCCCGACAGGAGAGAGAAAATATTGCCCCAGACTAGCCACTAGCCAACCGTCCACCTTAAAGGTTATTTTAGGGCTGTTATTTTAGGTTATTTTATTATTATTAAAGGTTATTTTAATGTCAGCCTGTTAAAAGACCCCGATGGACCATTTTCTCTTGCCCTGCTGGTGCAGTGTGATGTATGGCTGAGGGTGAGCCCCAAGTGTCACACCGCTGGTTACACGCCAGTTTTGTGCTCGTTGCGTGGCAGAGGAGCCACAGCTCAGGACCCTTCAGCAGAGGATGCTGCTGCTTTGCACGGGTGCATTTGAGAGTGACACGAATCACCTCCAGGGGACAAGCTTTGTACTTCGCAATTAATTACCAGTGCATTCGTGCAGGGAAGACCAGATCAAAAGCAAAGCTTTCTGGCTGACTCCTGGCTATTCCTGCCAAGCAAGCACGCCTGCGAGTCAGTGAGGATCCACCCACCTGGGAAAAGGGACCCAAGGCAAAGTTCAATCAGAAGGACGAGGAGAAGAGCCTTCATGGTGCTGCAAGCGTTGCTTAAGATGACACCCCGGAGCTGTCTGCTCTGCAAATAACTCAGACCAGTCCGTTCCTGCGTACTGGCCCCTGTGGGATAGAAACATAGAGCACGTCACACTGCTGCACTAGGACAGAAACACAGCAGTACATCTCCATGGCCTTCCCCGCGCTTGTCCGGAGCCCCCCACATAAAGCAGCTCTCAGGGGGGCAAGTGAAACCTGTAGCTGCCTGGACCAAGCCGCTCTGCATCCGACAGCCTGAGCCCAGGACATTATTGCTCATCCCAGGGGAGAAGCAGAGACCGATTAAGAGTGAGGTGTAAGGAAGTCTGTCATTTAGATAAACCAGGGTTGTAATGAGTGAGCAATCAAGGAGCATCACTGTAGGAATGGAGCTATCTAGGACACAATGCAAGACAGAGGACCCAACATTAGCCGTTAACACCCTCCAGACAAGAGATGCAAAGCAGGGACAGCAGCAGGAGGGCACCTGGAAGCAGTGAGCTTAGGTGCCAGGATGGGCTGCCTGGTGCAGAGGGAGGTGAAATCCAGGGCGGTTCAGGGCAGAGGGAAGCGATGCTGGACCACGCACGTGAGCAAGGCAGAAGACCCTGACATCCAGTATTCCAGCTGCTCCGTTTGGCGAAAGCACTTTTCTATCTCAACGCAACGCAGTGGCTGGCTGGGCAGGTCTCCAAACAGAGAGCAAGCTACTTGGAAACACTGCAGGCAGACAATGCAGGGCTGAAATCAGAGCCCCAATCTTAGCATGACACACATGCGGGGTGTAGTGGTGATAGCACCCCTGTCCGGTTACCCTGGCCCAGCTGTTTCAGGCAGGCGCACACCTGGAGTAGCAGAGTCTTCTGCAGACCAGAGGGCAGGGGCAAGGTTAGGGGTAGGGTTAACATAACAAGTGACAGTTGTTTCAGCTGCACCCTAACAGCCCTTCTGCTATAACCCAACTTCTTGGGGTCTTGCAAGATATAGCTAGGAGGGAGCTCTGTGATGCCTGAGTTTGCCCTACCTATTTTTATTTGAACCCATGGCTGTATCGACGTGGCTCCAGAATCAGAAGCAGCATAGCCACATTAGCACCGCACTCCACCCTATTAAAAAGGATGTTGAAAAATGAGGAGGATCCAGAAGCAGGTGACAAAGGGGATAAAGCATCCATAAGAGGAAAAGCCCAAGGAAGAGGGCACGTTTCTTGAAAGGCTACTTGCTGTAAAAAAAAGATCACCACAGAAGGCAAGGCAATGGGATGACACAGCAGCAAGCAGATTT
This sequence comes from Alligator mississippiensis, assembly GCF_030867095.1. Lineage (NCBI taxonomy): Eukaryota > Metazoa > Chordata > Crocodylia > Alligatoridae > Alligator > Alligator mississippiensis. Next base: position 2,450,457 of record NC_081836.1, read on the forward strand.
AAATCAAATCTCAGGAAAAAAACATCCTAGCCATATGAACAGGACGTGGAACAACTTAGCCAGAAGGCTGTCCAACCTCCTGCACCGGAGGCTAAGACGAGGCTGTCAAGGCCTCTATTTGGGATGCTCCAACTAAGACTGGCTTAGATGGCCTTTGATGTCCCTGCTATCCTGGTTCCAGCTCCTGTATGAGACTCCCCATCCCAGGGTGAGCCTCTTATTCCAGTATCACTTCAGCCACCTTAACTCTGCTGGCAGAACAAACCTGGCACAACCTTTGTTTTTAGACCAAGCCCCAGCGAAGGAAAATGACTAACTGCATGAGAAAGAGAGAGCCGGCGCCCACACCAGCTGCTGGCAAACACTCAAAGTAACCAGAAAAAGAAAATCAAGTCAAATCAATACTTCCTCTCCGATCCCTCCCCAGCGCGGCCAGGCGTGGGATCACGGTCATTAATGCAAAAAGAGGAGGGGGATGATATTTCCGATTCACGTGGCACTGGGCAGATGGACAGCACATGCCAATGTGACCTGCCTGCCCTTAACTGGAATTCAACAGCTGGGTGCAGCCCTCATAACCCGCCATCCGTGCCGCGTCTTTCCCGGGGAAGACTGATGGGAGGCTTGCTCGTTCCTTTGGAAAAGGAGGCTCAGACACCCCGTGGTACTTTGCTCACAAGCTTAGCACAGCACGGGCAGCGGTTCTCGCTGGTCCCATCCTCCTGGTGCGCTCTGCACCGTGCAATCCAGCCCAGGCAGGGATGGGGGGCACAGCTTGTGCCCCTTCTTTTCAGGTGCTGGTTGGCTCCTGGCACACTTGCTTCCCCCTGCCAAGGGCCTTTACGGATGCAGAAGCACAAGGCAATGCTATTCGTGGCCCCCATTTATTCTGCCACTGAAAGAGGTGGGCTCTCTCTGCTTCAAGAAAAGGGTGGCAGAGCCAGCTCTGTGCATGGATCCGGGGCGCTGGCCATACATGCAGGGCCAAAGCGGTGGAGAAGAGCCCCAAACCAGCCTCAGCTCTGCTCCTCTCGCTGCCTGCACACGAGGGCTGTAGCAACCCCCTCCTCCCCTTCTCTCCTTTCTCCCACACTTCAGGGTGAAGTCCCTGAGAAAAGTCACCGGGGCCCTGCACCAGCCCTCCTGGCATCTCCGCCTTCCTCTGCAGCTGGCTGAACTGGTGTGTCCCTTGTCACCCCTGTGGGCACACCCGCAGAAAGGAGAAGTTGGGGCTTTGAGGATTTCCTCCCCGGGAACTGCACTGCCCCGAGGCCAGGGTGCCTGGGCAATTGCACCAGAGCTGCCCGCTCACTTCAAAGCAACAGGAAACCATCTGGCAATCGCAGGGGCACATCTCCTCCTGACCCCCAGAGACCCCCAAGAGTCCCATTTCCTCCTGTAATGCCTCATGAGCACTCCAGCCCTCGTTGGCCACAGCTCCCTCATGTTACAGAAACAGGAAGCCATTTAGTCAGCCCAGCACAACGGCTCATGACCTTGGCTCTGCATTTGGGGCTGGATGCTAAATGCTTCCAGCGCAGTGGCACACACCACGAGAGTGCAAGGTCCCCAGCTGACCCCGCGCTTGCTGCCCATTGCTTCTGCGCCTCCTCCTTGCCCTGTCAAGCCCTGAGGCTTATGGGGCCGGTGTCAGCTCAGGGGAGTTGAAACCCACCCTCCCCAGGCCCACCCAAAGGTGCAGGAGAGGCATGGGGGAAGGTGGCTTCCAAGACAGACAACCACGACCCTCCAGACCCAATGCAGCCAGGAGGGTTTTCCATGGGACTCAGCAACGCTGGGAGAAGGGGGCTTGGATTGGAATAAAAGGACCAAGACTTAGGAGTATCAGCAGCATTGGGGGAGCCCTGGGTGCATTGGTGCCCCGTAGGAGCCAGGGAGGGGAGGAGATGAGGCTGGATTTGATAAACCAGCCAGCAGCAGCACTGGGGCCACGTAACAGCTTGTCCGAGCATGCAGCCATCGCAAAGCGGGCAGGCGTCCTCTGCACCCGCTTTGGACCAGTGGCCTGGTGCCCAGCCTCAGGGCTACCCTTGGGCCCGGAGGTAGGGAGACAAGTCTCAGAGACGAAGCCTGCGGGGGCACGCCAGATCAGGGCCCTTTTAGCCACCGGCTCCACCCGCCTCCAGTTGTAGAAGTTAATGCTGCCTTCCCATTGATTTCTTAATGCATTTGTTGCTGCGGTGTCTGGCCTCGTCTTCAGCAGACGGCACCCAGAGGACAGCCAGCATCCTGTGCTGCCCCCGGGGCAGCGGCCAACGCATGGGCAGGGAGATGCGGCTGGCAGTAACTAGGTGGCGAGCGATGCAGCCAGGGCCCCCACAGCGGAGAACACCCGGTGCCAGACAGCAGTGACCACTGAAGTTGGATCAGGCCCACGTGCCAGGACTGACCCTGCAGCCAGGCCGCCGCAGCAGGGAGAGTCGGGAATGCAAAGGAGCAAGCCGCGTCTCCTGGTCCAAAGGGGCCGAATCCGGCCGCAGCTCTGCCAGCGCAAGGCAAAGATGAGGCCTGACTTAACTGGCATTGCGCCGGGGGAAGTGAGAGGCGTGGGGTCAGAATACCCCAAGGAGCTCGAGCTCCAGCTGAGGCTCCCAGGGTTTGCTAGGGTGGTGGTTCTCTGCCTTGCAACCCAGTGCAAACCTCCCCTGCATCTTCCTTGCCAAATTTGGGTAGAAACTTTGCATGCGCTGCCCCATCGGGCCCCTGGACCATCTGCAGAAGGTGTTTTTACACTCTGCAGCTGACACCTGCCCCATAACCACCCCCTTTCCCCTCCAGCCAGCTTCTCAGGACTGGGGGGGCATGGCTGAGCTGCCTCTCCCATCACCTCCAGCCCCATCCCTTCCAGCTCTTTGCAACACTGCAAGCAATTCCAGACCCATTCCCTGAGGATCCTCCTGCCCAGGGGACAGTCCGCGGTGCTATCCTGTGGTCAGAGCCAGCCTGAGGAGTCGAGTTGTCCTGCCTACGAGGGTCAGGACAGTGCTGTAGCAAGCACCGTGCCCAGGAGCTTGATGCAGGGGAGCAACACTGGCTGCAAGAGACTCCTGGATCATTTTGCAGGGTTTTGCTGGTGGGGGAGAAGCTGTCCCTTCACTCTTGTGTCCCCGATAGCAGCAGATTTATGATGTGGCTGCAGCTTCCTTTCCTAAACGGCTCCCACCGAGGCACTGGATGGGGTCTCGGGGGATGCACTGGCCACTGGTCCTCGCCCTGCACCAAACACAGCAGAGACCAGACAGCGCTGCTGTGCCACTGAACCAGGAGCACTACAGGGGTGGCAGGGATAGCTGGCTCTCTCCTCTCCCCCAGCCACTCCCTGACAGGCCTGGGCCCCAGGGGCTTTCCCCAGGATGCTGGGACACCCCCCCCCCCCCCCCCGTGCATGCTGGGCTCCTTGCAGACTCCTGTGACTCATGGCAGGGCAAGTAGGGACACACACACATTGCAACCGCTCCTCCCTGGAAGGCTCTTGGGAGCCCAGGCCGCCTGCCAAGCTGCCCACAAGCCTTCTCCCTGCTCATCCCCGCGGTGGGGTCGCCCAGGACACAGAGGGCATCACAGCCCGGCGTCTGCACAAAGAGACCAGGGCCAGGAATCCACCCCTAAGACAAAACCACTGAGGTCTTCTGAGGACCAGCAGCAGGAGGCTGGTGTCTGCGGGCTTGTCTTGGCCACCGTGCCCACTCAAGCTGGAACCTGAGCGTTTCACTACCCGATTCCTGTCCACACCCCCAAAAACATCACCAGCTCCTGCTACCTGGTGCTTTACTCTGGGGCTGGCCCAGCCAAAAAACAGCTCAACCTCATGCTCTGTGGTTGCTGGAGCAGCCCGAGGAGAAACACAGCTCGTCCGCTGCTAATCCAGGCACTCGGGGCTGCTAATGCGGTCTCGGCGTGGAGGGGTCTCTCTCACCGATGGGCTCAGCTGGAGTTTGCTGTTCACTGCTGACAAACCCAATTCTCCCCCCTGCTCGTGTACTAAAAGAGTCCCCTTCCAGACCCTCAGCCAGGGGGAGGCAAGCAGAGAAAGGGGATATTTGTCCAGTTAAGACCCTACCCCACAAACTTTCCAGCATGCTTCTGCAGCCCTCGCCCCCCAAAACAGCCACACAGAGGAGGGGTAGACCTCACAGGCAAGAAAAGGATCTGATGGCATCTGTGACTCACATGGAGCAATTCCCTGGAAAACTTTGATCCCTTCCCTGGGCATCCCAGAGAGCTGGCTCGGATATTGTGCTCTTTAGCAGCCAGCTGAGGAGGTCCTCGCTCTCAGAACAAGTGGCAGTGTTAAGAAGCTGCCTGAGGCTGGATGTGGGGAGAGGGGCAGGTGGTGGGGAGAAGCCTCTTGCCCTGTTTGCAAGGCGTCCTGGACCGGGTTCACCAAGCTGGCAGAGCCTGGGGGCCGCACAGCAAACCCACAAAGCGCAGAAATCCCTACCTGCTCGACGTCCCTTCGCAGCCCGGTGAAGGGGAGCTGGAAGCTGCTGAGTGCACACGCCAGTGACCCACTTGCACACAAACTTCCCGGCCCCCCAGCTCCCTGCTGCCTGTGTGCAGCTCCCAAGCCTGCATGCAATGGCTGGGGGTATCCCTGCCGGGCTTTTTAAAGGAGGACTGGCCCTGGGAAAGGCCCCTTGCTTTTCTCCTCCTCTCCCCACACCCCCTGCCTTTGAGAAGGGAGTTCCAAGTTCAAGGCCAACGCTGGGTGCCGGGGCCCCCTGCCGGGCCTGGCCGGGAAGGCACCGAGGGGGCAGGCCTCCCTGCAACACTTCATGCTCCGCAGCTTGCAGAAAGGACCAGATGCCCCCCAGCCCCCTGGCACAGACCCCACGCAGATGAACACCCGGCTTGTGCCAGAGCAGCTGGCACGGCTCTGCTCCCCGGCCCGCTCCCCGCAGCACCACGGGGATGACAGCAAGGGGCTGCAGGAACAGACGACCCCAAGGACCAGGTGCCCACTGTACCCACGTCCCAACTGATGCCATGTATGGTCACTGCTAATTAATCGCCCTATACTGCAGCACTCAGAGAGGCCAGCCCCCCTGCTTCAGACACAGGGAGAGGGGTCTACATGCTACTGGCTTGTCTGCACGAGGGGATGTCCCGCAAAGAAAGGGGCATCGACACAGAAATGCCCATGTCACGTCTTCAGTGCAATGAGCCCAAACAGGTGGCTGCTGCCACACTCACGGCTTGCTGGGATAGTAAGAGCTGAAGTCTCCAAGCTTTCGCGGCTGGGGAGCAAACTGGAACCGTCTGCTTTCTTGTCCACTTTTCCACTCGCTTATCCTTGGGGGTAAAAGCCTCCAAGGACTGTGGCAGTTCAGCCCGTTGCGCAGGGCGAGAACCCACAACCCTGGCACCGTCTCTTTTCCACACGCATGGAAACAACTGCTCATGCTTTGCAAAATCAAAAATAGTTGCAAAATACGTGGTGCGGCCAGAGCCCTCAGCTCGAGTGTTTTGGCACATTGATAGTCACCGCCAAGGCAGGGGCAGCCCTGAATTAACCTGGCATTTTCGTAACGAGGGGTTGACCCACAATGTTGATTTACTAAGAAGAGGCTGCGGTCGCTGCTGGGAATGCAATTTGCACCGACACAACGGTGGGCTGTACGGTAGGTAGCATGGGCACCATGGCAGCACTGTCCTCTGCACAGACTAGTCACCCAAGGGCCATCCCTGCTGCCCCCGCGTGAACCCTCCAGACCTATGTCCCATGCCCAAATTGCAGAGCGGGGCACACAGGTCTCACAGGAAGCCCCACACGTGATGGAGACCCAGGGCCTCGCGGGTTTGTGCACACTTTGTGAGAGCCCTTGTTGGCGTGAGTGGGCATGTCTTTGGCAGACCACTTTGGTTGTTTTGTTCCCCAGGCCGTGAGAGCTGCCCTTCCTAGCAAGTCTGTGTCGTCTGAGGTTGGAGATTATTGGCAAAAGATATTGAAAAGTTCTGCGGTTTAAAGAAGAGCCTTTGAGCTGTCCATTGCCTTGGGGGAGGAGAGAGATAAACGAATGTACACAGTGCGACTGCATGGATGAATGGAGAAGGAGAATGAGGTGACCTAGCATCTCTTCCTGGCTCTGGCCCCAACCCTGGGCATGACCTCAGACAGGTCATTCCTCCCCTCTGGGCCTCAGTTTCCCCCTGCAACCCTAGGAGGATATTGCCCTGCTTCATAAAGGGCCATGGGACCGTCACATACAAAGCATTGCATCCTTTTGCTCTGGCCTGTGCATTGCCAAGCACCACCGAGGCCCAGCCCAGGACCTATCAGCAGTAGAGTGAGGCCAAATAGGTTCAGTCCTTCATTTCAGCACGGGAATACAGTTGGTTTTTCTGGTCTGGTTCTTTAGTATTCAATCCATCCCATTAGAAATGCTACAAAATCCCTCAGACCGCCTGTTATTTGACTTCAGAGGCAGAGTTGCCATTCTGTTTGATCCCAGACAGATTTTTCTTTCCGAGTCAGCCACCGACCGCCCTGGGAGAAAAGAAGCAGCCATTTTTCACACCGGCTCTCCAACCACAATACAAAGAATTAATCAAGGATTAATATGTAGATGAAAGAGTTAATAATATGTTTAGCAGATGCCGCTGGAAGAGCCAGAGGCCTGCAGTATATCTGGTGACAAGCAAGACTTCATGGTCTGTGCTTCTGGGTTTGCATTAGCCAGCTCTTCCTAGGATGCTTGATCTGTGCATCCTTCTCCAGCCGCCGCTGCGCACGGTTAGCTGCTGGGAAACGCGTAGGTTGAGATCAGTGAGGACCTGGACCTCTGCTCCGTGGGCCGCTGGGATATGCGTTTCAGGGGCATTTAGGACTGAGGTAAAATGCCTCTGTCGGCTTTAAGGCTGTGAAGTGCCTGGTAGCGCATTTGTCTGTAAGGGTGAGAGCAACACTTGTCGTTCCCAACGGAGCAACCCGTAGACAACGGTGGTATTTGGTGTGGGAGTCTCCTACACGCACAACCACATCACCTGCCTTTCAGAGGCAACCAAAATGCAAGGCCTCCTGCAAAATGCAAGGCATCGATGGGTTCAGAGCAGCAGGTAGAGGAGTCTGAGTGGTTTGGCTAACTCTGATCGGACAAAACGGGCCAAGCAAAGAGCTTTCTCTTCTCTGGCTGCTCAACGGAGCACATGAGAAGCAAGGCTGGAGCGGAGAGAGGCAGCTCGGAGGTCGAAATCTGCTCTGCTGCGGGGCCTCCTGCGAGGGAGGTTTGGGGGTCAGAGCACAGCCTAAGGGGCAGGAATTTGAGGTCTAGTCCATGACCGGAATAGATATCAATTCACACCCCACTACTGCAACTCAGTCCTCCCATCTGTAAAATGGAAACAAAGACACTTGCCAGCTTTACTGGGGAGGGTTAGGGAGCCAAGCCCTAAAGTGCTCGGAGAGTCTCAGCTAGAGCGGATGACCCTGCCCCCAAAAGGGGCACGTTTCTGTGGGGCATTTCTACAGGGTCAGAAAGATTTGCATAAAAGACAAAAGTGCTTTTTCCTTTTAAATGCCTTCTGCCACAACTCCCTTTGGCATCTCAAGCAATCTTATTGCTCAAAAGGCTCTCTTTTTTTGCCATAACAGGCTTTCCATGAAATACCAAACCAGTATCACTCACTCCAAGTCAAAGCATGCCTTTAATAGTGTTTAATACTCCTTGCTGGTGGCGTTTCAGGCATCCTCGTTATCTGTATGACAGCAGCACCTAGAGGCCCCGTTGGGTTAGGCACGGCAACGCTCTGCAGAGCCGACACGTACAAGGGGGTTTCATCTGTTTAGCTTAGCTGAGTTAGGAACGGGTTGAACTGAAGCCAGTTTTGGATCAAAACTAAATAGGCTGCTCTTTAACTGGAGCTGAGTCCACACAAGGTTTTGCACCGGTTTAACTTAACTCCGTATCAACAGATTCAGCTAAACTAGCGCAAGAAGCGGCCGGAGCATCGATCAGAGGAGTGGAAGGTGCCTCCCGGGTCATCCAAGCCAGGCTATATGTAAGCGAAGGGTGGGGGAAAGAAGGGAAAAGACTCCGAGGCAAAAATAGCGCTGTGATCTCCTGGGTCACAGGCTAGTGCCCAAGCCCCGCACCAGCCCTGGGAGTATCCTGAAATAGCGTCCTAGGTGGAAAGCTGAGAAGGTCTTGGCACGCTGGGCAAAACGGTGACCCTGCAAATGGAAGGCGTCGTGAGGGCGAGCGATTTAAGTTATTATTGAGTGAGTATACCTTCCAATGGGCTCATTATATATAGATAAATATACACTTGCGTCTTCAGGTCTGGGCAAAGATTTTCAAGCTCAGTGATTTCTGCAGCCGCAAAAAAAACAACAACGGCTGACACGTGCAGACTTTTGGCAAGGAGCAAGTGTGCCTCTCCCGAGCTTTCCACGTGGAGGCATGGAGAGGGCCCCCAGTGCCTCCCCACCCCCAGTCCAACACACCCAGAGCCCGGAGGGGAGGCCAGCTGGGGGCGCGCAGCCCTCTGCGTGACATCCCTCCGTGGATCGAGGGGGGATATACAGTTATAAAGAGAGCATCTCGGCCTCATCTTTAGGACTTAAAAAATTCATGCTAATACATTTGCAGTGCATCAAACCGTATGCTTTTTTCCACCCCCAAATTGCAGAGACGTGGGGAAATGGAGACCATTTCAAGGGAGACTATCTAGGACACTGGCACTACGATGATGCTTTATTCCCTCCCCTGCCAGTTGCACCCTCTTGGCAGCTGGGAAAAGCAGACTGTCTCCTCACCGGGTCTGTGTCTCTGCCATTTTCACCTGTGCCCAAAGGGAGGACCATCCGGGCAGCCTACCGCCAGGAGAGAAGAGACGGATGAGCAAGCGCTCCCTCTGCTGACAGCAAACCCTGCATCAACCAGGGGATTTTTTGCATCTAAAAAAGATCTTTCCACGGGGCTGTGGGGACCACCCTATTGCAGTTTCCACAAAGGAGCATGGGGACCTGCAGTGAGGCGAGGAAAGGTATCTCTAGGGGCAAAGTGGGGCATGCAGAAGCATGTCACTCGGCTAAAATCTGTACTTCAGGTGGCTGGGTAGTAGCCCTAAGGAAACCAGAGTCTCTAGAAAGAGATGAGTATGGAGCGGGCAAGGAAATGGGCTTGTAGGTAGGAACCTGAGGGTGGGAGAATGGCAGTGACAAGAGGAGGTCCCTTGCCGTTAGTCACAGCCCCGAGGAGCAGAGCTCAGGGAACCTGCCGAGTGCCCGACTCGAGGGACCAGCAAGTGCCTCGCAGGGACGGCAGGGCTGCCGGAGGCCGTTAGAGATCAGCCAGAGCCGGGCTGCAGGAATCTGGAGGATCACGGAAACGCTGGCCAAGAGAAGCAGGACGTCGCTGCCAAGCAGCTCTACAAATCATGGGCCCAGAAGAAGGCTGCCTGGCAGGGGCTGGACGGCAGCACACCAATTCGGGAGGCAGAGAGCCAAGAAATCAGGTGGAAGCCGTCCCAGGCAGCGCGGGGCCGGCTGCACAGCGGGAAGGCGCCGCGCAAGTGGAAGCCGCCCAAGAAAGAGCAGAGCAGGCGTGGGAGCACGGATGTGCCAAGCTGGCAGGTGAAACGAAGAGGCTGGCGTATAGGAAGGGAAGCCACGTGCCCATGGGGCGGGAGCCATGGGGCAGCCCGCCCGCTCGCACATGGTACAGGGCACTTGCCCTACTCGAGAGGGACCGGGGGGCGTGGGAAGAGGAGAGACAGCAGCTCTGGGAATGGCTGCCTGCACAGACCCCAGCTCCTAGGCTGAGGGAGTGGGGCTGTGGCTGGGCTGGAGTCCTCCTGCATCAGGGCAACCCGGAGGGTTTGGGGGGCGGGGGTGTCTGCTGTGACTGGGGATGCACCACACCAGGAGGCAGAGCTGAGGCTGGCACAGCCCGAGTGCCGGCAGGCATGTGGGTCTGCTCCCCCGTGGCAGCGAGGCCTGCGGTTCACCCCCTGCGATCCTAACAAGGGCAGTGTCATGTTCAGCCGATTGCTAAAATTCATCCTTTTGCCAGACTCGGACAAGAGCCCAGTTCAATGCCCTCTTAGCGATACCCATTGACACGAAACGGGCCAGCCACAGCTTTCATGGGAGCCACTACGGGGGCAGGGGCTGCAGGAGGGGGCTCTGTCTCTCACTGCCGGGCCCTGGGGAGCCGGCAGCCACGCAGCCACCGTGCCCCAGCTCCGTCAGAGCGCCGTGCGGCTGTGCCTCCAGCCGTGCTCACTGGCCTGAAAGGAGCTGAAAAGCCCCTGGGGTGATTTCAAGCTGTGGTGCAAAGTGGGCTAAGAAGCTCTTCCCTTCACACATGTAATGGGGCCCATCAATATCTCATCCAGCTGAGGACAGGCAAGGACATGAGCCAGCAGGCAGAGAGATAAGGGGAGGAAGGGGATAATGGGCAAGCAGGGAGGTGACTCCAATGGGAGGTGGTGGAGTGGGAGGGATGGGGCTTGTAAGAAGGGGGCAGAGGTCCAGCTGGGGTAGTGGGGGAGGATATACTTGGTGCCCATGACAGACAGGTCTCAAATGACCAGGGACCGGCCACACCACTGGTGGAGAATGGCACCTCGGCTTCAGCTGCAATAGCAGGGCATCTGGGGTGCACCCAGGAAATGGGCAATCAGGGATTGACCCCCAAGGATCAGAAACCAACCAGCTCAGGGACGCAAAGTCCCAGGGGGCAAGGAGCTGGGGTCAGGAGGCCTGAGATGTAGGCAGTCACCACGACAGAGCCACAAGCCGGGGGTGTCAGGAGCAGGATGCAGGGATGGAGACCAGAGTCACTAGCCAAGGGGGCTGCAGCTGTCAGGGACCCGTCACCAAAGTCAAGCCGTGGCCCCACCAGAAGACAGGGCTGGACTGGTGTAAGGACCAGCAAGTCAGTCCGGAGCAGGCACTCGCACCTGGGAAGGCTGCAGGAGGACGGTGGACAGGACCGGGGAGAGAGGAGCCATTTCACAGACCCCGCTTGAAACAGAGCACCCTCTCTGCCTGCTAAGATGGTCGGTACCTAGAGGCTGGTCTGCGTTCAGGCCAGATTTCCAAGTGCTCAGGCAGCATTACCATGTCCTGACATCAGGGGGTCCTGTGAGCATCTGTTTCCAGTTATAAAAAAGAGAAGAGAAAAGAAAAGAAAAGGAAGTTTCCAGCTGTCCTGATTGCAAAGGAAATGTAGATGTTTCTCCCCTGAGTTCAGCGTATTTCGTTATCAGTCAAGCTTCGTACGCTCTCTTAAAACATTTAGCTCTCAACCCATTTTGGATTAAATTCAGATTTCACTTTAAACACGCTCGTTTAAAATTTAAAAGAACCGCATCATTTTAACTACCATTTCCAAATAGGACTTCAATTAACCTCTTTTTTTTTTTTTTTAAAGAACGTCTTTTTCTCAACCCTAATCAGGTGTAGCTCATTCGGGCCTGCTAAGCTAAAAAGGGGGAGATGAGAAAGACACGGTTGTGCCTGCATAACTGAAGATACAGGAATGTTTTTCCTGGCCCAGCTACGCTGATTCAACGTCACCGCAACAGTTATGCCGGTTGTCCTGGCAAGAACTTGTGGGTTTGATAAGACCTTGGACAGGCAGCAGACACATGCCTGGCCCCAGACCTTTTCAGAGTTAGTTGGAAAATGAGGTTAGTTTGTTTTGCTAGAAAAATGCTCCAAGCTTTTGTCCCAAATATTAAAAACATCAAACCCAAAACATTTTGGCAAAAAACCTGGGGCCTGCTGAAAATCAAATACTTCTAGATGGATTTTCTCAGGGAAAAGCAGGCATTTTTCACTTTCCACGCCAAAGTCCATGTCCTTGAAAACCCAGTTTCCCTCTGAGAGTGTTTCATCAGAGCTTCTTATCAGCCATCCCAATGCTTTTCCACGAGCTGCCCCGGATGTTCAGCTGCAGCCTAAAGATGGACCGGCGGTGGAAAAGTCGTGCTTCATTCAACCTCGTTGTTCTCATGCGAGCGTGTCCTTGTGCAGCCCTCTTGCAGCAGCTCAACGCTGCACAGACAGTTTTCTGAAATCTGTTAGTAGTTAGGCGCTTTTCCCCTTTTTTACAGGGCGTGAAAGGGGCCCATTTTCTATGGATTTTCCCACAAAATGTTTAGCGCAAAGTCGTGGGGAAAGAATTTGTTTAAATCATTAACATCTTTTGCTTTTTTTTTTTGCCTTCCAAAAAAATAGGTTGTGTTTTCTTACAAAACATTGTGTTTTCTGCAACCAAAACCTGTCAGTGTTTTCTTTTCAAACCACTTTATTAATTCCAGACAAAGTCCAAACCCCCAGAGACTTTAGGGCCTCAGCACCCCTGGCTGCGTGCTGGTGCCTCGGGAGAGCTAGAGGGCTGGACTGGGAGCAGGGCGGAGAGCTGCTGGGGCAGGGCCTGGGGCTTGTGTATCCAGCCTGGCGGTGGCTAGGATCAGGCCCTGCTTGGCTCTGAGTAGCAACTTCCACAGGTGAGATCTCCACCTTGCACCTTGGCCGCGGCGGGACAAAGCCTGCCGAGCCAGATGGCTGTTTTTCCCCTGGCAGCAAATCTATTAATGTCCAGATGTGGTTTAAATGTGGAATTAATTGTTCCTTAAAAGTCCCCTGCTGTGCACCAGGGCTGCCTTCTTCCGAAGCGTCCAGCACAGAGGCCACCACAGGAGGACAGGGACCAGGACGCACACTTCACCAGCAGACTCTCGCTAGGCCTAAAGAAGAGTGTTTGTGCCCAAAAGCTGGCAAAGAACAATGTTTCCAGTGATTTAGTTGGTCTAATAAAAGACATCACATTTACCCAAAGAATCTGGTCTGCTTATGTCCTTAGACCAACACGGCTACCACCAACACCCCTAAATCCCTGCTCTCGGCCCCACGGGGAAGGGGCCAGGGTGCCAGGCCAGCGGGGCAGTCCCCTGGCCAGCTGCAGCAGGGCTGCAGGGGGTGGGCATTGGCAATGCCCCAGGTGACCCGGCGCGTGTGGTAGGGGCAGGTCGGGGTAGGGGCTGGGAACCCTCTTTCTGATCCGGCTTTCCCCACTCCCACCATCGCAGCCGTCGGAAATCCTGGTTTTCCATCAGCAGGTGGCACCGTCGGCTAGAAAATCTCTCTCCCCACCCACCTCCCTCCTGCATGCATCCACAACCCGCAGAGCTGGGTGAGGGGTCAGGAAGGAGCTGGTCCTGCTGGGGACAGAGGCACCTCCTGCCGCAGCCATGCACGAGGAGGAAGACCTACTGAGCAGCGCTTCCCCTGGGCGAGGGTCGCCGGCACCCCAAGGGCTCCGGGCTTGGGGACCCCCGGCAGCAGCACCGACCAGGAGAGAGGCCCAGCCCCAGTCGAAGTGCTGGAGGAAACTGCCCAATGCCAGACCTGTGGCTGGATGATTTGGGCAGGCGGGGGAGATTTCAACAGCCTCTGGGTGAGGAGGGGTCTAAAACCAGCATCTCCAGCTTCAGGCGAGGGCTCTACCCACTAGGCTGCTGCGTACGGAGCCAGCGTCCACACTGCAGAAGTTACAGACTCGCAGACAGCGTGGAAGTGCCAAAAATCCCATTTATGCGGCCAGTAAACGCCATGTATGGACATAAAAAGGCATTCCTATCTAAACATCATGGGTGAGCCCAGGCCAGCTGAGTAGGGGTTATTTTATTAACATTACTTGGGACTTTGACAGCCCAGATTCACTGCCACATCACCCATATCACCATGTACACGTTAATTAATGAAGACCCATGAAATGCCGTGAAGTACTTATATATTCCTGCATTTTCTTTTGCAGATGGGGGAACTGAGGCACAGAGCAGAGCAGAGGCTTGCCCAAAGTCTCAGAGGGGGTCAGGAGCAAGCTGGGAGCACAACCCGGGTGTCCTGGTGCCTCGTGTGCTGCTCCAGATGCTGGAGCACGCTCCTGGCATCACGCAGTGCTGGGCTCAAACGTTTCTGTCCCCTGGTAGGTTTGCGGCGATGGCAGGAGACCGTCGTATAATCATAGCGGGGAACTTCCAGTAAATGCACAGCTGTGAAAATAACAGCCTGGGAAGGTTAAACATGATCCCAGCTGAAGCACCACTCAGGGCAGAGTCGGAGTTATATTTATGTGATGATTTCTCTGTGGGGCTGTCATTGTGGTATCCCAGAGAAGGACAAAAACGATCAGGTCTTTAATTTGTGGTGTCTGTAACTGTATGATCTCCAAGCCAGCTCCATCCCGCAGGCCTGGCAGGGGCAGGGGACTTGCTCAGCCCCAGGGCGTTCTCCAACGAAGCCTCCTCCATGCAGCATGCTGCCAGGACCCAGGCAAGGGAGTCCTCAGCTGTAGGCTGAGAATGGAGACCTCCCAGCTCCTTGCACCTGGGCCACTCATAGATTCATAGATTCATAGATGCTAGGGTCGGAAGGGACCTCAATAGATCATCAAGTCCGACCCCCTGCATAAGCAGGAAAGAGTGCTGGGTCTAGATGACCCCAGCTAGATACTCATCTAACCTCCTCTTGAAGACCCCCAGGGTAGGGGAGAGCACCACCTCCCTTGGGAGCCCGTTCCAGACCTTGGCCACTCAAACTGTGAAGAAGTTCTTCCTAATGTCCAGTCTAAATCTGCTCTCTGCTAGCTTGTGGCCATTGTTTCTTGTAACCCCCGGGGGCGCCTTGGTGAATAAATCCTCACCAATTCCCTTCTGTGCCCCCGTGATGAACTTATAGGCAGCTACAAGGTCGCCTCTCAACCTTCTCCTGCGGAGGCTGAAAAGGTCCAGTTTCTCTAGTCTCTCCTCGTAGGGCTTGGTCTGCAGGCCCTTAACCATACGAGTTGCCCTTCGCTGTACCCTCTCCAGGTTATCCGCATCCTTCTTGAAGTGCGGCGCCCAGAATTGCACGCAGTACTCCAACTGCGGTCTGACCAGCGCCCGATAGAGGGGAAGTATTACCTCCTTGGACCTATTCGTCATGCATCTGCTGATGCACGATAAAGTGCCATTGGCTTTTCTGATGGCTTCATCACACTGCCGGCTCATGTTCATCTTGGAGTCCACTAGGACTCCAAGATCCCTTTCCACCTCTGTGCCACCCAGCAGGTCATTCCCTAGGCTGTAGGTGTGCTGGACATTCTTCCTCCCTAGGTGCAGCACTTTGCATTTCTCCTTGTTGAACTGCATCCTGTTGTTTTCTGCCCACTTATCCAACCTGCCCAGGTCTGCCTGCAGCTGTTCCCTGCCCTCCGGCGTGTCCACTTCTCCCCATAGCTTTGTGTCATCTGCAGACTTGGACAGAGTACACTTCACTCCCTTGTCCAAGTCACTGATGAAGACATTAAAGAGTATCGGTCCAAGGACCGAGCCCTGCGGGACCCCACTGCCCACACCCTTCCAGGTCGAGACCGACCCATCTACCACGACTCTTTGGGTGTGACCCTCTAGCCAATTCGCCACCCACCGGACTGTGCAGTCATCCAAGTCACAGCCTCTTAACTTGTTCACCAGTATGGGGTGGGATACCGTATCGAAGGCCTTCCTGAAGTCTAAGTATACGACATCCACCCCCTCCTCCTGTGTCCAGGCGTTTCGTAACCTGGTCATAGAAAGAGACTAGATTGGTCAGGCACGATCTGCCCACCACAAACCCGTGCTGGTTTCCCCTCAGCATAATTTGCCCTGCCGGGCTCTCACAAATGTGAGCCTTGATAATTTTTTCAAAGACTTTACCAAGGATGGAGGTGAGACTGACCGGCCTATAGTTGCCCGGGTCCTCCTTCCTCCCCTTCTTGAAAATGGGGACCACGTTGGCCCTTTTCCAGTCCTCTGGGACTTGGCCCGTGCGCCACGAGCGTTCGAATATTCCCGCCAGTGGCTCTGCAATGATGTTGGCCAGTGCCTTCAGCACCCTCGGATGGAGCCCATCCGGGCCTGCCGACTTAAAGGCATCCAGTTCTTCCAAGTGACTCTGCACCATCTCAGGGTCTACGCATGGCAGTCTGGCGCCTTGCTGCTGCCTCTCTACAACCCCAGTGAGAGACTTGTCGTGCCCCTCGCTTAGGAACACCGAGGCAAAGAACTCGTTGAGGAGTTCAGCCTTGTCCCCTCTATCTGTCACCAATTGCTTCTGCCCATTTAGCAGGGGTCCTATTCCTCCCTGGGCCTTCCTTTTACTCCTATATATCTAAAAAACAATTTCTTGTTGTCTTTTACTTGGGTTGCCATCCTCAGCTCCATGGTAGCTTTGGCCCGCCTAACTGCCTCCCTACAAGCACGAGCAGAGGAGGTATATTCATCTTTAGTGATCTCACCCTGTTTCCACTTTTTATGTGCTCCCCTTTTGGCCCTTAGGCTGCCCTGGATTTCTCTGGTCAGCCAGGGAAGCCTCCTGGCCCCTTTCCCTCTTTTGCCTCGCTCGGGGATCGTCTTGCTTTGTGCCCGAAGGATCGTTTCCTTTAGGCACAGCCACCCTTCTTGGGCACCCATCCCATCAAAACTCCTACTCTGCAGTGCTTCCTTGACTCCTCTGGCATCAGCTGAAAGGTGGGGCTCCTGCCCAGCAAGATCCCCAGATCCCCGAACAATGGTCCCTACAGATCAGTTTGCTCTGTATGTCCCACCCTGTCCCCACCCTAGTCTGTCTCAGCCATTCAGACCAAGATCTTCGGACAAGAACGATCTAGTTCTCTGTGTTTGTACAGCGCTCCGTACGGTGGGGCCCCGATCCTGGACAGCACATCCTTTCACAGCATCTCATGACGTGATCTACAGCTCATGAAAGTGTGTGCTATATAAAGAGAGCACACAAACTTTGATGAGAACATATGTACACACATATGCATGCACACACACGTCTGTACATACACACATGGATACATACACACACATATCTATAATCTCATGAATAGATATAGAGCAGAAACTTTCATGGGATCAGATATACACACACATATATGCATACACACACTTATACACACACATCTATCTATCTATCTATAGATCAATTGATATCTATCTATAGATAGATAGATAGATAGATAGATAGATAGATAGATAGATAGAGCTATCTCTATATATCTCCCAGGCTGTTATTTTCACAGCTGTGCGTTTACTGTAAGTTCCTCATTACCTATCTATCTATCTGCAATCACTTTGGTTAGTCTATAAGGTGCAAATCTGCCCTGCCTTCTACATGACCTCAGACTAACCATGACTCTCAGCATAATAAACCCAATGACTAAGCAGCAGGGAAAGCAACATCTTCTGTAAGCGTGAAAACCCCCTGTTGTCAGAGCCAGGCTGGAGCCGGACGTCCCGGCTGGGGAGCTGCTGGGGCTTGCTGCTCCAGGGGCTGAGGAGGGCTGAGCTCATCAGCCCTGGAGCTGGCTCCCAGCCCGTGAAGGCCTCTCTCTGACTGTTCCCTTCATGCAGGCAACGGCGCTGGGCGCTTAGTTTGATTTTCCATTGCCTCACCCGCCTGCCTGCTGTGCAAGCGGGTGCTGCCTCCAGCGGGTTGTTTATACCCGCTCTCTCTGGTTCTCTGCCGCAGGCACAGCCTGCTAGCATGCCACAAGTCAGGTCCAAAGTATGAGCTAGTGCCCCTCTAATAATCAGCCACCGCTGTCGCCCCGTGCCACTGAAGCCCATCGCCACTGGGATGAGGCAACACTGAATTCAGTGGCATCTACCCCCAAAGCACGTGTGGAGCCAAGCCCTGAGACAGCCAGCACCCCTGGCAGGCAGGCAGACAGGCAGGCAGGGCTATCTTTGTTCCAGGTTAGCAACTGATGCAGGAGAGACGGAGCTGCCCAAAGGGAAGTCTGTGCAGGGCATGGAAGTGAGTTCAACATCCCTGCGTTCCCAGCGAGGGCTCTAGCCAAGAGAGGGATTCACCTTGTTTTACCTCTTCCTGATGGTCCCCTATGTAGCTGCTTTATGTGCATTGCAGGTTTGGGGATGTCCACGCTGCAGTCAGAGATGTACCCTGGGCGGTCCTAGCCCATCTAGCTCAGGTACCCACGGTAGTGAAGATGGGCTGGCGAAGGCTGTAACACGGCACTGGACAGGCCACATCTGGAGTCCTGTGTCCCACTCTTGACCCCCACTACACAAAGGATGTGGATACGTTGGAGAGAGTCCAGCAGAGGGTAATGACAATGATTGTGGGGTGGAGGGACAGGACCGGTGAGGACAGGCTGAGGGAACTGGGCTGATTTAGTCTGGAGAAGAGAAGATCGAGGGGGATTGAATAGCAGCCTTCACCTCCCTGCAGCGGGGCTGCAAAGAGGATGGAGCTGGGCTGTCCTCAGTGGGGGCAGGTGACAGGACAAGGAGCAATGGGCTCATGCTGCAGCAAGGGAGGTTGAGGTTGGATATTATCCTTTTTCACCAGGAGGGTAGGAAAACACTGGAACAGGCTCCCCAGAGAGGTGGTGGCATCTCCATCCTTGGAGGTTTTGAAGACCTGGGTAGACAAAGCCCTGGCTGGGATGATGTAGTTGGGGCTGGTCCTGCTTGGAGCAGGGGCTGGACTAGATGTGACCCCCCACGGTCCCTCCCAACCCCCATTGTCTGTGGTTCTGTGGGGCATATAAAGCCAGCACCGAAGCCCTTGCAACTGCAGCATCTCTGTTGTTGGCACCTGCATCAGCTGGTTTAAGCCAGGTGTGTCTGTGCACGCTGCAATCACACATCCAGACACAGCACAGATGCAACCTTTCACCATCCAGGAACTCCTGCTGTCTGCAGAGACCAGTGGCCATTTTGTTCCCAGAATTGCTGAAGATTTGTACCTGAGACCACACGCTGTCCTCTCTCCCAGAGACCGTACATTTAACCTCCTCTTGTTGCACCATTTCCTTAACGGCAAATAAAAGCCCTTCAGACTGAAAATATTATAGCTGTTCCCTGTGTACAGAGAAAAACAGAACTGTTGTATATTTAATAGGCATTGTAGCCTTAAATCATGAAAAACTGGCTGCTGGCTCCAGACCTGTTTTCAGGATCCGGTGGCTCCAGGAACATAACTATCTTCCTTTCTTACTGGCGTGCATTTGGAAGCTGAAGGTTCGCCGGCTGCCTGAAAATAGATCCGTTTACATACTTTGAGTGGGGCGCGCGAGCTCGTGATGTGCATGCAGAGCTGCGTGTGTCTGATTTATGTCACCCAACAGTCTGTAAATATGAGCAAAACCCTGAGGTTTAAATCAGCACTAGCAGGCATGTAAACAACTTAATGGCTCCATTTGCTTTATTAATGTAAATGTTAATATGAAGCCAACATTGAACTGATCTTTATGAGGCTTCAGTGGCTGATAGCAAAGCTGGCGATTGGCGCCGCTGACGAAAAAACAGCCTGGAAACCAGCTGCTTGTTGGAAACCGTTGTGCAGAGGGGCTGGAGACTGCCACGCCTGCCACGTGCAGGCCGTGTTAGGGAAATGACCCATTGCTTGCTTTATGTGGGACAGGGCACTGTTTATTGCAAGCGCAGCCAAGGCCAGCAAAGCTAGTCCTGGCCCAGACTGGGTTTGGTGCCACTTCATTTATCCCCACGGTGGCCACCCCCTGCCAACGACAGGCCGTCTTCCTTCTACCCACAAGTCCGTATTCCTCCTGCAGAGTTGAAATCTGTTTCTCCTTCGCTGAAAGGCTCTAGGGCTGAGCAAAGCCTCTCGCCGGGCAGAGGAAAGGAGGCATGGCAGTGCCCAGCTGCCTTGGCACACCTTTGTAAGCACCTCCCAGGCCCTGGCACGTGTGAGCTGAGTCTGGCGATGGCTTCTCCTCAGCACAGCAATTCCTCCTCCTAGACGTGGACATGGCTCCCTGGAGCCTAGATGGTAGCTTTCCCTGGGCAAATGCCCAATGTGGATCTGTGCATGTGTTGGGGGGAGGACTGCACCCAGGCTGGGGTAGCAGGGGAGCCCTTCGCTGGTCAGGTCCTGTGATTTCTATTTTCTATTGTGCAATGTCAGGCTGGGACTCTCTCTCCCCTGGAGCTGAGCATTGCTCCCCCTCAGCTCTTGCCCTGGCTGCACAAGCTGCCTATGCACCAGGCAGGGCCATTTGCATGTGAATGGCTCCAAAAATTCCAGTCTGACCAGTCCTGGGTGTCACCAGGACATGCGGGAGAGCAGGATAAACAAAGCTTTGGGTCAGGAGCGTATGAGCCAAAGGAGGATGTGCAGCTCACTAAGCACAGGAAGAGGCTGCATAGGATCAGGGCAGTGGGGTGCACTCAAGCCCAGGGTATTATTTAAAAAGAAGAAGAAAACAGTGCACCATATTCCTGCATATTTCTTTTCTCACAACCTCCTTACTGGAAAACACTTATCTGGGGAAGTGATTCCCAGAGTGCTGGGAAGAAAAGAGCCTGGAGTCTTCTTGGAGAACGTTCCCCTGGTTCAGTGCAAGGCAGGAGACCACTTGGCTATGGATCACGAGAGAGCTGGAAGATTTCTGGCCCCTGCTCATATAAGAGGAGACCTGCAGAGTAAGAGGTGCTGCCTCATTAGCTCTGCTGCTGTCCATGAGCTCCCCACAACCTGCACCTCCTCGGCTTCTGGGTTACTGTGGTCTGAGCAAAGCACGGGCTTGCTGCTCTTCTCTTCCCAGGGGAAGATCTGGGCTTGCTGGGCTGGGTCTCATCCTCAGCTCTTGGTGGGATGAGATGGGGTGGTGCTAGCACATCTCTGGGCGACAAACTTGACAACCCATAGATAAAGCCAGCAAGTCCCTTAGAGACAGGGCCTGTTTGCCTCTGCGATGTTGTTAGGGAGAAGAGGGCTACCAGGAATCACGCTGTCATGTGAGCCTGGCTCCCCAGGTACGTATCGGAGAGCGAACGCTACTAATAGCAGCAGGGCCCGGATATTCCTGCATGCGATAGCTGACAGATTTCTTCATCAACCAGGAACTGAACCAGTGAGAGCCGATGCTATTTTGGATTTGGTCGCAGTGCATAATGAGGGCGCTGGAGAAAATAGCCTTGGATCAAGTGATTGCAGGCTGCTTCCATTTACATTCAATGGAAGGGACCGGGAAAGGAGGTGTGGGACTAAGGGTCTGGATTTCAAAAGGACACAAAGGATCCGGGTAGTAAAGGCAGGTGGAGGGAGGGACTGAAGGGCTGCAATGTGAAAGAGGCCTGGCATTTCTTTAAGTCAAAGGTGCTAAAAGGATCAGGAATCTGTATCCCAGGGAAGGGAGGAAACCAGCGGGGAGGAGCTCCAGGCCTAACTGGATAAATAACCACCTCCGGGAAGATGAAAGGAATAAGCAAAAGAGCCTAGGAGGAATAAGAAAAGGACAATCAGCAAAGCAACCTTGTCTTCCAGGTCAAAACAGGTGGGCAGGGAGTGAGAACCACCAAACATCAGGCTGGGATAGATCTGGGGGAAGGCGGGGAGAAATGTACCATCTTTAAAGATGGTAAAACGCCCCCATAGGTAGAAATGTTTATTTTCTACTTATGGGGACTTTTTACCATCTGTAATTTTCCCTGAGCCTGAGGAAGGGCACAAGTGCCAGAAAGCTTGCAGAAAAAGATAATTTTTTTTGCAATTTCTTAGTTGGTCTAATAAAAGGCATCATCTCTGGACCAAGACTTCTGGAGTTTTGCATTTCTTTTTGTCTCAAACCAACACAGCTACCAAATACATCCCTGAACCAGAGGGAAAAGAGCTGGTGAAGCTGGAGGAGGAGGCTGGCCCAAGCCTGAATGAGCAAACTGAGGCTGGAAATGAGAGGGTTCCCAATCATCAGAGCAAGCACGTTCCTTCCGCTAGTGGTGGCAAAAATAAAAGCCCTTAGGGGTTTAAGATGGAGACAGGGGCTTGTGAAGTTTATGACAAAGAAACCTCTGACACAGTGCTCGTGATGGCAGGGGACCAGGCTGGATGATCCAAGAGATCATTTCTGTGTTTTCCATTAAGAGATCTGTATGTTGAAACCGCTTCTGTCCGCCTGAGCGGTGGCTGGCAGCTGCCCTGCGGATCCAGACTCCCCCGGGGAGCGACGCTCTCGTGGAAGGGCCGAGCTAGTGGCATTGCAAGACTCCCTCGGGCCAGGTCCCAAGCTGTGGTCTCAGAGGGCTGCGCTGTGGACCGGACACAGGGAATCGAGAGCCCTTGACTCTCCGCCTACATCCTGCACTGACCGTCTGTGTGACCCGGGCCAAGTCCCAATGGGGCCCAGTCCTGTGAGAAAGGGAGTGCTCCTATCGCTATCCTTCCTCCCCCGCCCCCTCAGTCTCCTGATCTGTGAAATGGGAATAGAAATAATGCACAGTGATACAGAGGGCAGTGGGAGGGCAGAGGGCTCAACAGCTCGTGGGATCAGGCCCGGAGGGAGCCATGCTCAAAAGCCCCATGTAAATGCTAAACATTATTATTTTTATTGGCGCAACAAGGCCGCCGGCGCCTGCCAAAGTCAATGGATCAAGTGTCTGGGGACAGCTAGAATTTCCGCTTTTGGGGATGCATCGTTTCTGAGTCCGGCACATGCAGGTGAATCGCGGTGAACATTCAAGGACCAAAATCCATGCGGCAGCACAAACAGATCCACTTCTTGCCCATCGCCCCAACCGTGGCCCCAGCCAAGGCAGCTCCAATCACGCCAGCCTCCGCTACCACCTTTCTCCCAGGCTGCGGGAGCGGGGGAGTTGGGCTGCCTTGCGGTAAGAGCCAGGCTCCTCCTCATTTAGCTGGGGAAGGGGCTGCTTGCAGGTGGGTTCGCCCCAAAATGCATGCCTGAAAGAGCACGGGCTGCCGGCTGGGAGTGTCCTGGGGCAATGGGACAAGGGGGGCCCTATCACCCCACCCAGCACACCTCTGCAGCCCAGGGGCACCCGCTGCATCAGCCACATGCCAGCTCCAGCCCAGGTTGGCACCTGCACCCCGGGGTGCCACAGCCCCAGTGCCAGCTCCAGCGCAGGGTGCCGCAGCGGAAGGAGCCAGCTCCAGCCCGGGGGCTCGGCCCTGCACGCGGGGGTGCCGCAGCTCTAGCGGGGTGCCCGCAAGGAGCGGGGCGGCGGGAAGGGAAGGGAAGGGAAGGGGAGGCGGGCCCCCGCGCGGCACTGCCATTGGCCCCGCGCGCAGGTACACCCCCGGGGCAGGCGGGCGGGTCGGCGCTGCGCTGCGCTGCGCTGCGCGGCTCCGGGGTCCGAGCCGGCTCCGTGCGCTGCAGCCGGCGGGGCGGGCAGGGCGGCACGGCTCGGCTCGGCTCGGCACAGCACAGCCATGGTGAGTGCCCGGGGTTGGGGCAGGGCCGGGGGCAGAGGGACCCCCGCCCGGGTGCAGGCAGTGGGGCCAGGCGGCGGCATCCCCGGCTTGCCAGGGCACGGCCTGCGGGGGTCCTGTGTGTGCGGGGTGGGGTGACCCCTGCACCGACCGAGTCTCCCCCCACCGGCACCCCTGTTCTCGGCCAGGTCCCCAATGCCGCGTGCCCGCGTCGTCGCCCTTGGGGTCCACCGCCCGCTGCTCCCTGCCCACCGCTTCCTTTAGCTCGAGGGAGTCCCGGGCTGCTGGATCCGGAGGTCTCGGCTCTCTGACTTGGGAAACTCTGCTTGGAGCAGACGGGAGCCTGGCCGGGGAAGGGAGCTCTGGTGTTAGCCCTGCCCGCCCTGCTGGAGTGGGTCGTCCGTCCAGGAAGGCAGTGACTTGGCTCGCGGCCCTGGTGCGGCTCTGCCAGCGCAGGGCAAGAGGGGATCCGACAAGTGGCAGGGGGGGAAAGCAGAGGACGAAGGGAGGGATACAGAAGTGAGTCCCACAGGACGAGTCAGTCAGGGGATGATGCTGGTTGATGTCTCCTGCATCAGCTAAAAACGTGTGTGTGTATGTATAATATATATATATATGTGTGTGTGTGCTTGTGTGTGTGTGTGTGTGAATCTCTGTGTATATCCCAAGCATGGGATCCAGCCCGCAGGGCCCACGGGGTTGCGCTCTGCTGTACTAGGTAGGTCTGTATGAGCCGTGGTCAAATGGACGACGGTGACCTCATGCAAGCCAAGAACAGTGCTGAGCCCTGAGGGCATCCGGGTGGGGTTGCCTGAACATCTGTAACTGTTGCTTCAAGAGAAGAAGTGCCCTGTCTGGCTGGCTTGTTAGGAGCTCTCAACACACTTCTCAGAGGGGGTGGGTAAACTGAGGCACCTCGTGCTCGAGCGATGTGCCAGAGGGCCAAGAATAGCCCCAGGTGCCTGGTCTAACCACTAGACCCCACTTCCCCTTCCCTCTTCCTCTTTGTTGTAGAAATAAGCCTGTGTTCAGGGTGCTGCAGGGAGCTCTGCTGGGATGTAGTTGCTACAAGAGGCGGCTCTCCTCCCCTCTGCTAAGGGACAAGAGGCTGAAAGGCTCGGTGGCTTTTTGTGAATTAAGCTTGCTGTCGCACTGGGCAGCAGCGACTGCAGTCCTAACTGCTTCTCTGGAGAGGTGGGGTGGAGCCAGTGGGGTTTCCTGGCTCCCTCCATCCCATCCTCCCAGTTGGTAATTAAATTGCTCATGTTTCCCAGCATAACCAGAGAGGGACAGGCTGTTCCAAGTGCTAGCGGGCTCCCGACAGCGAGCGTCATACATTGTTTCATAAGCCGGACTGACGTGCGTCGGGGCCGGGGGGACCCCAGGAATGGGGAGCCGGGGGGATTGTCCAACTTCTCAGGACTCTCTTTCAAAGCAAACAGCCGGGAGGTCTCAAACTTTTCAAAACAGCTACAACAATGTTCTTACTGCAAGCTGCCTCCTCTCTGTCCCCTCCCGCCCTGTGAAAAGGGAGAGGGCACAGAGGCACCGTGGCCTCATCTGGCTTTTTCTGGGGCTGAGAAGTGCTGAGCGGCGCTGGGGACGGTGTGCAATCAGACCACTGCTCCCTATAGCACATCCGGGACAGCTGTTACCTCCACGGGGCACAACAGGCCCTCCAGGAGATGATGACCTGTTCAGCAGGGATCTTAATCTTTGTCCCTTGGTTCTGGGGCCCATTCCCGTGTGAAATCTGGCTGGCGTTGCTGGCTCTCCTGAATGAGCAGGGCAGCAGGTTTAAAACCTGGGAGCCCCCTGCTCCCCAAAACACAAGCCCCAGGTCTGGAGCTAGAGGACGGTTTCTTTTAGAAGCAGGGGATGCAGGCTCGCAGCCTCAGCAGGCTGCCCCCGCTGAGAGGCGATGCAGGCCCATGGTGGAGTACGTCTGCTTTGGGTGCCCAGTGTGTTATCCATGAGGCTGCCTCCTCCGGGGCTTTCTTATCACTGCTTTGATCCTCTTGAGTAACTCTGAGCTCACTTCGATGCAAGCAATGCCTATCCTACTGTGGCATTAGTCATCCATCATAGGGAAGAGGAAGGTGTCAGTCAAGGAAGCGTGAATGGAGGAAGTGGTGAGGACTTTGGGAAAGTGGGGGTGACCTCCGTCCCCACCCTGACCCGCCCACACACGCTATTGTCATGTCACATGCAGGTTGTAAAGGCAGGAAGTAGGGGCCATCTAGCTATGAACCTAAGCTTGAGGCATGCAGCCTGCAAAGGGGCGCTGCGTGACTTGCAAATCGGTGCATGACACTGAAGTTGCACTTTCCCTTTCCTTTCCTTTCTGTTCCTTTCCTTTTCCTTTCCTGTAAACGAAGAGCAATCGGGCTGACATCAATGGGGGAAGACCCTCTTGATAAGCTGCTGGAGGCTTACAGTGAACAGGTGAAAGAGCCGGTCACACGCTCAGGGTCTAAGCACCCAGACTGGATTCGGTCTCTGATCTGTACCAGTATGTCTCGCCTAAAGATCAGAGGTCTGTGGAGCTGGGTGACACACAATGCAAAAAGGCAGTCCTTGGCCCTGGGGAACATAAAGATGAGACAGACAAAGGCTGCAAGAAACTGTGACCCTGATTCCTGGACAGAAGGAACCGAGGCATAGAGAAGTTGGATGATCTGGCCGAGATCTTGCAGGGAGTCAGTAGTCAAAGCCAGATCACCCCCTGCCCCAATCCAGCGGTCCGGCTGTAGGGGGATGCTGCCCTGACTCGTGCGGTTGTAAGTTTGGACCAGCCCCGCACGTTTCAGTGGAGTGATGCTAGAGTCATTCCCTATACCAGGGCCGGCTGAGTCCCCCGGTCTCGGCTGCTGAGCTCTCAGGGGGCAGACGAGCACTTGGATGGGGGGCCCTAGGCTACCTTTGAACCCCACATGCTTTAGGGCTGGTGCTCAAACATCTGGCAGGCTTGAAAGCGTGGCCGATTACCTAGGAGCAGTTGACAGGCTGCCGCCCGGTCTGTGCTTCGGAGATCCCGGGCTGGCTGACTGCAGCAGCTCCCCCGCGCCTTGCTATTTTTAAAAGCTGAATCCTTTGCTCTGCACCTGCTGGCGGGAACGTTGTGGATCAGCCTCACGCTTTCCTGCACATGGTTGTAAACATGTGTAAGGAGGCCCAGCAGGCAGCAAAGTACCTCCAGAGCCAAGGTGTGGTGAGGTCGGGGCCTGTGCCAGGAGCCCAGAGCTGGCGGTGGGAGAAACAATGTGTGAACGCCCAGAGATCAGCAATTCCTTCTGCTTTATGCCACCAGAAGTCCTGTCCTGTGGCCTGGGCTCTCCCAGCAAGGACGCCCACGGTGGTGAATTCGCCTGGGACCTGAGCAGAAGCTCTGTGGGCTTTAAGATGTGGCCCTCATGATTGATTTGGTTCCCCTATTTTTGGCCACCTTGTCTTCAAAGACCCGATTTATTTTTTTTCCCGGGGAGTTAAGCATGGCACCCAAATTTCATAGACCTGTAAATGTTAAGGCCTCATCTGACCTCACCCAGACCAGTCGTGGTGGCAAAACCTCTGCAAATATTGGTAACCAGGAGTATTGCAGACCCTGAACGTCCCCCGTCTCCTGGATCAACTAGGATCATGAGTGCAGCTGGCTGAGCAAACAGCTCTTAACTGAGTGACTAATCCAGGCAGATATTACCTGTCCAACCTCAACTGTGCACAATAATCTGTCACTGTTTTAAGTAAAACAGGCCAGGTAGAAAAGGCAGCAGTTGTATCAGCTGGTTGATCCAGCAGATAGGTCTGGTAAATATGCAATAATTAACCCTGTTGGATGTAAGATTACTTCTGGGTGGAGACCTGAGTGCAGCATAGGCCTGTTAGTGAAAGAAGAATTGAAAGCCATTTATTTTTTTTGTGGAAGCGAGACAGCGTTTGCCCGTGGCCATCATGGGACTCTGACATCCCTGCTTTCAAGTTGAGTGAACTTCCCAGCCCTTCTCAGCGTGGCCCTCCTCTCAGCCCCACAAAGGGCTCCAAGCTCAGGGCAAGGGCACTTGCGCTCCCTCATTAGCTGCATCTCCATCAAGACAGTTTGCACGTTGAATATGAGTGTGCAAGGTGGGAGTACCTCACTCTTCAGCTCTCTCATGGTCTCTGCCTTAGCTAGTGCACATTCACCGCTGCATAAATACTGCGATACTGGGAATGTGCCTTGAGGGGGAAGGGGAAGCTGTAGTGGAGCATGGCCACGTTGGACCCGAAAGCAGGCTGGTGCAGAGGCCTTGCTGCAATTCATCCACTGCAGGGTCCCCGAGCATGTCCCGTTCAAGGGTGTGCCCTGCGTGCCGTGGCTCTTCCCAGTACAGAGCCACAGCCGGAGCAAAACGCTCTTGAATCCCTACGGGAGCTGCTCCGACCGGTTACACGCGGCTGCCGGGTGGGTTTGGGGGCTTTTGCTCCCGTGTCAGAGCACCAAACTCACGCTCCGACTCCTCAGATGTCACTCGGGCTGCGTCACGTGTGTGACTCTGGTCCGTCAGCATATTTTCAGGTGAAAACAAAGGAGGTTGCAAGGGAAAGAGTGTTTTGGCCCGCGGCTGGGTTTACATTTGCATTTTCATATATGTAAATAAGCTGTGGGCGCTTGGGTATGTTCCTTCCTTCTGCTTGGTTTTTCTTCCTGACTATCATCATGAAAATGAGGGTTTGTCCTGTAACAAGGACTTCCTTTCTCCTAAGGGCTAGTTGGGCATTGCAATTAAATCAGCACTGCCAGAAAGCAGAACTGCTTTAAAAACCTCTGCTTTCTCCACTTTCAGATCTTCACCATAAATTCCTTTAGGATGAATTCCCCCCCCCCCTTTTTTTTTTTTTCTAAACGGGGGCCAAAAAATACCGGCATCAGTTCGTTGTTTATAGACTTTCCAGATGGCTTTCGTATGCCGTAAAGGATTCTCCACTCCCCTCCCCTGCCTTTATAAGTCACCTTTTAAGTGCGCCCGTGCAGACAGCTGGAATGTTGTTTACTTTGTACCCTGGAGAGCAGGATCCTGCCAGGTGCTGAGCCCCTGCCAGGTGCTGGAGGCCGTCGACACCAGGCTGCCTTCCCACGGAAACAGCTTCTGTGCGACTGTTTCCAGCCAAAAGGAAAGAAGATTTCCAAACAGCAGTGACATCTCTCCAGCCCAGCCCCCAGCCCCGTGCTGTACCGGGGAAGCGAGGGGAGGAAGTGATTCAGTGGAAGCAAAACTCCCCGGTTGCGGGGCGGGGTGTCGGACCTGTTGGTGCAAGCGGCAGCCAGGACATTTCTGTTGCACGCGTGGGATGGTGACGGGGAGTCCGTTTTAAGAGCCGAGGATCTTTCTACTGCCTAGCGGCACTGCTGCTGACTGCCTGAGCCGAGTCCGTTAGAGGTCAGTTCCTGTGCTCTTGAATCCCTCTTGTTAACTTCTTCTTATAAAAAGGATTTGGGGAGGGGGAGCCGGTGCCGAGAGGAGCCTGTGTCCCTCTGAGCAGGTGGGAGGGTTGCATCGGAGCCCGGCCCCGCGCGGTGTGGTTCTGTGCGGAGATGCTGGACGGAGGCACTGGTCCCACAGGCCCCCGGCACTGGGAAACCCCCCTTTGGGGCTCATATGGGATGCGCTATGTCTGCATGTGTGCTGTGCCCCTTCCTTTCCCCCCTCCTCCGTCCAGGCCAGCGAGGCAGTCAGCTTTCCTGGGCTGGGACCATCTCCTGCTGCTTGTCCTTAGAGGACTTTGCCCAATGCACTACTAAAATCAATCAGATTAATAACCGGGGGGGCTGGGGCTTCACAATGACTTCCCCTTCCTTGGGAGAGTATCAATTGGCACAGGACGGGAGCTACAAGGTAACGGGAATTTTGCCCACAGGAGATCTGATTCCCTATGAATCGGAGCCAGGAAGCAGCAGGAGTGATGTTTTACAAGGGGTTATTCAACAGGCAGGCAGTTCAACACGGAGATTTGGGGCCAAACAGTGATTCTCTGGAGTTGAGGGGAGTTTCCCGCTGGCTTCCCGGGGACTCCGACTTAGCATTGATGAGCCGAGTCCTCCTCTGGTGAAAGCACCCATCGGGGGTCCCTTTCCAGATGGGTCCGTCAGCCGTGTCCCCAAAAGAGACGGGGAGGGATCTTTCCTATCATTTCCTATCATAATGCACAGACTCCCCTCCCCTCTCCATGTGCCCCACCCCAAAATGGGGCACTCGGAGCTCGTTTGAGAGCCTAAACATTGCAGGAGGAGAGGCGGCTTTGGGCGCTCCACCTCCCCTCCCTGCAGCAGTGGTTTTGAATGTGAGTTCAGATTATAATTTACCGGCATCGCAAAAGCAGAAGTGCAAATCCACAGCGAGAGAGCGTGGAGGCTATGCTTGAAAGAAGGAACAACTTTTTGGAAGGGATCTGAAACAGCCGGCACGGGACATTCCCATGGCTGTTTTACTATGGGCTGGTGTTAGTCCTCTGAGCAAACCTAACCAGAGGTAGATGCCCGCGTGCTGACTCTGCAGCGTAACACTATTACAGCCTGGTTTTCTATCAGAATGGACTTTCTCCCCAGGCGTGACTGGAGTATAAATCTCCTAGAGTCGGTGTCTGGGAGGTGACATGTAAAAGTGCCTGCGATTTGGATCTTCCCTAAGGAAGTCGGGAGTTGCACCCACGCTGAATCTGGCCCCTCACCCTAGCACCCCAGCAGTGGAGTGATCTAAATGCCCAGCTGGGGAGTGATTGCAATGCAAGCCGCAGTCTGCCATGGTTGTAGTGCCATTTCCCTTCAACAGAACCAAAGGGCCCAAACACCGAAATAGGAATCGCTTCCCTGGGCACACCGTGGTCCCCCTGGCAAAGAGATTAGCAAGCTGCTTTGGCTACCAGTGAAATGCAGCAACCTCTGGGGTCTGACCGAACTGCGACCGGTGCACAACAGTGCTGCAGGCGGTGTTTAGGAGGGGACAGCTGCATCAAGCAGAAACTGCCAGGTGGATCTAGGTTGGGTGTAGAGTCGTTAACTGGCAGGCGGGCATCTTGGTGAGGGAGGGGAAGTCCCTGCGCCTGTGGAGGTCAGGCTGGTCTCATCATGGAAACTCTTCCTTCCTTGTTCTCAGTGCTAAAAGGCATTAAGAGGAGCTAAAAATACCTTCCTCATTTGCCATCCATGCTTTTGCATGGGGCGATGGTGGCGTGGCAGTGCACACGGGCAGAAGTGACAGCAGGCTTCCAGGAGGGGCAGGGGATGGCAGCGGATAAGGGGAAACACGAGACCTTTGTGCTGGACACTGTGACATGGCATGGCCCTGCTCTTCCCTCCTGGCATCGCTTGGAAATAGGATTTGCTTCTGGGGGAGATGCTGCCGTGCAGCTCTGCCCTTTCCCAGGGGCTTGCCTCTGGCCACGGAGCTTTGTTGTGCGTCGGTCGAATTCTTCTCGAGAGTCTGTTGTAGCCGGGGGTGGGGGCTGCGACCTCCGAATTCTTCAGCCTGACCTCTCGCCGCGGTCCCCTGCGCTGCCCGCTCTCTGAAGCCGCAGACCAGCAGAGCGCCGGCGGTGGGAAAGCTGTTTTCCTTTTGTTTTTAAATATTTCAAAGGAAAACAGAAGGGGAAGAGAGAACTGGAGCCGCACGAAACAAATATTTCCAGAGGCCGCTCTCATTCTCTCGGGCCAGCTGACCCGGGGTGGGAGGCGTGTGTCCTGGGGCAGCGCTGGGATGAGGAATGGAAGGGAGATGGGGTCTGGGTTAGTTCAGCTGAATAAACCATCCAGCAACTGGCTGAGGGTTGCAATGAGCTTGCTGCTGGCCTGGCCTGCTGGGCTCTGAAGAAAAGGGTGCGACCCAAGTCTGACTCTGTGATGCTGAGATTTAAGGAGCAGAGGGAACTGGGGATGCACGGGAGCTCTTTGAAGCTTCATCTGGTAGATGCCAAGGCCACAAAGGGCTCAAATTGCCCTCACAGGCCACCCAACAAACCCAGTAATTTCTCAGGTTATGGCTTTGAAGTGCCAAATTTCAGCAGGTGCTTAAGAGTATCCCTCTTCAACCGGGCACTTATCTTATCCTTTTGATCTTGCGCAAGCATTTCCCTGGCCACTGATGTCAATGTGACTTAAGCTGACTAGGCTCAGACCTGAATCAGGGCTTTATTAGACAGTCATGAACATAGTCTCCCTTCAGGCAGCTCAGCAGGCAGCCCTGGCAGGACGATGAGGATGGTTTAGATAAAGGAGCCGACAAACACCTGTTGTGAGTTATTCCTCTCCTCCAGAGCTGGTTTGTAGACACTCTCCCTGCCTAGGTTGCCCAACATCTTCTCCCTGCCTCATTCAGAGAGGCTTCACCTGTCTCCACTGATGATCCTAAATATAAATCTCTAATTGCAGTGAGGTCGGAGCCTTGAGGGTTTTAACCCTTGTCTTCTCAAAAAGCAACTGTGCTTGGTCCCTGGGACTAGGCGTTGTGGTACGAAGGGAAGGGCGGGTGGAGGAGATGAAGTGGGTGAGGGGACCAGACCTTCCTGCATCCCAACCGTAGCTTTTTGGTGCAAGGAAACTGAGCCATTTGGGCCCCAGCTGGGGACTGGAGGCCTGGGAGCATGTGCGTTGAGGACGGGGCTGGCCGTTCTCCCTGAAGCCCTGCAGTGGAGCTGGTTTCGGGAGATGGTTTCCCTCCGAGTTGGAGGTTGGATCTAAAGGCTGGTGCTTGTCAAGATGCTTTACCAGCCTGTTTCTAGGCCTGGAGCAGGTGCACGACACAGAGAGAGGTGCTTGGGAGCACCCTGCCTAAAACATGCCAGTGCTGTGCTACGGACGGACCTGCAAACCTTTGGGACATCTCCCCGCTTATGAGAGGAGCAGCCTTGCCTGCTTGCTTCCTCGGTGAACAGTGGCACAAGGAGCCCTGAAGGAAGCATTACGGACTCTCTTGCCCTTTGCATGGGGAAAGAAAAAAAAAGAGCCACTTTCTGCTCATACTGAACAAGGAACTCTGTTGCGATAGGGAAAACAGCCTCATGTCAGGCTCATGCAGGCTGGTCCCGGGGGTCCAGGCTCAGAGAACTAGGCCAAGGCAGGCAATCCCAGACAAATGCTGGCTGTCCTTTCTGCTCGGCTGGTTTGTTAGCTCTCTCTGAGCTTAGCTTCGTTGCTGCACCAGACCTCAGCTCTGGGGCAGGGTCGAGGTAGGAGGAAGTGGGAAAGGCAGCGGGAGAATGCAGCATTGTATTGCTGCTCCAACCTAAGCCAAGGCAGCGTAGCAGCTCCCATAGTACCTGCCTGATGTCTCGCCCTGGATTCCCCCCCGGTTTCCTGCTCTTCTTTTGTACCTTTCCCACCTTGAGGCCTCCACCCTCCAAACCCAGACAGGGAGAAAACGGAGGAGTCCACAACTTGCTCTGCAGACCCGGGGCAGGGATGAGGATGGAAACGCCCCCAGGACCTGTGTGAACACCAAGAGACTGGAACCAGCAAGCCCCTGAGGAAGCAGGGAACGAAAGGAGGAATTGAGATGCAGGCTGGGAAGGGACTGAAGATAAGGCTGGGCTGAGGAGAAGTGGGCAGCACGGAGACTGAGGGCTGGCAAAAAGTGGAAGATAACCACTGCAAATGCAGAGCTGGTAGGCTCTTGTGGTGCAAGGTCTCGTGGACGGTGGGACCACGGCAGACGGATGAAGAGGGCTGAGAGTCTCTTGGCTCCCGGGTGCTTCGGGGGAGGAGAGTGAGTAGGTAGCTGGGTTAACCTGGGTTTGTTGCTGCCCGTGCGAGTGTTGTGCCACACCTGGGCCCTTCTCCCCACCTCCCTTTGCCTCCGTCCCAGCTGGCACCCAAGAGTCCCACCACCTCCTGGGTACCGGTGACCAGAAGCGCATGAGTAACAGAGCCAGCAGAGGATGGGCCAGCCCAGCCCGGCCTTCAGCAGCACGCAGCCCTCGGCTCTGGGTCTGCCCCGCTGCCTGCAGCCTGCCTGCTCTCCCAGCACTGGCCTCTCGGCACCGCCGGAAACCGCTGGCAGGAGACTTAGACAATAGCCCCCAGCGCCGCAGAAACAAAGGGGGCTCCACCCCGTCCCGGCCCCCGCTCTCTGCCCCAGAGCCCCCTCTGGCAGCCTCTAACAAGACCCTTCTGCGGCTCCCCCTGGCCCACTGACCTCTCCCAGCCTCTGTGTTGGACACAGCTGGCTCTAATAACTGACCCAGCCATCTGGTCCCCAGCCAGGGAGAGTCCGGCCAGGGAGAGTCCGGCGGGAGGGAGCTGATCTATCACAGGCATGGCTGAAACCAGCTCCCCTGAAAAGGCCAGCCAGCTGGCGAGATGCAAACCCTGGCTGCAGCAGCAAACTCCGATTGGGAGCACAACTACACACAAGCAGCGGGGGTTTTAGTTGAGGGGGCATTAACAGGAACAAATGAGAGAGATTTAGCTGTGTTGGTCTGAAGACGGGCAAAAGGCAGGGGAGGGTGACACTTTTTATACTTGCATAGACTCGCCTCGGACTGGCAGAGAGCAGGGATGCTAATAGAAAGGAATAAAGTTATTTAGATACAGAGATAGGGAAAGGAGGAAGAAAAGGGGCTGCAATGCTGGGGAGGGGAAGGTGGGTTGAAGAGATCAACAGGAATAAACAAAGTAGTTGAGCCCCGAGGGCCCTGGGGTTATAAAAGCTAGTCCAGGTAATCTGATAAGAGTCCAGAGCCCCTGAGACCGTGCTTGCCACAGTCTAGGCTGCGGATGACGTCTTGTTCCACAACTTTGCAAGTCAGTTTTTAAACGGTTGTTGTCTAAGCCCAGCTGCTCTGAGATCAGCGATGGACAGTCCAGGGATGGTCAGGTGTTCTGCCGCCAGCCGTTGTGTCTTTCTGGAGTCGATGCCAGATTCATTTTTGGTTTTCCACATAGGCATCGCCCCATTTATCCAGCGTAGACAGCGGAGGAGCACTGCGAGCAGGTGATGGCAGCTGTGCTGGGAGAGAAGCAGATGTGTGAAGCCCAGATGTTGCAATCCATATTGTTTGGTCCAGTGGTGGGGGCAGTCTGTGTTGGCAAGGGGGCACAGCTGGCATCTGGGTCCATTGCAAGGCCTGATGGCTCGTGAGCGTAGGAGCGGGGTAGTCCGTTGCTAGAAAGACGCTGTTTGGGGTTGGGGGGCTGTGTGGAAGCCAGGACAGGCATTGCACAAGGCTGCCTGGAGCTGGTTGTCATTTTCCAGGAGGCGTCGGAGGTCACGAGTGTGGTGTCCGAGGTGCAGGGACGATCAGGCATCATGCCTGCTGACGCTTGAACCACCCCCACTCTTTGGCCAGCAGAGCTGGCCCTTCTCCTGTGAACTCCCTCGCACTCCCGCTGAGACTCCTTTTGCATAAGACACTGGCTCACCCTCCCACCCTAGTTTGCTGCACACTCCTGTAGCAACGGCCTCCAGGCTTCCCTCCCCCAGAGAAGGAGGGGCTGGAAATGCACTCATTTGTTCCCCCCCGCCTTTCATTTCCAAATGACTCGGGGGGAGCTAAGCTTGACAAGGCCGTATTAGCTTCCGTGAGCTCGCTTGGAAACGTCTCTGCATTTTTCTCCCCTTGGTAATTTAATAGCATTAATGAATTGCAGAGAAGAGGATGACTTTTTCCCCCAAGGACATGATACACGCCGACAGCTTGCTCATGTAACTCGAGGGACCTTTCTGCCAGGCAAACACCTGGCTGGCAGGAAGGCCGTAGCACCATCCGGAGAGCAGCGCAGACATAGCACTGTCCAGTGTGGACGGCAGCTACCCGGACTCCTGGGTTCGAGTCTCGGCTCTGCTGCTGCCCTGCTCTGGGACTGCCGGCAAGTCACTCGGTCTCTGTTTCCCTTCCTGCACCCTGTCTGTCTGCCATGCAGGGCACACTGAGGCCTTCACAGGCGTCTGCAATGTAAATCATGCAGAGGCAGGAAATTGCCTGCCCGGCTACTTGACAGCAAACCTGAACCGGGCCCTGGTAGTTCGTTAGTGATGATGCACCAAAGGGGTGACGTGGCACTAGGATGCTCCAGCCAAAGCCGGCACCTTAGTTCAGTGCCTTGCTCTGTCCTCCTTCACACGCGTGTTGCAGAGACTGGATGACTTTCATCACAGCTGTCATGAGGCAGGCTGTGCTTGAAGCTGGAGCCGGCTGTGGTGCAGCGGGTGGGTGGAAGCTTGTCTGCTGCGGATGCCCGAGCTATTAATGCAGGGATGGGCACTGCTTCGCAGTGCAAACCCCCGTCTAGTCCGTCTGCTGCATTGAGACAGCCCGTTGTTTGGGGTCAGGCCAAAACGGGCAGGTCTCCTTTGCGGGGAGAAATGGGTTCTGTGTTGAAAGCTACATTTTGCTGCCTCTTCCTTTCAAACACCATTTCACAGCAGAAACTCCAAGGGTTTCCTTTCAGTCGTAGCACAGCTCAGCATTTTTTGGATACTTCCTCCAGTGTTTCTCAGTTAGCAGCATGTGATGCCAGGTCCGGAAGTGCCCACCACCCACGCACACCTGCTAAGCAGCGGTGCTAGTTTCTGTGGTGTAGCCCTACATCGTGCGGCAGCACACGTCTCCAAATCCCTAGCAGCGGGCTCCTGGGGTGCAGGAGGTTGTGGGACCAGAGCAATGCGGCCCCAAGGCTTGGCAGGATCATGAAGCCAAACTAGGGGTGCCAAGCGGGGTAATTAACCACTCAAATATTGTCAATGGATGGGTTAATTGGCTGCATATTTTTGACCCGTCAAAGATTATAACAATTTTGCAAGAAATACTACAGTTTGTATAGGTTTCTTCATAGAAATATAATTTTTATTGGTTTTTGACGCATTTCTTAATGGACAATTTTGCTTTTTCTGTGTATTTTTTGGACCTGTTGGCAATTTTTTACCATATTCGACTGATATTTGACCAGTCAATTGACTGAACTTTATTTGGCCAGTCAAATCCCCAACCCTAAGCCAAACTGACGTTACCTGGAAACATGGCCAGCTGCCAGTTCGCTTGTTGGGAGCCAGGTGTAGACAGACCGGCTCAGACCAGGAGTCTGTATCCTCCGGCGTCCTGGCTGACAACGGAGCCCATGACCTGCGCTCCTGTGGATTTGTCCCATCCAATTAGTTGCTGTAGACCTCACTCTGACCATTGCGGGCGCTGCTAGTTCCCGGTGGGCCTAGGCTCCTTGTTCGTGCATGATACAGAGGCCAGTCTGCACCAGCTGCTTTAGAGGAAGAGACGCTGCAGTAGGAGCTTGTGAGCTCACCGGGACCAGGGGACGTTCCTCCCAACCCCCAGTAGCTGCAGGCTGGCACGTGCCCTGAAGCACGACGCTGAATTCCCCTAGCAGAGCTCCTGCCTTTTCCCAAACTTGTGTAAAAGTGCTCAAACACTGTTTTTTAATCCTTCCACGCTCGTGGATAAGGCATGAGACAGAGTCAGAAGAGCAGAGGTCTGTTCCTGGCTATGCCACTGACCTGCCAGGTGCCCTTGGACTCATTACATCCTCACTCTGTGCCTCAGTTTCCCCTTGCTTAAAACCCCAATGCTGCTGCGCCTGCCCTCCCTTGTGAAACAGGTGTGAAAAGTGGTGTATTGGAGAGAGGCCTTCCCAGGAGCTGGTGGGAAGTTCTTTAATTGTGGAAAACACTTTAATCCAAAGATCGTTTGTGTCTGAGGAATTAAAGGAGTGAAACTTGGGACTCGTCTAGATCATATCCACAGCCAGGTCCAGCTTCTTTGCACAGGAGAGGCTCCCTTCACTCTGCTCCCCAATTTTAAGATGCAAAGAAGAATCAAAGCCTTCTTTCCAAAAGGGATCTTTCCCCCTATGGCTTCTTGGCTATGTTTCTCTGACAAGCTGCGGCATTGCTGTCCAGGGTCGTGAGCACCTATTAACTCTGCTGAGAAAGTGCACGCAGGTCCCTTCCCACCCAAAAAGCATTTGAGCTCCGTTCTGCGAGCCGTGTGCTCTAGCAGCCGTGTCTGTCGCTACCGGACTCGCTCCGCAAAGGTGCCCCTGGCAGGATTAGGTAAAGTTGTGAACGTGGCTGGCACGTGCGGCTACTCAGGGAGATCCAAAAGGTTCTTGCATTTGGAAAATACTGCACAGACTGGTGGCCCTCTCCCTAGTTACAGCAGTGGGCTGGTACCTCCTAGCAGAGGTGCGAGGACGTGGCCAGGCGCCCGGGGCAGCTGCCGCCGGTGGGAGCAGGTACTGTCACTGCTGCGATTAGGCGCCTGTGGGTGGAGAATGGGGCAGGGGGCGGAAAAACCAAAGTTGGCACCCAGGGCGGCTAACCCGGTTTCCCCACCCTAGTTCTGCCCTTGCCTTCCACGCATGAGAAGGCAACACAAGAGGCTGTGCCAGGAATGCCAGGAGCTCTTCGGGTCAGCGTTTCTCACCTCGCCTGCCCTCCTCGCAATGGGCCATGCAAAACCCCTTGGCGTGAAGCTGGTTTTGCTCAAATCCCAGCCCCATGTGCGATTCCTGTTATCGCAAGGCCCTGGGTACAGCGATGTTCTCGTTCCGCCAAGGCCGAGTACCCCACTTCGAGACCTGTTTCCACATGCTTTCCAAAGACTTTGCTGAGAGCTCTTTAGGGAAGCCAGGTGCTGGGAGTGGGTGGGCGGTTTGGAGCTAGAAAGCAAGCAAAACACATTTAACTCTGGCACAGTTTCAGAGGAGAGTCCTCAGGGCAGGTAGGGCTGAGTCAGATGGGTTGCAATTCTGCCGGCCACCGGGAGATGGTCTCCTCGGGCTCCCCACCAGAGCCTGGACTTGTTGGGTTCACTTGAAAGATGGGTGGGAGGTGAATCGAAGCCAAAAGAAGAGAGAGGGGGGCAATAACCCCATCTAGGCTCAGGTAGCAGCAGCTTTGGTGCAAGTGAGGCCTTTGGGGGGTTTTGAATCGGGACCAGCCGATGGAATTGCAGACATTACCGTCACCACATCCTGCAGCCGCCTGGGCTGGTTGTGGAGGTCTTCTTTACATGGAGTGGACCCACCTGAGTGAAATCTGGGCCCCAGCAGCCATGGTTAGCCACACGTTTGGACTTCAAAGATTGCTTCGGCACCTGGGCCAGTTAGCTGTATGGGTGAGGTTTCTCAGAAGTGGGCTGTGTTGGCCTAACTCCATTGCCACGGTGCTAAAGCTTCAATGGGATGCTTCTCCTGCATGAAATCCAGCTTGCCCGGCCCATCCTTTACGTTGGCCAGAACACAGAATGGAAAGGGAGAGCACAAAGCCCGGGAGAAAGGGAGACTTGTCCCATCTGAGGACACGTGGATGTTCATCTAGTTGGCTGGGTGGAAGAAATGCTTAGAAATCAGACCTGATACACATGGGTGATGATCAGGGGGATGCCGATAGGCAAAGCTAGTGACCCCGCAGCTCTCCCTGAGCCTGCCAGGCATTGGGCTTCATGCCGTCGTTTGCAGAGAGCTTGTCAAGATGCATCTCGTTCCTCCATCCACCACGCATGAAATAGCAAAGTAAGATGTGGGTTTAGTCAATGAAAGTGCTGAAGGTTAGCAATGCTGCCCGGCCTGCTGTGGGGCGCAAACTCAACAACCCGGACAACGGAGGTGACTGACCGGGAGGCCCATGGATGTCCTTCCAGCAGCTCTGCAAACAGCAGCTGTTTAAACTCCCTTCCTCCTCGCTGGATGCAACGTACTGGCTGGTTGGCAAGGATTCGCCAGCAGTACAACCCAGCGGTTGATCTTCTTTTTTTTAATCTCATTTTTTTTTTATTGATTCATTTGTGTGTGTTTGCAAATGGGATAGTACTAATGCTGTCATGCTGCTGCTGGACTCTGTACATGTAGAGCTTCTCATCGATCAGTTTGGATCCAGCAAATCAATGGGAAGAAAGAAGAAATGAGAAGGTTTATTACTGTTTTTAATTAAGCATTCTGGTAGCAACAAGGCTGTGGTCTGCAGTCAAGTTCTTATTGCCCCATGGAGACTGGGCCATAAGACGTTTAAGAGACTACTGCTACAGCCAGCAAAGAGACAGCTTCAAGGAGCCTGCAGTTTTGCTGGCTGAGAGAGTGGAGAATACAGCAGATTAAGGACTCGAGAGACCCCAGGGTGCTCTCCTAAGGGGTGACTTGAAAGGTACGTTCCCTCCCTGTGCCTCAGTTTCCCCGTCTGTTTTGCAGCGTGCTTTGAGAGGTTCTGTGAAGAGCGGAAA
The DNA here is from genome assembly GCF_030867095.1 of Alligator mississippiensis. Taxonomy (NCBI): domain Eukaryota; kingdom Metazoa; phylum Chordata; order Crocodylia; family Alligatoridae; genus Alligator; species Alligator mississippiensis. The sequence continues at coordinate 2,489,872 of NC_081836.1, forward strand.
TCTAAGCCTTCTTCTCAAATGAGGTCAGTGTGGTTTTCCCTTTCTCACAGGTCTTTGTGCATCTATGCACGGAGCACCTTCATCTCGCTTGGTGGATAGCGGTGGCGTGGGGAGGTCTTGTGTTGTGTTTTCACTAGATTATTTCTTCCCCAGAGGCGCAAAAAACACACGGCGTGCTTTAGCCTGTGTTGGATCCATTTAGTATGGCTGTTGGCAAGGAGCAGTGACATTTGTATGTAGTCATTGTGCTCAGCATGCATTTTGTCAGCTCTCAATGGAAAACCTCACTGGGCTCCATCCGAGCCTGCGATGCAGTTGGACATTGTCCTCCTCCTCCTCCTCCCCTTGCCACTGAAAGGCGAATGAGCAGTTTCAGGTCACGGCTCCGGGCGCCCTTGATCTCCCAGAGCGGACAGAGCTCTGCTCCCAGCTCGATCTTCTCCTGGGAGTCGCCATTGGAAGGGGTCAGTTGTCAAACCGGCCGCTTCGGTTTCCTTCCCTTCGTGCGGCCTGGTCGCACTGAATTCATTCTGTATTGAGATGCCGAGAAGAAGCAATAGATCATTCGCGGCTCCGTGGCATTGCTGGGCTGATGCCTGGGGATTACAGTTGCCCTGGAAAATAAAAGTAATCTGATAATTGGGGGGCAGATGTTCCAGCAAGGAAGCCTGAGGTCTGGATGAAGAGCTGTGCGCGCGACTACTGTAACGACGCAGCGCAGCTGTGCTTTGCACGGGGCAGGGTGGCTACCCACCACCTTGCACAAGGAGGAGCAAGAACTGGGCCCCTGCGAGCACACCATCGCATGCCTGCCTCTGGCTAATTACAACCAGGATCCAGGATGTGTTTCATGATCTGCAGGGACTGTCCCAATTATTAATTGTGCAATTGAAAATCTGGCTTCTGTCGAGCAAGTGGTTGAACGGGAGCCAAAAGATGTACAAAGGAATGATAATGTGGAACAAGCCAGAGCCAGGAATGTCTCTCTTGGCGGGGTATGAAAGCTTGCTTGTAAGTGCTACAAGCAGCCCGGCTGGGTGACAGCCGCGCAGCCGGCCCTGCTGGCATCCATTCCTTCTTTCCTTCCCTTTGCAGTGACCACTGGCAGCGCTGGTTTGCTTGAGCAGAGGGAGAAACCCCCTCACCTTTCCCCACCTGAGATCAGGAAGGGGAAAGCTGGCGGAGACCCAGCCTAGTTAGCTGGCGAGGGGGTGAGTCACGGTTCTGCGTGCCCGAGGGGAAGAAAGCTGGTGCCACTTCAGCTGTACTGTTCCCTAGAAAACCCGAGGAGGGGCAGATTCTGCCTCCTCCCTTCTTTTATCTGCTGTCTCCTGGCTCTCGTGTCCATATCATACTTTCCACTTGTGTGCGTCTCTTCCTTGATGCTCATGCATATCCCACACCTGCCCTCCCACGCCGGCTCCCATTTCTGGACTCCCTAGCCTGAGCTGCACGAGGCTCAGGTTTCTCCTGTACTAGGTGTCTCCTTGTTTTGCAACTGTGACATCGCTCGGCAGAGACCCGGACCGGAGAGGCTTCATTCTGCAGCTTCCTACCCCTGGTGTGACAGCCGTCCAGCAAGCGACGGGTCTGGGCTGGAGGAGGCCTTTGCAGGACCCTGGCCTGACCTGCTGGAGAACCAGGGTCCCGGGCTTCCTGCAGCAGGTGTGCTCTGAAGAGTGAAGGGCCTTGGGTTGAATTTCAAAAATGGGCTTGGGAGAGAGAGATAGTTAGGCAGGGCCTGGTGGCACCTTAGGGACTAATGGAAACAGAGGGCCCTAGGTTGCTGGCCTCTGATGGAGGTGCCAGCATGGGATGAAGTAGGCTACACTCTGCCTTCCTCCATAGGAAATTCTCTTCTGTGTCCGGGCTGTCCAACTGGTGGCATACAAGGGCTTAAGTTACAGCCCCCACTGCATCCCTCCTTCCACCCTGCATCGTGTTGCCGGTACCAAGCCCTGCAGCACGTGGACCCGGGGGCAGTGCAGAACGTGCAAAGACCATTTATTCCAGAGCAGAGCGTCCACGCTGGACCTTGTACCAAGGCGGCCGCAGCAGGATGGTTATGCAACGCGGATTCTGCCCATCTGCTTCCCCAAGTGGACAGGCTTTAGTCATGCTACGTACGCAGCACTGGCCTCTCCTAGTCTCAAGCCCTCTCCCAGGATCCCACCGTGCAGGGGCGTTGTCAGGACAGAAATCTGGAACGGCAGCGGTGCAAAAATCAGCGTAATGCTAAATGAATAAACAATAGGAGAGTTTATTCCAGGGGAATCTTTCTGCTGAAGTGCATAGAAAATCCCTCCCATTAGAGACGGGGATGTGACCTTGAGCTGGAAAAGGGAAGGAAGATCTCTTGACAACTCCGCTGGCGTGGATGCTCTCGGTTTCATTTTCTCCTCCGGCCGATGGTTGCCACCGACGGCTCGGTGCATACTTTCATAGTCAGTATGAAACTAGCTATGAAAGTATGCTTACGCCCCGGTTGGTTTGAATGGGTGACCTTGGTTGAGGTAGGAAAATGGAGCTACTGACTTTTTTTTTTTTTTTCCTAGGGTTTGACTGAAACTTTGGAACATAAGTACAAGTCAGGGGTGGTGTTTTCAGATCAAAATCATTCATATTCTCCCACACAGTGACTGGAGGTGAAAAGGTTAATGGTGTTGACACCACATCCAAATTGGGGCTTATCAGGGCACTGAGATAGGGAAGGGAAGTTCCCACCTCCTTTTGGCTATTGTTTCAGTCTCCCTCCAGACATGAGTGCATTGATTTGCTGGAGGCTTGGAAGGGACTTGGCTTTTGCTCGTTCTGCTTCTGTACGGCGTATCCTGGAGGACACGGCCAGCCTGCAGGAAATTGGCAGGAAGACACTAAATCTTGGGAGTGCGTAAACTTTCGGCTGGGCTCGGTTTGCATTGTCGCTGCTTCGAAGCCGAGGTTCCCTGGATTGTGTCACCAGCTCGAGCTCGGGGAACGTAACCAGCGGGTGCGTCACAACGAGCGCAGTCACTGCACTGCGCGACAGGCCGAGCTTGGTGGCGGTGCTGGGACCGCGGCGTGCTGCACAGCGTGGGAGCAGGGTCCTGAGCTCGTGCCCTGGCCTGTGAAACACAAGGCTTATGGTCTGTTCCCAGCTCTGCTATGGAGTGATGGGAAAACCACTTTCTTCCCCTTGTGCCTCGGTTTTCCCACCTGTAAAATGGGAGCAACAACACTCTTCTATCTATAGAAGATGAGGGCTAAGTACTTATACTTGTATAACATAGCAAGAGTCTACCATGGTTTGTGGACATGGCTATAACGTGATCAGTCCCACTACAGCAGCACAGCTAGTGTAAAAGGGACCAGTGGTATGTACAACCAAGGCTGTTTCTGGCGCTCTCTCCCATGTGTACATGGGAGCAAAGGAGGCACAGACCAGCTTCCAGGCTGGAGGTGACTTGCACCCAATCCCATTACCCACACCCCGAGAGGAGCGCGACGCCGCGTGCACCGTAGGGCAGAGGTGCGCCCGCCAGCGGAGCTATGTTCCTCGGGCCAGGCCAGCTGGAGCCGAGCCGGTCTCCGAGCTGGAAGCTGTCTGTCACATACGGTATCTTTCTCCCTCGGGGCATCGTGTAAAATCCAGCAGTTTCCACTGAAACTCAGCAGCCTGGCGGGCATGTCAAGACAGCCTGGCGCCGCCAGAGATAACGTGCCAGGTCTCTGGGTCTAGGCCAGAAGGTTGGAGGCCTTCCCTTCCCCTCCGGCCAAAGCCGAGACCAGCTCATCCTTGCTCCCTGTTCAGTGTAGTTCTGTCGCCGGTGCAGGGGGCTCACGGGAACCTGCCCGACTTTTGTCCTGACTGCTTTAGCTGGTTAGCACCAGGATCTGATTCGGTCTGGCAGCACCAGGGTGCACCGATCCTCGGGGCTACCTACAACGCTCCTTTGCTAGCAGCAGTATAACAAGGCTCAGCACCCTCCCGTAGACCAGGCTGATTCCTCTCTGTGGGGCCGAGTGGGCAGGACTGAGCTGGTTTCTTTGTCATGGGTGGGCGGGAGGGATTTGCCAAGCCTTATAGCAACAACTTCACTGTTTGATGTTCTGCTTGAGATGGATCTCGGGATTGTGCCGGGCTGTCAGACAGAGTCTCCTGTCTGGACCGTTCCAGCGTTATGCAAACCCGGCAGGAAGCCGAGTGTTAGGTTTCTCATTGTACCAGAAAGAGCCACTCAGAGGAAAACCAGCTTTGCAGCAATCGCCAGGGTTGTTTTCTCTCTGAGTCACACGCATCTCGCAGACAATGCTTGGCCGCGCTGGGTGCCCGGATGGTGCCAGGCCGAGAGGCCTGAGCAGCCGCCGTGCTTTGCAGGGAAGGAAATGGGAAGGCACAGATAAGCCCCGCTGCTTGTCAGCTGATGGGAGCAGAGCGACGGAGACTTCCCAGAACGCGAGATTTCCACTTGTTGTGATGAGCGCTCTCTCAAGGGCAGGCGTCGCAGACGCCGGGGAGGCAGCGCACGCTATGGAGACACGGCTGTTTTGGAAGTGATAAGAAACAGGCCCTCTGCCAAGCAACGCTGGGGCTGGGGTGGGCGTGTGCTGCGCCGTCGGGGCAGGGGCAGATTTGCCGCGTCCTCAGTTGTCAGAGGATGGGATGGGATGCAGCTGGGGTAATGCACTGGTTGGAAGAGGCCCGCTCTGGCAGGAGCCGTCTCCCCTTCTCCGACTTCTCTCCCATTCTCAGTTTTGGCCTCAGTGATCAGGGTCAGCTGGAAAAAGCAATCAGGATCGTGGTAAAGGTGGTATCTTTTATTAGACCAACAAGATTTTTGCAAAAAAAAAAAAAATGCTTTAATTGCAAACACCCTTCATCAGGCGCCGGAGAAAAGACTGTAAAAGTTCTCCTGGGTAGAAATGAAAGATAAGGAGCACATCCTTTTTGGTCAGCTCCTGAATTCACCAGTCTCCCACATGTCTATCCCAGCTCCAGCTTCCTGGGGTGTAACCTGCCTGGTTCAGGGCCTGGATCCTGGGTGCAAGGCTCTCTCTAGGAGGCCGTTGGGAAGGGCTGCACGTCACAGCGACGTCTCACATGATTCATCTGGGTTGGCAGAGCCTCTGCATTGGCAGTCATGGGGGGAGACAGCAAAGCAAGACCTCTGGAAACGGGGCCGGCAGCATTTCGGTAATAAAAGTCAGTACGCCCAGTGCAGATCCAGCCTGCAAGGGAGACCTGGAAAAGGGCAGTGGCCGGAGCGCGCAGCAGGGCTGACATCAGCCCACTAAGCCTGCTCGTACGGCCCAGGAGCGGAGCAGCCAGGTGGAAGCCCCCGCGGACCAGGAGGCTGCATGCAGCCCACAGGAGCAGGACATGCCTGCAAGGGCTGCCACGGTGCAGCTTAGGAGCTAATATATCCATTTCCGGCTGTCAGCAGGTCCTTCTCGGTTTGGCATGGCCGCCAGAGGCAAACTCACTTTCTAGACAGCTCTATATATAGAGGTCCCAGCTGATATTCTGCCCTGAGCCCTCCCACAAGCACAAGGCTTCCCTTCTGTGAAAGAAAAGGCCTTTTAGGCTTTTTTAAAAAAAAACAACAACCCAGCATCTTAATTCAGTAACACGGTTTGTCTGCCTGGGGAAACTGCGGGGCAGAGCTGTCACGCTGTAATTATCCCTTTGTAGCTGGGCCAGCGGAGCTGCCTGCCTGGATCCCATCATCTCCAATAAAAGAGACTTTCTTCTGACAACATGGCCCTGCTCCGGTCGCTTGTATTTCAGACTAAGGTGTCTGCACCAGGCGTGTGACTGGCAGAGCTGCAGGGCTATAAATACACCAGCCCGGCAGCCTCCCCAAACCTGAGTCATTCTGCACACGCCTCTGACCTCTCTCCTTGCAGCTGGCTCCACTCGAACTTGGTTAATGGCTGCAGGCGGTAGGCATCTGCTGCACCTGGGTGCTGGCTGCTCAGCCGGCATCTGGCAGTCTGTGTGCTACCAGGCCAAGGCCTTCTCCACATGGCTCTCGCTCTGTGGCAGGCCGGAAATGTTTCTGGAAAATAAATGCTAATAGCATTAGCCACTCGTTAGATGGTTATTTAGTGGCAGCCCTGAAGAGGCACCAGCTGAGACTGTGCGTATGCGGAAGTGTGATTTCCACTGCAGCAGAGCCCAGGGGCTGTAGGCACAGGACTCGGGGTCCTGGGCACCTGGATCAGCGCTGAGACCATCCCTGCCTGCCCCCGGGTCGCAGAGCTGACCCTCAGTTCAAAGCGATGCCGTAACTTGGGCACAGACAACATCTAAGTGGAGCTTTAAATACTGAAAAACATAAAGCGGAGGCAGTTTTCTGTGGGTTTTAGCACATTGGGTAGGGAACACCCACATCCTGCACCTGCCTCTCACAGATGCCGGCTCAAAATTGTTGCTATTAAAGACCAACCGGCTTTTGTCATCGATTTTAATGCTCGCTCTCTCACCCTGGGAGCATCGCTTAGGCTTTCGTGCCAACGGTTCCCCAGGGGGTGCAACTCCAGGCTGGGGATTTGTGCATGAAGCTGGGAAATGCAGTGAACGTCTTGGAGGACCGGGGGTCCAGAAGAGAAGCCCTGTTTGTTAAAGTATAAGCATCTTACAGTGATTACACGCTGGAGGTTTTGGTGCAGCATTTGAATGGGAAGACGGGGGGTGAAAACAGGTTACAGCGTGTGGAGTCCGTGACTTATGCTTTAGTATTGAATCCTGCCATTCGGTCCATCCAGCGGATTGTGCTCAGGATTTCCCTCCCTAGCCCCAATCCTGCGCTGCTGCAGGGGATCCCGTGCCTCCGCGGACAGTTTGACTAGCCCCACCTGCGTGGACCAGCTTGTGGGATTTATGGCAACAACAAGCCTTCACAGATCGGATGATTCTGCCTCCGTGAGTGGTTGGTTTTGGCCGGCATGCCTGTTCCTGTGTCATAAATCAGAGACCTGGACAATCCACCGCTTATTTCCAGCAGAGCTTTTCCTTTGATCTCCAACTATTTCCTATTTACACCCTGGTCTTAATATTTATCAACTTTCAAAGAGGTGGATTAAGTGAACTGCATGGATGCTGACAACCCTCTGATTAACAGTAGCAGCATATTAATAACATGCTCCAGAAGTGTGTGAGCCAGGAGGGAACAGACTTTGGTGGGGTGTCTGGTTATTAGTCTTGTAAAAGGAGGATGATCGGTGCTGTTGCTGGGGGAGATTGGACAAGTAATAGCGCAAATCACTGGGTGAGGAATTAACTCCAGCTGCAACATCCTGCAGGACATTTAAAAGAGGCTGAGCAAAGGCAGCTGCTTGTTAGAGCGGAGGCAGGTGTTGTGCAATATCAAACGCGTGTCTCTGCATCTCTCCGCTCCGTTTAAGCTGGCAAGGGAGTGTTTATGGGTCATGTGGAGTGGGGGGGACGAAGTGCCCTAACCCCCCAATAACTACAGCTTACTAAAGCCAGAGATCCAGGTTAACGCTTTAGTAGCAGGGCTGGAACGGATGCATCCTGGCAGCCGGCTCGTTCAAATCCCCGTGTGCTGGGAAGTGCGTTTCAAGCCCACAGCTGGGAGTTAACGTGGCTTCAGGCTATGTCCACATTGCAGACAGAGGTGTGACTGCAGCAGGGGTAGATATAGCCACACCGGCTTTAAATGAGCTAGCTCCCAGACCAGTGGTAGGATCTTTATCGTGCTGGCGATGTGAGTCAGCCTCCTGTGTCTGAGCGGGCCCTGGATGCAGCTGTGGTGCAGCCTGTGCCATGAGCTCAGCTGCCACGGGGACCTGAACCAGCTAGTCCTTGTGCTGCTATCACATCTCCTGAGGGCCGGGCGGTCAAGCTTGTACAGACTGGGAAAGGCCTGGAGCTGAGCTTGACACGGCTACAAGCAGTGGGCTGGCTTGGGAGTCTGGCCCTGGCTTACGGGAACAGGAGTCCTTGCGCTGCCTGGCCCAGGTGGAAGCGATGCCCGGGTAGGAGAGGAGGCAGCGGAGAGTCCAGGTCTGTTGTGTCCTGGGCAAACTGCTCTCTCGCTGTCCCGTCCCTAGTCCAGGGCTTGGGGTGAGTGGGGTGGGCAGAGGGAAAACCTTTCATCGAGAGCAGGAGCAAGTCCCAGAGGCCTCACGCTGAGCTTCTGCTCAGGGCCCAGGCAGGCAGCGGGACGAGAGGGGCCAGGATGCTGGGGCAGCCCCCGGATTTGGTCTTCGTCAGGCGGTGGTAGTAGCGATGGGCAGAGGGGTAGGACATGTCACAGAAACCAGATGCTCCCCAGATGTTGGACCCACTGGGTGGGAGAGCCCAGCCGCCCCATGCACAGACCCCGGCACGCTTGGCGCACAGGAGGAAAGGTCACACGAGGATAACGTTGGCACTCGGGCCATGACAGCTCCTAAAGCATCTCCCTCGCTACCTTCCTGCCTGCTGGTCCCCCCTTTCCGCGCCATCCTTCCTGGGAGATGGGGTTGGAGCAGGGGTGGAGCTAGCCCGCGGGAAGAGGGGTGGCGTCTGAAGCTGTGCAACAATCCTCTGGCTCCTGCTGTGGAATGTAGCTTTACAAACTCGGGCAGACTTTATTTTACTTCCTGTTCTCTGGCTCCGTCCCCGATCCTGTGTTTTGAAACGTGACCGTCTGATGTTCTCGGGCCGGGCTGCCGCGGCCCCTCGCTGCGCAGGAGACCTCCCCGCTGAAAGGGAAAGTTTCCTTCAGGCTAACAGGAGGGTTGCATGAGAGATGTGGGGACGGGGAAGGTTTTCTTGGCAGAGGCCGGGCTGACTGCTCTCATGCCTCTCCGAGTTCCTCCGGCTCAGACGTGTTGGGTAGCGTTATCGCGAAGCCTCGCGGAGGATCTATAACGCGGCTGGGCGGATGTCCCCGAGCCAGCCCGGCTCACGCTCCCGGGCGCTGATGCACTTGGACTCTCCGGGAAGGAGCCGCGAGTCCGAGCAGGGGAAGTTGCCCGCAGTTACCTTTGCTCAGCCGCTCAGTTGGTAGCAGTTGGGACTGCCGGCTCCGGGGCCACCCGCTCGGTACCATGAGCAGAGATCCTGCACGATGGGGCTCCAGCCAGCAGGCCCTGAGCTGATGCGCCAGCTTCCCGGCTCGCAGAGCAGTGCCTGGCTGGCGGGGCAGGCGCCTCTCGGTGCCCCGGACCATGGAGGTGTTAAGGGAATCTGTTCTCCATTTGACGTTTCAGATGTCGACCTACAAGCGGGCAACGCTGGACGAGGAAGACCTGGTGGACTCCATCGGGGAGGGAGAAGTTTACCCTAATGGGATCCAGGTAGGTGCTCGCGCCCGCAACACCTTCCTCTTTGCATGTGATGCAGCTGCCAGCCAGAGGCAAAGGGGGATGTGACTCACAGCGGGGTCGCCCTGTATGATTTCCCTGCCACCACACTGGGAAGGTGGAGGATGGAGCCCTGGTAGGTAGGAAGGAGCTCCCCCGCTCCAGTGCTGCCTGTGGTCCCCTGCCAGTCCCTTCTGCACTTTGAGCTGGGGGAGGCGAGTGAGCCCCGTGCCCCTAAAGGCAGCTTCCACCCCCAAAGCAGGTGGGGTGCTTTGGCTCAAGTGACAGGTCGGTAAATGTGCTTCTGTGGTGGACAAGGTTCTTTGGGTCGATGTGATCTCTTTCATTAGACCCACTAAATAGTTGGAAAAATTGTTCTTTGCAAGCTTTCGGGCATAAACGCCCTTCTTCAGGCCTGCGCGTGCACCTGGCCTGGGTGCTAGGCCTGGTGGAAGTCCCTGCCTGTTCACGCTGGGCTGGCGGTGGAGTTTGGGCAGGTCTCCGTGGCCTCTGGTATGGGCGCGAGGACAGTCTACCCACTCGCAAGGCTGGACACAGGTGGGTATTCCTGAACGTGAGCAACAGCTGCAGCGGCAGACTGAGCTAGGACTGCTTCCAACAAGCCACCTGGGCTTTCCAGGTTTCCTGACCAACAGTCTCATCAGCTCTCTTGGCCAAACCGATGCCTCTCACCTGTCCCCATTAGCCCCGAGCTCTGGCTCTTGTTGGTCCATAGCCTTGGATACAGCGGCCTCAAAGCAACACCCTTTGCAGGCTGACTACCCCTGCTGTAACACCACTGGGTTCCCCGCCAATCCCTCCCCCCCCATTGCTCCTTTCGTCACCACCCACAGCTCCTAGGCCCCGAAATCAGGGGCGATGTGCACCTTGGGCACCCCAGCCAACACGCTGCAAGGAGCACGGCGGCTCTTGGCTGGCGGCAGAAACACCAGAGTGTGTTTTGGGTGTGTGCCCGCGAGAGCTATCCCACCAGCCCTGAATTTCAACTTGACCAAAGGCCAAGTGTGGATTAGCCTGGGAGGTAAACCTTGTCTCATCCTGCTTGACCACTGTCTGGAGTTACATAAGCAGGGGGAAGACACTTGATACTGCCGAGCCCTCTAATCTACTAGACAAACAAGACCCAGTGGCTAGCAGCTGAAGCCAGCACGGATTTTTTTTTCCTCCGCAGTGAGGAGGATTGGGACGGCCTGCCAAGGGATGTGGTTAATTCTCTGCCACTTGGAGCCTTTGAGCCCAGATGGGATGATGTTATAAAAGAGATGTTCTAGTTCAGCCACAAATGGCTGGGCTTGTAGCAGGAATTGCTAGGTGGCATTTTACTGCCCGTGTGATGCAGGTGGCCGTGTCATGTTATATCGGGCCTTGTGGCCTGGGGGGAAAAAAAACCAACCCAATGAAAACAGCATTTTTTGTTCATTTGTACTACCAGAGCCCATAGGAGCCCTGTTGCAGCACTGTGCAAAGCGCTGTCTGGACACACAATGGTATCCCAGCGAGCTTATAGTCTTACCAATTACAGGCAATGGATAGATGTGGGTCCGTGGGGCAGTCTGGGGAAATAAGGAGACATCGCCGGTCCATACAGTAGGTTGTCAGTGTGCTGGGACTGCTGTTGCAAAGCTTGCTGCTGGCAAAAAGGAGCTTTAAGGAGGGAGTTGCAGCCCCCTGCCCCTGAACGTCCTAGAGATCCTCTCCAAGAGGCCCAAGGGCTTCTCTACACTTGCAAATTGGTTTGGACCAAGAGGGTGTCTTTGAAGTGCTGCATCCATTCGGCTGTAACTCCAGGGGCAGACCAGCCCTGCGTGAGTCTCTCAAGGTCTCTCTTAGCTTGTCCTGTCCCACCAGAGAGCATCTTGCATGAGTGTTGCCTTCTCGCTGGTCCAGTCTGACATCCCTGGTCCCTTTATTTCAATAAGGGAAGCAGAAGGCAAGGCAGGGTGCTACCTTATCTCAGTAGAGGGGGCGAGTGGAGGACCCAGGAAGCTCGGACCTGCTTTGGGTCCTCGAGGCTGGTCTAGATGGAGTCGAGCAGCTCTCTGCCTGGCTTCTCATCCTGTGCCCCGCTGTTTCTTCCAATAAAGAACAGATGAGCCAATGCAGGTCTAAGCCGAGCTGCACTAGTAAAGCTGTGAGGGGGAGCTGGCGGAGCACCCAGGCGCACACCAGGAGGGGTGCGAGCAGTTTTGGGGCTAGGAGAGCGCACTCGAGGACAGCTCTGAACGGACTGCAGCAAAAGCCAGGGGCTGCCATGCTGCAGGTCAGCCCCTGATCCTCCTCACAGGGGTCACGGAGCTCGTCCTGCCCACCCAAGGTGTTCACATGGTCCCATCACTGCCGTATCTGAGCACTTCGCCAGCCAGCACCGGTCCCCAGGTGGTAAACTGAGGCACAGAGGGACAAAGTACCCCAGTTCCCAACTCTAGCAGCAGCACCTACCAAGCTAAAGTCCCAAAGTTGTTGGGAGACGACATTTGTCTCCATCCAGCTGGCATGGTGTGCTGCTGAGCAGCCTCCAAGGGGCCTGCCTCTCGCTCACGGAGGTCACCTGTGAGTTTTGAGCCATGAGAAATTTTTCAAGTCCTTGGAAGAGCCAGAGCCACTCATCTCTACAAGGATGGTGCCCTGGGGACCCAGCGAGAAGCTACTGGCTGCTTAGAAGAGTAGTGTTTGGCCAAGCACTTGTAGGCCCAGAGGGGACATATTCCCAGCAGTGTCCATAACTGGACACGGGCTCACTGTCCAAAGCCTGCTAGCTTGTGCAATCTGCTTTAGCCTAGCCACTATGAGCCAGGCGTTTAGGAGCCTTCTGAAGGCAGCTCTGCCAGAAACAGCTTTATTAAAACCTCCCGAGAAGGTTTACATTGCATTACAGTATGACCCAGGTGTGCCCGACACTATGTTTTGGCTCCTGTTCAGGGCCTGTTACCTGTGTAGCGTCTTGGGAGGGTCGGCAAACAGTGTTAGAGCCAGGGCATGTTCATGGGCTGATGGTTTCCAGTTCAAAGAGATATGCTTCCTCCCCTGCCAATGTAGAGCGCTAATCGCTGTCAGTCAGGTGCAATTAAGCATGCAGCGTCGGGGACCTGCGCAGCAGGACTGTGTAGGAAGAGGCAGATGCATCCAGTCGCCTGCTTTAAGGAACCTAACAGTTAATCTTCTTCAGGCCGAGAACAGCTGTGGCCGTGCTCAAATGCAAAGACAGCTACTGCCGGCTTTGGTAGCTGAACTTGGAAAAGTCTCTCCTTTGCCCCCCTGCAAGCATCCTGTGAAACTTAATCAAGCCCATGGCAAAGTCCTGTTTTGCTTGGTTTTGTTTGTTTTAACATCCAACATTAGAGAAATCCCTTCATCCTGCAGTGCGGCCACTTCTGGGGAGGAACACCGGAGGCCTTAAACACTGCATAGGGGAGCTGCCAGGTTCTCTGTGCTATGGTAGGCAAGACGGACGGTAGCCCACAGACCCTTGCCCAGGGAGCTTTGACCAGCGGAAAGCTACTACAGCTGGGCAAATGCAGTGAAAACCTGAATGTTTTTCAAATAATAGCACGGGTCAGAGGCTCAGTGGGTGTAAGCTAGCCTGGACCCACCGGAGAATCCGGCTCACTGATGATAGCTTGTCTTCACACTTGTAGGGCTGCTTGAAGAGTGGCTGAGACAGCCAGAGGCTCACAGAGACTCCCCGACCCATTGGCACAAGGGGCTCCATGCTGCTCTCCTGGATTTCTCCCTGCTTCCTTCCCTAGTCATAAATTTACCATTTAAATTAGCCCTCAACCAACTGATGGTGGGTTGAGTGGTTCCTCACACCCAGTGAGATCTTGCCTGGGACGATGTAGTTGGGGCTGGTCCTACTTGGAGCAGGGGGGTGGACTGGATGTGACTTCCTGAGGTCCCTTCCCACCCTTAGTGTCTCTCAGCGCTGTGCTACATGACCCCAGCGGATGTGAGTCTGTTCTGGCCCCTACAACCCCGGCTCGTTAGCTCCAGCTCCAGACACTCGTGCTTCTAGCCCTGAGGCATCCTGTTTCGGTTCCAGCTGTCTGCTGACCATTAACCCAGTGCCACCTCGCAGCATTTTGGTCTTTAGGCCTCCCACCAAGGGTTACTCGGGCCTGTGCTTGCATTGCTGTCTCCATGCACTGCAGCCCCAAATGGCATGGCAACATTTCTTGCTATCGCTGTCAGTGCGTTGCGTGTGGTTGCTCCTGTTACTCCTTTTTATCCTCCATGTCCTGCGTGAACATGGCCTTCCTGGCTACTTTTACCTGTGGTGTCTACAGGGTGTTCTTGTGTCCCTGGTTTTGTAGCTTGTAGCTGCACATGAGGATTTGACGTGGCAAATTAGGGCATGCAAATGGTTGCCTGCAAAGGCAAAGGACTAGGCTCGATGGCCTGGGGGGCTTCTGCTGCCCCCACAGTCCTCTGGCAAATGGCTTTCTCCTTGCTGCAGGCACTACTGCGTTGCCTTCTCTCCTGCCCATCCCTCTGCATGCAGCTCTCCTGTTCTCATGACCCATCTACCCACCCTTGCCTTCAAAAGCAGGGGAGATTATGCTAATCTCACTCTAATTACTCCCCAAAATGGACCGTGGTCAGAGGTTGGACATTTCCCTGTGCCAGTGAATTGCTGCCTCTGCCAGGCTGTGGGACGGAGAGCTCTCTGCCTCCGGGAGCTGTAATGCCACATCCTGCTGCGCTCGGTGACAGTGATTCTCAACCAGGTTGCTGCAGGGTCTTAAGCAGGGATGCCCTGAGTCTACGGAAAGGTGCCTTGAGTCTAGAAAGGTTGAGAATCGCTGCTCCGTGGCAAGCCAGGGCACAGCCTTGCAGCTGGTCGATTCATGCTTCTGAATCAAAGGGACATCATTATTGAGTGTACTGCTCCTTGCTGCTGCCCTCGTGCCATCCTGGAGGCATGCACATGCCAGTGGATGGCAGCAGGAGTTTAATGGCTCAGCCAGCCACGGTCCAGACCTCTCAGCACTAGGGACCTGTGACCAAATCCTGGCTGGCTGGAGCCGAGACGGGAGCATCAGACTGAGGAGACAGCAGCATGCATCACGTAGTGCTCTGCTCTGGCATGGGGGGTGTCCACCCAGCCCATGGAGGTGTGTGCTCATGTGGGGAGCCATAGCTGAGCTGGTTTTAACCTAGCAATGAAGCCAGGGCTGCCGTATCTTTGCTGCTTCCCTTGCTGGTGGGTTAAAGGTGGCTGGGCTGTGGCTCTTCGTGATATAATCTCAACTTCATTTGGTTGAGTGGGTGTCTGCAGCTCCGAAAGGCCAGCCTTCCAGGGTAGGCTTGGCTGTCTCTCGCCAGCTTCCTGCCCTGCTCTCTCCCAGCCCCAAGCTGAACACTGGGAAAGCTGCAGTATACTCTTCCAGGAATAATCAGGACTGGCTGAGTCTAGGCTTGGCATAAACACAGCCTGACCTTGAGCGTGCATGGTATCTTAGGAGTGGTCCCACCCTGGGCAGTGGTACACCATGGGGAAGAGAAGGAGGGCGAGCACTACAGCTGTGTATTCACATGCTGGCTCCATGTGGGCGCGGAAGCTGTGCGCCGTGCACTTGTTTTAGTATTGCTGGTCTCTTTTTTTGATGATCAAAGTCTAACCGGGGAGAGGGCCTCCAGCAGGGACGCAGGCACGGCGCTGGCATGCCATGTGTACACAGGACGAAGGTAATCAGTAACCTCAGCCGCTGCCGGGGGCTGGATGCTGGTTTGATCTGATCGCCAGGCTGTTCCGGTACAGCAGATCTCGCGTGCCTGCCCCTGCCCCGTACAGCGCGTACCTCCACTGCTGCGTGCAGTATGTTCCCCTGCAGTACAGGTAAAGTCCAGTGCCTCCATTGAGGGGAACACACATTACAGCGGGGTTGGCATCATCCTGGCAACAACACGCAGGAAACTCGGATAAGGTCCACAAACCAGAAATGCAAATGTAACTCTAACTCCGTGGGTTCCTTAGTTTTGTGCTTGAGCTTGGGGTAACCACAGCATCCTTCTGGATTACCATTAGGTGATGGATACAAAAAGTTGCTAGTGAGCACCAGACCCTGTATAAACCCAGACCAGATGATGTGCCTGACAGAGCTCGCTGCCCACCCAGCGCACCGTGTGCTCCACGCGCACCCTGCCTTCAAGCCGTCGTCACATGGGCGTGGGGCGGTTTGCTCAATCTGTGAATTTTTTCTTTAGTTCTAGGTATTATTATTCAAAATTATTATAATTACTTTTAAGCAGGGGGATAACGACCCTGGCTTGCCTTTGCAAAGCTCTGGGGGTTTATACATGGAAGGAACTTAAAAAGAAGCTAAGTCACTAGGCCCAGTGCCTAAATCCATTGCAATCAGTGGGAGCTAGGTGCAGTCCTAGGGCCCTAATGTCCCACAATTTTAGGTAATAAAAGTAAAAACAGCTCCTGCTGAGGTCTGTTCATGAGCAAGCATCTGTGAAGGCATCACATGCATCCATTTGCAGGTCTTCCCTGTCACTTCCAGCCACCCAGAAACATTTAGGTAGTGGCATGGAGGACGCACAACACACCAGTGCTTCCCCGGCTGGCTGGTAGCACCTGCTTGGCCAAAGACATAGGCCTGACCTTTCCAAAACCCATTTCCATCAGTCAAGTTCGTGGAAGACCTCTCCTCCATGAAAACATTTCCAAGAACTTGTCTAATTGAGAACAGGTGATGGCTGTGGGATAGCGAGAGTCTGAAATATTATTCCGATGGCACTGTTTTGCATGCATTTCCTCTCATTGTACCTCCCTTCCTGTTAGGATTTCTGGTGAGCGCGGAGTCCTTTCCAACTCGCAAGCTTCAAATGGGTTCCTCCCCCTCCTTCCCAAAGTCCCCGCGCTCTGCTGACCTGGGCGTGACGGGCTGACCGCAAACTCTTGTGAAGCCGTGCCTGCCGACGGCAAAGCTCACCTCTCCCATTGCGTGAGAAATAAGCAGAGTTTTCAGACCCGATCGGATGACACTTTACTATCCTAGTTACACCTCATCGTTGGCACCTCTGCTATCTGCAGGGAAAATCTTTACTGAAAACACTGGGCTGTAAAGGCAGGAGGCTGGGGCGGTGGGAACGACCTCTTTCTTGACCCAGTCGGAGCCATAGCGGCCCGGTGGGAAGGTGGAGACCTTCTCGCCAGCCCCGGAGAGACGCGCTGGATGGATTCTTCCTCTTTCCTCCTCTCCAGGTGAATTTCCGCGGCTCTGGGAATGGCAAGAGCTGCTGGGCAGAGCGCACGCACATGGAGAAGCGGCTCCTGGCGCTGGTCGTGGTTCTGGCAGTCGGCGTCTTGGCCTGCATCTTGGCCCTGGTGCTCCAGTACAAAGCCAGTAAGTCCTTCCTTTGCAATTAATGCACATTGCCTGTGGAGCAGCCCTATTCACGGGGTCTATGGGGACCACTGGGGTTGTCCCTGGACCTGTCCTAGGAAATCTTGTGCTATTCTCCTGTCTCAACGGTGCTGATTCTTCTCCCGCTGGGATTTTCCCTCCACCGGGACATGAGGCCTGATATTCTTCCCTCTCCTTCCAGAGCCACCCCAGGTGTGTTTGACCGAAACCTGCGTCTCCGTCACCAGCTCCATCCTAAGCTCGCTGGACCGATCGGTGAACCCCTGCGACGACTTCTTCAGCTATGCCTGCGGAGGCTGGATCAAGGCGAACCCCGTGCCTGACGGGCATTCGCGCTGGGGCACCTTCAACAAGCTCTGGGAGCACAATCAGGCCATCATGAAGCACCTTTTGGGTGAGCATCCTCTTACGGAGCCATGTTAGAGACAAAGCAGATGCTTACTAGGCTCTGGGAAAGACGAGCAAGTGCCCAGGCCCTGGAGAAATGCTCTAAGATAGGCATCAGCACCCTACAGCCCATGGGCCAGATCCAGTACACAGGGCGGATGCTTCACTGCTCCGTGGCAGGGAGAAGCAGCAGAGGCAGCCGGGTGCTTGTGCCCACCGGCCTCAGACCTGAGCTGGGGCATTGCCCTGAGATGGTCTTTCGATGGGCTGAGCCACTGGACAGGCTGGCCTTTAGAAACTTCCCTGCTCCTCTCGGAAAGATGAGGATCCCGCGCTCCCCGAGCAGTCAGTTGTGGCTGGGCTCTTCGCTGCTGCTTTTAGCTTGGAGCCAGGAATGAAACAAGCCCTGACAAAATGCTCCCTGTCCAGCTCCCAGGGCAGATCCTGCTGCTGGTCAGAGCCGGCCTTGCAGCAGTAATTACCGGGGCCATCGTGAGCCGACACGGCCTGGCAGTCACTTGGCTCTCGGGCAGTTGGGCTGTGGCATGGGGTGATGTGCTGGGCTGGGAGAGGGTGCCTGCAGCCGTATGCACACATGCTTACAAGGGCAGGGGCTAAGCTGTTTGCTCCTTCCAGAGCTCAGTGCCCCGACACAACACGTGCAACACAAATAACACGGCTACTTTTCCATCCTCCCCCCTCAGGAGCTCAGGGAGCTGAACCCCTTAGAAAACATGCGGCTCTTCCTACCTCTAATCTTCCCCCACCCTTGCACAGCAGCTTGCAGCACACCCTGGGGTGGCAGAAGGCAAAGAGATGGCATAGGCAAGGGAGATGAGCTGCCCAAAGAAAGAGGCAGGCATTTCTGGAAGCATCACCCTTCCCCTGGAGGACTGGGACCTGCAGAGGTGGAAGGGACCTGGGGTGAGCTACGGAGGGGAGCTCAGCCCCAGGTGATTTGGGGCTGCTCTGCTAGGCTGGTGGCCTCCCGGGAATACAGGCATATCCCCGGCTGGGGTGTACCAGGGACACGCTGCGTGCCGCAGCTCCAGAGGACTTGGCCAGCCCTCGGTGCCAGCTGCAGCCGGGGCAGGATGTGAGCCGACCGTCCCGAGGCGGCAGCCGTGGGCTCGACCAGGAAACCAGATCTCTCCGCTATTTATTTTTCTTTACGCCCCCAGGATTTTTGACCTTTGTGTTCATCGCTTTGTCTAGGAACTCGGAGTTTACAGAGCGAATCGGTGGGCACGTCTCCCGCTCCCCCTTGCCGCGGAGAAAGCCTCTTTGTTCTCCCAGTCACAGAGGGAGCCAGCTGGGGACACGGCCAGTTTGTTGGGAGGGACTTACTGGTGCAGGCGAGGATCGCCAGGCCTTGCTGAAGGCTGGAGGCTAAGGAAGCCCCCCCCCAGTGTACGGCCAGGGGAGGGTTGAGAGCAAGAGGTCCGTGCCACTTTCCTGCGGCTCCCATTGTTGGATGGTCTTGGTCCTTCCCTGAACACCCAGGCCTTGCTTCCTCACACACTTATGGGAAACAGGCCAGATTTCCATGGCTCTGCCCCAGCTGACTGGCCCCAAACCCGTTATTTTTGCAGGGGATGGCGAAAGTGCCGTTCTAAGCCACAGCTGGAGCAGACCCCCCTCTGCCATCTGCTGTGGATGGAGAGCAGGAAACTTCAGACCCTAAGCAAGGGCAGAAACTTTGCAGTGGGCTAGACGACTGTAACCAAGCCACCTTTGTGGTCTAACGAGCACAGCCAGCCCTGCAGGCAAGGAGCACGTGTCTGTGCAGTGGTGGCGCAGCTGGCGCAGGGAGTTGGACATGCATTGCCCTGGCAGCAGAGCTGGCATCTGTTGCAAAGACCCCCCCCGGGTTGCACTTCAGCAGGATGCTCCTGGTGCACGGGTGGGAGCAGTTGTGCAGGGCTGGCGATGCTGTCGGGGAAGGTGACGTGCGTCTTAAGC
This sequence comes from Alligator mississippiensis, assembly GCF_030867095.1. NCBI lineage: Eukaryota > Metazoa > Chordata > Crocodylia > Alligatoridae > Alligator > Alligator mississippiensis. The sequence continues at coordinate 2,508,909 of NC_081836.1, forward strand.
TCTGCAAGGGATGGGATGGGATGGGATGGGCCTGGCTGGCTCACAGCAGCCACCCAGAAAGCCAAGCTCAAGACTGCCTGCGAATTGACTGTTGATACAAGCCAGCTGCAGCTTTCTGAGCAGTGTGAGAGCAGGGCCGTCCGGGTGAGAAGGGGAAATAACTTTCAAGCAAACAGCAGAGAGCTCCCTGCAGCCGCCTGCCGCTGTCGGCAGGGCATTGATCAGACCCGCACGAATGTCTGCCTGCCAAAGGAGAAGTGGGTCAGCTCTGTCTGCACAGCTGCAGCAGCCCCCGGGGCCTTTTTGTGCAATCCTGGAGCAAACAAAGGGGTTCCTTATCAGCGCTTCTGACTCAAAGGACAGCGCTAGGCTCTGGGTGTAATTATCTGAAGCCGGAGATTGGGAAGAGGGCCTTTGTTTGGTAGGAGAGGGGTGTTCCTGCCATTTCCCAGAGCGCAGGAAAACCTTGCACTTGATGTCAGGGTCCAAATGGAAGCGATGCATCCAAAGTTGACTGAAAATAATAGAGCACATGGGAAAGTAGGTCTGGAAGGGACCTCACGAGGTCAACTAGCCCAGCCCCCTGCTCGAGGCAGGATCGTCCCTGATGGGGCCGTCCCAGCCAAGTGTCTGTCTAACTTCAGGAGAGCGCCTCTGTGCAGGATTTTAATTTTGTAAATTGGTGATTGCCAAGGGACAGTCAAAACACGCAGGTGGGTTCCAGCTGCCTCGTTCCAGGGTTTGTGCGATCTCTGCAGATCTTTAATCTAAACCAAAATTGAATTACACAACAGAGCAAAACGTTGAGTCTAATGTTACACGGCGGTTGCAGCCGGCAGAGAAACCCGACCTGCTCATGTTGCACCGAACTGGCAGCGCTGATGACAAACACATGTGCTGGAGACAAGACTCCAGTCCCTGTCCCGGCACGGCCGCTCTGGGCTTCCAGGGCGTTTCGTGGTGGTCCGCACTTCTGGGGTCCTTGGTGAAGAAAACGTTGGGTTTTAGCTACCGGCTGTGAAGGGGAAATGTGTGCTGCAGTGAAACCCGTTCATAGTGGGCAGCAGGGAGCCTGGCGACCTATTCTGTGGCTCTGAGGAGATGCTAAGGAGCCGGTCCCTGCGCCCAGGTGCGGGGTGGTCTTCGCATGCTGCCCAGCCCGAAGGGGCCCGGCAAGAGTTAGCTAGGCTGCAGAAGGCAGCTCCTTCCGTCTCTGCCGGGGATGGGGAGAGCTGAGGATCGGGTGACTCCGCTGCTGCTGAGCTCCAGCAGCCACAGCATTTGTGTCTCGCTGGAGCCATGCACACGATCCTGCCTTCCCCCTGACTGCGCACTTGTGGCATGGGCAGAGCCGCGCGAGAGCCTCTGTGCTGGATGCAGCCCCTAAGGGTCGACGGGATCTAGCGGACCCATCCCAAGCTGGGATCCACCCAGCTTGATCTCTGCAGGGCTCTGGCTCCCTGCCTGGACCCCTGTGAGCTGGCAACCCAGGAATATATGAGCAGTAAACAATGCCTTGGAGGGCCACAACTCCTCAGCCTCCTTGTTCTCATTGCATTGCTTTTCTAGGTTGATTCTCACTTACGGCACATGCAATCTTGTCAGCTGCCGGAGGCACTGGCTGGCACTTGCAGGCTCCACACGCCCTGTGAGACACCTTTCTAGCACCCTCCTTGAACTGCTCTCCATGTTGTCTGTTGGGACTACAGCGGGAAGTGATTTCTAAAGGAAGCTTTGTGTTAGCATCTCACTTTTGTGGGTGCTGCTGCTATTAGTATGGTTCCTGAGCTGGCCAACACGCTTATCTGCATGAAATTTGAGGCCAGATTGGGGTCAGCAGTTCATCTAGTCTGTGTAGCACAGGTCAAATAATGATGTCCTGTAGTGAGGTTAAATCCTGAGTTTTGCTAAAGTTTCACTTCCAGAAAGGCTTCCAGACTTCAAGCCACTTCCCCTGGTAGCTCGTTCCAGCCGTCAGTCACCCTCCTTGTTCAGAAAATCGCGCCATGTTGCGGGTTGGATTTAGTCTGGCTTTAACTTCCGGGCGGTGGTTCTTGTTCTGCCTTTCTCCATGGAAATGAAGAGCTCGTCAGTGCTTGGTATTTTCTGTCCCTGAAAGTACTGCCACACTTCGATGAAGTTACTCCTGGAGTTTCTAACTAACTGATCGAGGTCCTTCAGGTTCTTGCCGAAAGGCATTTTTCCAGTCCTCTTTGTGGCTCTTTTCTGCATGCTTTTCAATCCATCAAATCTCTTTTTAACCATGGGCACCCCGCATGGCTTCATTGTTATTGTTCCTGGAGCGGTCCCATCTTGCCCTACAAAGATGAAATGATCTCCCTTCTGCTCCCCAGTCTGCTTCCAAGAGCTCATGCATCTTTGCTAGATAGGGGATTTAGGGTCAACAGTAGGCAGATCCTGCCTTGCAAGTTCAAGCAGCCTCTTCTCCTAACTGGAGGGTTTGAGATGACAGAACAGTGGGATTTTAGGAAGGGAAACCTTGCTGGATCCCAGCACGGCCATGATCGACTGGGTCATGCTCTCCTGCCTGGCCAGAGGGATGGATGCAAAGCCAGCCCCTACGGAGTGTGGTCTTGCTTTAAAGCCTTGAGTATTTGGATGCTGGGGTTATTAAAAGACTTTAAGGGAGTGTGTGGGATTGCCTTCTGCAGGGAAGGGGACCTTCGAGCAGATGCACCTTCAATGATAGAGGCCGTCCTGTGTTCAGCTGCCTGCCCTAGGCCTCTCACCCTGGCCGTGGGAGTGTTTATTATTTCTCTTCCGAGGAACTGCAGTTCTTGATATGCAAATAAATCTGACTGAAGAAGCAGCCCAGCCCTGGGAGCACGGAGGGCAGGGCAGCAAGTGGAGCCAGGAGATTTGCAGACCTTTGAGGGGCTCCTGAAAAATGGCTTTTGTTTTCCTTCCCTTATCGCTCTCCTCCGGGCAGCCAGCCCCAGAGCGGCGGTAGGTGGAACAATGCAGCCGGAGCTCCCTTCTGCAGGGTTTTCTCTCTGGATTGCCACTTCCCAGGGCAATGAAGCCTGATAGCGGGAGAGATTCCCATAGCAACAGAGGCTCTGTTCCCTGGGCTCAGAGACTGCTTCCTGCATCTGGCTCGGCCAAGTGGGTTGTGTTTGGTTTTTATACTCAACAGATGTGCAACTGTTTATTAGCTAATATCTCTCCTGCTTCCTCCTCCCCTGGGAGAGCTTCGTCACTGCTGGAGCCCTGATAACTCCCTCTCTGCCTCTCCTATCTGCTCGCCTGGTCCTTGGGCACCTGCACCCCGCCTGGCTTTTTTCCACACAGGGGAGCTGAGACCTTGCTCGGGTGCACGTGCAGCGTAAGGGGGCTGCACATATTGGCACAACCTCCTCCGTGCCTTTCCCCTCTGCCGTTGCTCCAGCCATGAGTTGGCCCGCTGCACTGGCACGCGTAGACTTCAGCTGCTGTGATGGTGAGAGCCGGTCTATGGGCAGCTTTCACGCAGTGCTTTCTGAGATGCCCTCTGGCTTTGGGACCAGATTATCTCCAAAAACAGGATTCCAAGGTCTCGGGATATATTGCTTCTTACGCACTGCTTTGCGCACGGCCTTTCGCAGCATCTGAAGCTAGATATACATACATACCTACTCTGGTTAGTCTGTGACAGGCATATCTACCCTGCTTTCTACTCGGGATATGCAGTCCCAAAAGAAACCTCTTGAGCAGCTGCAATGCCTGGCTTGCTGTAATACAAATACTAGGACCTTTGTTCAAGGACAGAGCCAAAGGAGGAGGCAAGCACAGCCAGGAGTGGGACATAGGCGAGGATCAGAGCCCAAGCCCTCCACTCCCACATGCATGTGCAGCACTTCATAGGACTGATGTCAAGCCAGCCACACGGCATGCCCTTGCCGCTTGGGGCTACCACAGCATCGGTCCAGATGTCGGCAGACCTCAGTGTCCGGCCTCTTCAGTTTTCTGCTTTTTCTTCATTCTTTCCCCGCAAGGGGCATCTCTGAAGCAGCTCTTCCATCACTCGGAGCCCTGCAGTCTGTACCATCTGCTGCATTTGGGATTTCCATCACGATGCACTGGCTCCTGCCTCTGACCCTGGAGGGGGAGTCTTCCAAGGGACATCACATCCTCAGCACAGCTGCATCGTGGCAGAGCATGCAAGAATGGCCTGTCATACCAGGGTTAGAAGGGCTCGGTGTGTCTGTCAGTAACTGGAGGCCTGGGAGTCGCCCCAGCCTCCTCTCTATACAGCAAGCTGCTTTCCACCATGCTGTTCCTGCGGGCATCCACCAAGCATCTCCCGGACTGATAGACAGCCTGCCGCGGCTTCATGCTCTGCTAGCCAGTTGTCTGGTAGTCTGCAGACAGACTTGACAGCACAGCTTTTGCAGCAGCCTTGGTGGTTAGAATAGCCTGCACTTTTAATCTGGCTACACCAGCAGGAGGGAGTGCTGGGAGCCATGTATAATCTTACTGACTGCAGGGGACCCAGACTTTCCCCCAAAGTCCTTGATATCTACAGCCTGAAAATGGGTGTGCGCCCTGGTGCGATAGCACCAGGGCTGCAGAGGTTAAGGGATTTGGTTCCCAGGGCAAGCGGGGTGGGGAGAAGGAGGGGTGTCAGAAAACCTTAGTTGTCAGCGAGGCCTCTGGGAGGAGTTTGGGGATGGTTTTCCCCCAAGACGGATCTCTGGAGGTGGAAGGGGAAGACACGCCGGCACTAGAGAGCTATGCATGGGGGGGTCTGGGGAGCCGTTGAAACGCCATTGAAATGCTCGGGGCTGGAAGAGCCCCTCAGAGGGACTTGGTGTGGAGGAAACTGATTTGCAGGCCAAGCAGAGCCCACCGCATCCCTCCTGCCTAGCGCCAACTGGGGTGAGGTTGAAGCATCGACATCCCTCTCCTGGCCCAGACGGAGCCCCTTACGCAGCGCCTGGTCTGTCTTGTAGAAAACACCACTGCCAACGTGTCGAGCGAGGCCGAGCGCAAGGCCCAGCGTTACTACCAGTCCTGCATGAACGAGACCAAGATCGAGGAGCTGAAGGCCAAGCCACTGATGGAGCTGATAAAGAAGGTAAGGCCTGTCCTCCCGTAGCACCCACAGAGCTTCAGGTTTGCTCCCATTCGCACCGCACTGGTGGCTGGGATGGGCGAGCATAGCTCCCACCGGCCTGCTGGGGATGGCGTGTCTACTGGTTCCCTTAGCAGACCCTGCCTCCTCAGTCCCATTTGGGATGTGAAATCAGAGGCGGCCGCTTTGTTGTGCAGGGTGAGTGCCCTGGCATGGGGCTGTCTGCCTTTCCTCTTGATATCACGGACACGGAAAAGTCTTGTGTCCAGTGGAGTCCTTGGGCCACGTGGGTGATCTGCCCAGCCTAAGGTCTCCTTTAAAGGCTACGCCCAGAAAGTGGCCAAGGCACTAAGACAGCTCAGCAAACCCCAGGGATGGGTCATTCACCGTGGTCTGCTGCTGTCCAGCTGTCTTGGGTAGAAGGATCGGGGGAGGACAAGAGCCACAAACCACAGAGCACCCACCTGCCCCCACTAAAAACCTGTTTCACCACCTCTGTTTTGACCCAGGCTCCAAGGAGTTTCCCGTTGCTCACCTGTCCTGTCTCATGCATCTCTCTGGGTTTTCCTTCCCCAGCTTGGCGGCTGGAATATCACAGACCCCTGGGACAAAGATAACTTTAACGAGACCCTGCGGGAGGTCACGGCGCACTACCACGTCTCGCCCTTCTTCTCTGTCTATGTGAGCGCCGACTCCAAGAACTCCAACAGCAACGTCATCCAGGTGAGCAGCGCAGCGAAACGCGCCCGTCTCCTCCAGCGCAGCCACCGCTGCCTAATAGCCCTGACAGACCCCTCGTCTTTCTGGGGACAGCTCTGACTGGGGTGACAGCTCAGCAGTGCGCCGGACCCAGGGCACCCTCCTGGATGGGTTTGACTTCTACAGTAGCCAAGCTCTCTGTTTTGCCAGTGCTATGCGCTGGGTTCACTCCTGCTCTTGCTCACTTTGCAGGTTGATCAGTCAGGGCTGGCGCTGCCCTCCAGGGATTACTACCTGAACAAAACGGAGAATGAAAAGGTAAGCGTCCCTCCCCTGATGTCTGTCTGCAGGGTGTGCTCAGGGCAAGACATGTGGGCTGCTTAAACTCGAGCTTCCCCCCTGGGATCTGCCTTCCTGGCACTAGGGAATCTTTGCTGAGCGCAGAAACAAGGGTCAGTCACTCCCTGGCTCGCAAAGGGACACAGCGCTGGAGGTGCTCAGCCATAGAGCAGTCCTAGCCAGAGCAGATGCTCAGCCTTCTTCCAGCAGGAGCCGTAGACACGTGCATGACACCACACCGCATTTGCTGGTGATGAAAAGGGAGAGGATACAAGCTCACAGAGCCATGCCTGCTATTCTCGGAGTAGCTCTTGCTGTGATTTTCTGCTGCAAGGGGAGCTGTGCATTTCTGTGGCTAAACCTGCCATGAAGCAGGCATCTGGAAGGCATTTGCATTTTGCACACAGGCCAGCTTCCCGCAGGGCAGCATCAGGAGCTAATTCCACCTCTCTGATCAGGTTGGACTGATCCAGCTCCTCTCGCTGGGGAGAGCAAATGATCCCTCTTGACTCTGGGGTGGAGGCTTGGATCGCTTCCCTGCCTTCCCGAGCTCTCGCAGGGGAAGAACTTGTGGTTGCAGGGGAGAAGCAGGCAGCACACTACTACGCCTCTGCAGGGAAGGGCGGCATATAAAGCACGTTACAAATAATACCATAAATGCCGTGAGCGGGAATGGGGGTGGCCAGAGGAGGAGCAGGAAGGACTGCTGCAATGATGTGTGGAGGAGGATTTGTTTGCAGTCTGCCGGGGAAAATGGGCTGGCCAGGGAGTCTTTTTATTGCTAAGTGTTCATGTCATCTGTAGTCCCTACACTACCGGTGACTGAGAGAAGTCAGGCCTTTCCCTGCCAGCTTGAGCCCTCGCCTTACTCTTTTGGCTGTGATGTCCAGGTGCTCGCAGGGTATCTGAATTACATGGTGCAGCTGGGCATGCTCCTGGGGGGACAAGACGAGGCGTCCACCCGGCAGCAGATGCAACAGATCCTGGACTTCGAGACAGCCCTGGCCAACATCACCATCCCACAGGAGAAGCGCAGAGACGAGGAGGTGATCTACCACAAAATGACAGCCAGGGATCTCAAGGTAAGCACAGCGATGGCTCCCGTACCCGCTAGGACAGGTCTGGTCCTGGGCAGTCGTAGCTGTAAACAGGATAAGTTGGGAAAAAGGAATTGCTTCCCCCAGAGGCTAGGAACTGAGGAGACCTGCACTCACTTCCCAACTGGGCCCCTGATCCACTGTGTGACCTCGTGCAAAGCTCTGTGCCTCAGTTTCCCCATCTCAAGAAAGGGAGTATGATCACTGACTGCACATAAAAAGCTAAAATCAGTAGGTGCCAAGTGCTGTGATGCTCACCCTCTTGCCCCTGCCGCTCGACTCTGCCCCTCGAGGGTCTCGTGCCCCTACAGAGGTTCACGTCTGGCACCGTCTGGGCCGACGCAGCTCGTCTTTGAACTCGGGTCTCAGAGGCCGATGCATCATGGTGCAGAGGCTCCAGGCCAAGCCCCTTCAGACAGCACAGCTGGCGATATCCGTGCCGTCATTTCTCTCCTCCAAGGACTGATAGCAGCTCACCCCCTCTATCACCTTGCTCAATCCCTTTATGCAATCCTGTTTTGATTCACTCTTCGTTTTCATGAGGGGTCAAGAGAGGAAATCTTTCTCTCCCCTTTGACCTCCAGAGGCAGGAGCTATCATGGGAACTTGAGTCGGCAAAGTCTGATTAACTCAGTAGACCCTCAGGGATGCAATTGCCTCCCTCTGGAAAGGAAATGGCTCCCAAAGAGGATGAGTGTCTGGCCAAGTCTGAACATACAGGCCCGCTTAAGGAGCGTACAGCAGTAGCTGCTGGTGATAAGACAGCGATCCTGCCAGCAAGGCCAGCACACGAGGAGCAGGGGTCATCCCACCTCTTGCTGAAAATGCCTTGTGAGTCAGGGTCTTCTTGGAGGACAACAGTGGAGAAGCTCGCCCATACACCCCAACCCGCAGGGCATCATGTTCATAATCTCCCACCTCGCTGAACTGATACAGCCCCTCCTTCCCCCGCCAGCAACCCCAGCCTCAGACGCACCTTGGAGGTGCTGAGCCTACAAGGAGGGTTTTAGCCCAGACAAGGTTCTTTGTGTCGATGTGATGTCTTTTCTTAGACCAACTAAATAGTTGGAAAAATTGTTCTTTGCAAGCTTTTGGGCACAAACACCTTTCTTCAGGCATAATCTGCTGGTGTTTTGTGTGCTCTCGTGGGTGGAAGAGAAGCCAGTATGCAAAAGACAGGTCTGTGAACATGCAAATGCATGGCAGTGAAGACCAAAGGTGATGGGAATCAATAGGAATGAGACAGGCAGACGTGCTTTTGTAATGAAGTCGTGCTGGGAAGGGTAGCGGGGAGTCTTAGACCTGCAGCTGTCCTACAGATCGGCCCTTAGGCTCGTAGGCTCATCTTGTAACTTGGCCCTGTCTTCTGTGCCCTGGGACTCGCCGGATGGGCAACACACGGTCTTTTAAGCTCTGCCTTTCTTCCAGAGCCTGGCGCCAGCTGTGGACTGGATGCCCTTCCTCACCACCGTGTTCTACCCGGTGGAGCTCAACGAGTCCGAGCCAGTAGTGGTCTACGCCAAAGAGTACTTGGAGCAAGTCTCCACCCTCATCCTCAACACGGACAAATGGTGAGAGCAGCTAACACCTAAAACGGTTCTAGTCCACGTGCCTAGAAACACTTGGGGTACAACGCTCTCGTGACTCCTGGGGGACGGACACAGCCTTTCTGCCACTCGCGGCTCACAGGTGTCCTGCACGGCTGTTTGCAGAGGCACGAAGGCACCTGGGGGATCAGGTGTGGAGATGGGGAAGGCCGGTTCCAGGAGCTCCTGTATCGAAAGACTGCAAAGACTCCAGGGGCTGGATCCTGTCCATCGATTAGGCATTTAGATATCTAGGTGCCTAAGTGTGAGCCTCTTCCACCTTGCGTGAGGCCCTGAAAAGTGCCTTTTCCTCCTAGCTTTATGTGACACAGTCTGCAGGCTAAGATGAGAGCACTAATAGGAGTAGATGTGTTACTGTTTTTCAGGAGCTCAAGCAAAGGGGAATAGGCTCGCACGTAGACACTGACATTTCTAAGGGCCACTTAGATGCCTAAGAGGTAGAATAGGATGGGGCCTATTCTCAACCCCCCCAGTTTTGCCCTCAGCCTCCACCGTGGTTACTGCTGTGAATGGATTTTCTCTCTTCTGCACCCCAACCCTCCCCTTGCTCCCCCACTAGCTTGAGTACAATATCATCTGGTCTCAGCAGGAGCTGAGTTTCTACCTTAGGCCATAGGATACCAAACAAAAGGTCCCTGCCATGGGCCGTCACGTCAGAGGTGAGAGAGCAGGGCTGAGAACTTCAATATTTAGTGGAAAAGCAATTTTTTCCTTCTTCTGTTGCAGCCTCTTGAACAGCTACATGATCTGGAACCTGGTGAGGAAAACCAGCTCCTTCCTGGACCAGCGTTTCCAGGATGCAGAGGAGAAGTTTATGGAAGTCATGTATGGGACAAAGAAGGTGAGTGTGCGGGACAGAGCGGAGGCTGATGACCTGGCAAAGTGCAAGTCTCTAGCCAGGGCAGTCTTTAAATCCCATTTAAAATCCTCCTGGTTACTCTCCAGTCCAGCTTGTCCCTGCAAAGTACTCGCATTCCCCAAAGGGTGAGAAGAAACAGGCTGAGCTGACGTTCCTCCTTGGCCTTGCCTTCACCTAGGGCTGCCTTTGATCTGGCAGCATCCCAAGCTGCCAGCCTGGAGATGGGAAGGCAGAAGCTCCCCCGCGCGCTGTCTGGCAGAGGGCCCAGCTCTCGGGAGCTCTGCTGCAGGCATTGCAGACACCGAGTGGGTCGGCCAAGTCCAAGTGGCCGCTTGCTTTGCCTCTGCTAAAGGCTGTCCTGGGCCCGTTCTGGGCCCCGCTGAAGCCACCAGAAACACCCCACCTGGCCACAGTTAATGGAGTCTGCACCTGACTGTTAAACTCGTAGCTCCAGTGCTGCTGCGACAAGCTGGGAAGAAAGGTCACCTCCTCCTCTGACCAGCCGGTGAAACGGCTTCCAGGAATGACCCAGCCCAAACCCCATCCGCTTCCCAGGCAGCTCTTCCCCAGCAGACACCTGGAAAGGGAAGCCATTCTTTCTCAGTCAAATCCCTGCCCTCTCCTCACCCCCGCTGAGCCATCCCGCCTTGCCGTTATCAGGGCCAGATAAGAGCAGCCCACGAATCGCAGGAAGCCGGCTCTGCCTGCAGGCGCTGGGGTTATTTTTCCCCTTTGCCCTTGATGCTCTCGCTTGTTGGCGCGAGGAGCTGGTCCATGGGGTGAAGCTCGGGCATTGCCCGGAGGAAACCTCCAGGGCTGCCCACTGGAAGCACCACTGGAGGAGCCCCAATGTATAGACCAGCCACAAAATTAAGGCTTCTTGATTCTGGCTGGTACCTGGGCAGGGAGGCATCAGCTGGCTTGAGTGCCGAGCGCGGCTCCGACACTCTCCCAGAGAAGGTGAGGGAGAACGGGAGGGAAAACGCCCCTCGGAGCCCGCGCGGGTCCGGTCGCTGACTCTCCCTCTCCCCCCAGACCTGCCTGCCCCGCTGGAAGTTCTGCGTCAGCGACACCGACAACAACCTGGGCTTTGCGCTGGGAGCCATGTTTGTCAAAGCCACTTTCGCTGAGGACAGCAAGAAAATCGTACGTCCCTGCCGCGCTCTGCCCAGCCTCCCACGTGGCCTCCTGGCTGGGCTCCACTGGCTGGGGAAGGCTGGCCAGGAGCAAATCTGGAGCCAGTTTAAGTCGCTGTCTTGCAAAGAGCAACATTGCGTGTGAAAGCAAAGCTCCTGAAACCGTGGTGTTTACGGGTTCAAGGGCTTGTCCCCGTGGGGGGCAGAGAGGCCTCTGGGAAACTCCAGAGCAGGGGAAGAGGGGCCGCACCCCAAACCAGCTGCGGCTCTAATAAGTAGCAGCTGCCTCTGCCGTGGCACAACACGAGCTGCTCCGTCACGGGGGAGACGAAGAGCCCTGTGGTTTCTCGAAGCCCCTCTGCAGGAATTCAGGCCATTTTCCCGAGGGGAAACTGAGGCATAAGACTTGCCCAGGGTCGCTCTGACAGCAGCCAAGCTGGGAGTAGAGCCCAGACCTGGCGGGTCGCCATCCAGGCCCCTACCCATAAAGAGGGGCTGGCTGTTCTGCTTGATGTGGGGGGGCTGCTGCGTCTCCGGCCCGTGCCCGGACGGATGATGCTACCCCAGACGGATATGAAGGGCAGTGCTTTACTCTCTTTGCCCACTTCCATTTGGCAAAGCCCAACGTCCGCCCCCACGCCAGGGCCCTGCAGCCAGCGGGACTTTCTCGTGGGCCGCAGCGCTTCTGGGATGAGCGCTTGCTTTCGCAGGGAGCGCAGCTGTCTGCAACAACGAGCCATTGTTTGTTGTTGCCATCTCCCTGGATAGGTCATGGGTCTTATCAGGGAGCTGCTGGACAGCACCGCCAGCGCCTGAGCCCTGTCTGCAGCCTGGAGCCGAGAGGCGTGGGCTCCTCCAGATGTTTCAAGAGACTTTTACTTATGTCTCCAAACTTGCGGAGCAGGGCTCAGTGTTTGGGCTTCTGGCTGACCCCATGGCCTCTTATTTTGTCTAGGCAGAGGAAATGATCACAGAGATTAAGATGGCCTTCAAGGAAAGTCTGGCCAACTTGTCTTGGATGGATGAAGACACGAGGAAATCTGCCAAGGAGAAGGCAAGAGCAAAGCATGGGGGGCACTGGGTCCCAGTTGTCGGGGGCATCATCCCAGCCCCTGCATTCACATCCTGAGACTCCAGTGGGTTTTAAATAGATCTAGGGATTTCCCTGGTGCGTCTTATTAGAAACTAACACTTAAGTGCTTAATCACTTAAATGTAAACTTCAGAGGCCTGTGCCGTGGGATAGCCTCTCAACAGCTGCGATTTTTGGTGGTACCATCTTTCAGTCTCTGCCAGTTCACTTGATAGCTCCCCATGACCAAAGGCGCATGATCCCATAACCTTTCAGCCTATTAAGGCTGGTCCCCAGTGCGTGACAGATGGGACCCAGTGCATGGAAAAGATCCAGAATGATGGGGGACATGGAGTGGCTGTGCAAAAAGCCCAGAGCCGTGGTGCGAGTCCCTTCTTGGTTCCACTGTTCTGCATTTCTACTCGAAACGCTTTCTGCAGGAAGAGCGAGTGTGGGGGAGGCACGTTGCATCAGTGCTTTTACACCCTTGCAGGGTGTGATACTAAACTCACCACTTCTTCTTCTCCTCTCCCTGACCTCACCCAGGTGGATGCGATCTATGATATGATCGGCTATCCCAAGTTCATCATGGACCCCAAGGAGCTGGACAAGGTGTTCAATGATGTAAGTTGGATGTTTCATCTTCTGCTCCTTTCACCCTGTGCTACAGAAAACTCCACAGGTAGGAGCCCTGATGTATAGACCAGCTGCAAAATGAAGGCTTCTTGATTCTTGCCTCTGCTAGTAACGTGCTCCATCATCCTGATTCTTACTGGGACACCTGTATCTTCTGTGGGAACAATGCTGCTGAGAGGAGCTGGGCCTGTGTCTGTTCAGGGCTATGTAGGGTAAGACTGGGAGCCAGAAATAGACCCAGTGCAGTCCTGGCAGCCAGGAGTGCATGGCAGCAGCCTTGCCTGGAGGTGACCAGCCCAAGCATCATTGCTGAGCTCTTGATCTCTCGCCCTGGTCTAAGGTACCGTGTAGCTGGGCAAAGGTGTGTTTGTCTCCTGTGCCAGACTCAGCAGTCTGGAGAAGTAACTATCTGAGATATTGAGGTGCTTTGACTGCAGTCGATTTGATGCCTTCAGTAGAGGCTCCTGGTATTGCCTAAGCAGCAGCATCTCTGTCCTGCATTGGATTAGGCCACTTGTGGGCCAGTCTTTCCATGTCCCTGCAGTCAGATAAGCGAACTCTTGGTCAGGGCCTGAGGGGAAGAAGAGGAGCTGCATGTGGACAGCATTCAAGTCTGTAATAATTCACTGTAGCCTCCCCATGTGATTGAAAATCAGGATTTAATATGAATGGGCCCAAAAGTTACTTGTTTAGGGACAGAAGAGCAGTTACCTGTCAACTTTTGGGGCCTGGGTACAAGGGATAGATGCAGATCCACGATGCAAGGTGGACATCCTGCGAGGACCTCAGGAGACCACTACATGACAGCAGGAAAGATGCAGCTGCCTGGCTTCCTCTGCTGTGCTGAATTGCGGTTTGGTTTTTGCAGTATGAAGCCATGTCTGACCTGTACTTCGAGAACGTCATGCAGTTTTATAACTTCTCAGCCAGAGTGACTGCTGACCAGCTCCGGAAACCTCCCAGTCAAGACCAGTAAGTCCTCCCTGCCTTGTTTTTTCTCCTGGGTGAGTGGGGTGGAAGTTTTTCCTCTGGTGTGCGGTGATACCTGAGCAACCATAGGTTATACAGTTTGAGCAAGCTGGCACAATAGCCAGGAGACCTGAGAATACCATCTGGGTAGCTCCAGCTCTGACCAGTAAACAGGTTTGACTTCTTCCATAATGAAGATAAATTATATTGATTTAGGGATGGAAATGTCTGTGGAGTCCAGTTCTGGACCCACTGATACCAATATCAGTCTCCTTCCTCATTTTCATTACCTGTTCTCAGGACACATGAATGGATGGTCCATTAACACTGCACAGTGAGGACACCTAAGACCACTTCTGGTGCTTCAGGGGTTGCTACTGTCCAAAGCTCCTTCCAAGCCTAGTGTTTCATACTGCTGGTGTGGCTACAGCACCCCAGTTTCTATAGCCGACACACAAGAGAGCGATGCAGTCAGCATCATCCAGCCGCCATCCACTCCACAGCCTGAATGGCCAGGTGCCATTCACAAGTGGGTCCAGCAGCCTTTGACAGGTTTGAAGCAGGGCTCCAGCTCACACCTCTGGAAGGGTGATAAGATACTTGAATTGTTCTGCTGCCCAGCCCCTTTGCTTCTGCTGCTAGCAGCAAAATTGCCCCCGCCTCCAACAGCCAACAGTCTCCGAGGAGCACTTCGACACTTCCCTTCTCCCCCCCAGCAAATAGGGCAATACTGAGGTCTGATTCACATCCTTTAGGGCCTTGGCAGTTCAGATACAGCCCCTCCTCAACCATGATCTTTACCCATTCCTGTAATGCTAGCATCTCCAGGCTGCAGCATGCACAGGTCTCTATTTCCTCCACCAAAGAACAGACTCTCCCTATACCTGAAGAAGGATGTCTGTGCCTGAAAGCTTGCAGTGAACAACTTTTCCAACTATTTAGTTGGTCTAATAAAAGATATCACATCTACTCAAAGAACCGTGACAACCTAACTACGTGTCACCTGAGCAAGGCTCTAGGCAGGCTAAACTATATGCACACGTGCACAGCTCCCTTCTATGTTTGCTTGGTCTGGCATTGGGAAAAGGTGGGATTGTGACTGTGGGAAATGTCAGGGAGTCCAAGTCAAGGCCTATGGCCCTGCTATGCTAGGTGCTGTCCAAATTGCAGAGTGAGGCACCGGTCCCAGCCCAGACAGCTTCAGTCTTGCCAATCCCCCTGCCCCACTTGCTTGGAAGAAGTGAGCAGGAAATTAGAGAGATGGTGCAACATGTTTGCTCAGCAAGAAACCTCGCGCGAAGGATTTCCCACCCAGGAGTGCTACAACCACAGCAGGACGGGGTGTTTGTGTGTTGTGTGTTGTCTGGAGACAGCCAGTGTGGTCCTCCAGCCTCACTGTCCCCAGCCGGTGGGATTACTTTAGGGCTCTGGTTCCCTCTCGTGGGCAGTGAAAGTATCACATGGAGTCGTATCGTAGTCTTGTTCCTGCAGCTTTTTGCATCTTTGTCACCTGTCTTCAGTTCTAGTGACTGACGGCTTTGGGGCTCTTTGTCTCTGGACTGTTCCCGGGTGCTGTGGCAATGAATCCTGAAGTCCTTCCCCATGGCTGCATTCACCCTACACACCCTTGTAGTCACAAGTATTTTTGGAGATTTCAGGGGTTGTGGGGGAGACGAAGATGCGTGTGTTCACTGCTGATGTGACCCTTCCCTTGTTTCCTGCAGATGGAGCATGACCCCTCCGGCAGCGAACGCCTACTACTCTCCAACCAAGAATGAGATCGTATTCCCAGCCGGGATCCTGCAGGCTCCTTTCTACACCCGTACCTCACCCAAGTAGGAGCCCCCGCTTGCTTGTCTTCTCTCCCTCTCCAGCAGAGCAAGGGAGAGAGGATCCATACAAAGCAAAAGACCTGGTTTTTCCTCAGTGTGTCTATCCAGCAGAGTGGGTGGGGAGAAG
The DNA here is from genome assembly GCF_030867095.1 of Alligator mississippiensis. Classification (NCBI taxonomy): domain Eukaryota; kingdom Metazoa; phylum Chordata; order Crocodylia; family Alligatoridae; genus Alligator; species Alligator mississippiensis. The sequence goes on from NC_081836.1 coordinate 2,524,355, forward strand.
GTCCCATGGTAAACGCTTGGTAGGAGGTTGGTGGATGTCTCTTGCTGCTCTGTATGACCAGCTGCAGCTTTTGGTATGAAAGGTTGAGCCATGGGCTAGAATAGCATCGGGGCGGGGAGGAGCGGTTCCCAGCTCTGCCAGACTTGCACGGGGAGATGCCAGAGGTCTTCATGGCAGCGAGTACTGTCAGCGTGTGCGAGGGGCTGCTGGAGGAGCGCGCTTCCATTGCTGAATCCAGCATCCACCTCCCTTAGCCCATTCCCATTCCTGCCATGCAGGACCAGGGCAGCGTTTGAACAGACAGCGGGCCCAGCCCAGGTATCCTAAAACTCCATGTCCTTCTCCCACAGGTCACTGAACTTCGGTGGGATTGGCGTTGTCGTAGGCCACGAGCTGACTCACGCCTTTGATGATCAAGGTGGGCAGTCTGGAGTCTCCCAACAGAGCTCATTTCTACATGGCCTTGAAAGGCTTCTCATGCCGGGACGTAGTACTGACAGTCGATGGCACTCTTCCAGATGAAAGAGGCCATGTGAATGGGGATCTCCTGACTATAGGTCTGACCTAGCTCCAGGGACCTGAAGGAAGTTATGTCAGGGCTGTGCCTTTCCTAGTAGGTTCATCTGTTTGGCAGCTGAGGCTCTGCCTAGTCTCTGAGGTGCCAGAGCAAGTGCACTGAGCTGCTTTTGCAGCAAAATGAGGACATGCTCTTGGGGCTCATTAACACCTTGCGTCTTAAAGACAAACAGTGGCGGGGAGCAAGTTACCTTCATAAGGAACCGTGACGATCTGCTGCATGGGACAGACAGATGTCTGCAGTCTCTTCCAGAAGGAATTGCATTGATCCCATAAAATAGAGGGACGGTGTATCTGTTCCTCCTGAAAAGCCCTGGCTGTTGCAAATGCGCTCTCTGCCTTCCAGTGGCCTTGGTGGCTGATGAAAGCTGATGAGCTCAAAACAACCACCCAGTGCCCTTCAGCGTCACCGTGCTGGGAGGAGTTCCCAGTGACGTGTGCTCCCGTTCCCGCATCTCACTCGGGCTGCTCTTTTACAGGTCGAGAATATGATAAGGACGGGAATCTGCGTCCGTGGTGGAAGAACTCCTCGGTAGAGGCCTTCAAGCATAAGACAGAGTGCATGGTGGAACAGTACAGCAACTACACCGTGAACGGCGAGGCGGTGAACGGTAGACACACCTTAGGGGAGAACATTGCCGACAACGGAGGCCTCAAAGCTGCCTATCGGGTAAGAGCCCAGCACGGGGCCCAGGCCCCCGCCTGTTCCCTTTCGTTGTATCCTGTATCGCAGACTGCAGAGTGCTCCTCCTGTTTCATCAAATGCAGCAGCTGGAGAGACATTCCTGGTAACCTAGCAAGGATCATAACACCGCACGGACACTTCCTAGCTCTTACAGAGCACTTTTCCTGAGTGGATCCCAAAGTGCTCTGCAAAGGAGTTGGTATCATCTTCCCCATTTTACACACGGAGAGAAAAGCCTTGCCCCGGTCAGTAGCAGTGCCAGGAATAGCATCCAGATCTCCTGAGCCCCAGTCCAGAGCTCTACCCACTAGGCTACACTGTTCTCATAAAGTATAAGATACCCAGCGTCGGTTCTTGGTGTCATTTCTGAGTGAAGGCATGGACCACTATGACAGGCCACGGGTAAAAACAGATTTTCAGGTGGCTCCTGAGCTTGGGATCTGCTGTCCTTAAGCAGGAGATGGTAGGTCTGAGAATCCACAGCCCCTGGAAGGCGCACGCCTCTTGGTGGGCATCCCGAGTTTATTCTGTGCTTCCCATCCCAGTCCCGAGGGCAAGGGTTCTCAACTAGGATGCGGTGGGATCCTTTTGAGGGTGCCGCAGGGTGCTGCACAGTATTAATACTGAGATGTGCAAACACTTACCGGAGATTTCAATGAGAAGTCCATGGTGTCACAACCATTTTGCTCCTCTGGGGTCTTTCTGAGCTCTCTGCAACAGTACACTTGCTCTAGTGTTTTTCCGTAGTCAAGAAATAAATGAAAGCTCAGAGCTGACATTTTCTGAGTGCAGCTCTGAGTCAAATGAGGGGTGCCTGGAGTCTCAAAAGGTTGAGTACCACTGCCTTAGGGCCTTTTTCAGAGTTTCTTTCGGAGCAGGCAGAGGGGAAGACTTTTGTAACCGTCAGCAAATGCTGTGGAGACTAAAGAGGTATAGTCCCTTAGGGGCTAATTTCTCTATCTCTAACTGGTCCAGTATGTTGGATTCCCAGGGCAGGGAGGTATTTCTGATGCTGTAGCTAGAGCCGGTAGCTCACCAGAGGATGCAGTTACCCACGGTTCTCTCCTGCCCGCAGGCCTACCTAAATTGGCTGAAGAAGAATGGGAACGAGGACACGCTGCCGACCCTGGGGCTCACCAATCACCAGCTCTTCTTTGTGGGGTTTGCCCAGGTACGTCTCTGCCCTCTCCATGCCTCACGCGGGTACGATCCTTGTCCCTCTGTTTCCGGGGACACTGTGTGACTTGCAAGATAACGCTGCCCACTTTTGATCCTCGGTGTAGTGGGACTGGTTTGATGTTTGTTCGCAGTAAAGCAAGACACCAAGCCCTCCTGGTGGGGCCTCTTCCGTTAAAGAAATGCCCGGGGGTCTCCTTGTGTACGCTATAGTGCCTTATTCTGCTTCTGGACACGTGTTCTCTGCAGAGCATCAAGCAGGGTACGGGTGCTGGTAAACAAGGGAGACAAAGCTGGGACTCCACCTGTGTTTGTGTCCACTCTGATAGTGTTTTGTGATCTGCAAATATCTGTATTTTCATATGCCCTGGGGGCTGGCAGAGGGAGTGCGTTTCCAGCCATAAAGAAGACCCTGACCTAACTCTCTTAGCCTTGCGTTTGTAGGTCTGGTGCTCTGTTCGTACCGCTGAGAGCTCCCACGAAGGACTCATCACCGATCCCCACAGCCCATCCCGTTTCCGCGTCATCGGTACTATCTCTAATTCCAAGGAGTTCTCCGAGCACTTCCACTGCCCTCCGGGCGCTCCCATGAACCCCCAAAACAAGTGCGAAGTCTGGTGAAGAGAAAGGGACCAAGGAAGAGTGGAACCAGCTTCTGTCTTATTTGTCCTTCATCAAGAATTGAATTTCCCTGACCCTCTGCTCGAAGGGCAACTACTTCTTCTTTCAGCGAACTGTCAAGCTCTCAGCAGGAACGGACCCCTGAGCACTAGGTTCATGGCATCATCTGAGATTGGATCCACTGTGAAGTCTCCTCGGACTCTCACCCACTTGTGAATGACTTTTTCACCTTGAATGGGGCATGTGTATATGCATGTGTCTGTATGCACTAACCCCTATTCACACCTACGTGGTTCAATCCTTGCCATATGCCAGGTTTGAAGACCTTTCTTTCTTGCTAAAAGTCATAAAGGGAATGCCACAGACAAAAGGGATAACCGGTCTAACTGGGTATCTAAATATGCCTGACATCCACTTATCTGCATAGATACACATGCATATATAAATATGTAAAATATTTTAAGATATATTTTTGGGAAAATATTTTTGAACGTTGTGGAATACACTGGAAAATTTCAGGGATAATGCATTTAGAAGCCTTTTTGTAAGCAAAGGATTAGTGTATTTATTACCTTTTTTTTTGGTTTTACGTAATGTAGCTATAGATGTGAGATTTGCAGAAGAGCCTGTTCTGTTGAAACAGAGGAGACAGGAGGGTCCTACAGGGTCACCGGAGCAGCAGATTAACCTTTCATCCCCAACGGCCAGGACTGTTATTGAATCCCTGGCTTCACCACCCAGCTCAGGGAACAATCCTCCTAGTCCTCAGTGGCCACTGTGGACTAGCTAGTGAGTTGGGAACGCAGCATTAAGGAGCTGTGGGTGAGGAGCAGGAGATGCCCTTTGCTTCACACGCGCCCTGCGAGTGCTTACATTTGGTGACAAAATCTGAACTTCTCTCGAGCGCTTTCTTTTCGAGCCAAGACCAATGGGGCTTGGAAGCCGTATTAAGGTCTGCTTGCAGAGAGGTTTGCTGTAGACTGGCCCTCGGAGCAGAAGAGGCAGCTGTTCTTCTAGCAAAGGCTTCATTGCAACTTTAAGCCTTCTTGGATAGCTTTACTTTCTGAATGTCAAGGGAGGGGGAGGCTGGCCTGCTTGTTGTACAGTGTTAAGTACAGGTAGTCCGTGGCTCGCCATCCCTCAAGACACCCTCCCCTCTCCCCCCTCCCAAAGATGTTGTTGTTAATGAAATATTTGGGCAAGTTGTGTGATGAGCTCTTCCCTTATCTTGCTGTTTAGGGCCAGCCCAGGCTCAGCCCAGCCCTCTTTACATGCTAGTTCTCAGTGTTGGTGTCACACGCAGCAGTGTGTCGCTTTTGTGTTTGGCTGGCAGGATGGACTACTGAAGCTGGGGGAACTGCTGTGTTCAGGCACAGCTCATGAACCTGTGGAGTCTGAGTCCTCTTCCGCGGTATCAGGTAGCAACACCACCAGCATCCCTTTTGGGCAGCTCTGTAAGACAGAGGGAAAACCACAGGACGGCCTGGCCGCTGGGCTGGTGGATATCACGGGGAATGCAGCTGTTTCTTGAGCCAGCCCAGCAACACTGTTCTCCCCTCCCCTGCCTGCCTCGTGGGGGGCTGTTCCTGCAGAAAGGGGGTGGGTGAGAGCTATGCACCACCTTGCCTGGAGCCTGACGACAGCACGAGTCAAAGACTTTCCAGTGCCTTACAACAGCAGTTGTGTGTGGGAAAGCAGCCCTTTCCGCTGGCCTTGGGCTGGGCAATGACCTGTCTGGAGGCTGAATGCCATGAGTTTGTGCATGCGTTTTGCTCCTGCAGAGAGTTCAGCTCAAATCTCCCTGCTCCAATCCCAGTCTTGGATGGAGGCAAGGGAAGCCCAAAGGAACAATCCCCCAGGACCCGGGAGGGGCAGGGACCCCTGGCTGGAAGGAAGGCAGCAGAGCGGGGCGCTCAGTACCATGCCCCCAGCTCTCCACCCTCTTCTTCCTTTGTATTTCCACTCCATGCTGACCCCTGTAGCCTCCTTGGATGCTGCCATATCGAAGCACCTCCTTTCTCAAAAGGGACAGTGCAGGATCTCTGGTTGGGAGCGTGGTGGGACTGGAGTCCCATGGCATGGTCCCATGGGGGCTGGTGCTGGGAGCACTGAGTCATGATGCCAGCTCGCTTTATGGGCTGCCAGCCTTTGTTGCATGTGAGAGAAAAAGGGAACTGGGGAGTGGTGCAAGCACCTATTCTGGACTCCTTTAAGAGACATTTAGATGTTTATCTTGCTGGGATCCTTTGACCCCAGCTGACTTCCTGCCCAGGGCGGGGGGCTGGACTCGATGATCCTCCGAGGTCCCTTCCAGCCCTAATGTCTATGAAATCTATGAAAGAGCCCCCAAGTACCCTCCAGGCTGGGAGAGTTGACCCTGTGGTAGAGGCTTGCAGATTTCTCCCATTGCTGTCTGCAAGGGAAGTGCTAGACCCCATCTCCTTTCTAAGTGGAGACCCAGCAGGAGCTGGATGCTGGTTCTCCTGGGTGTGCAGGGGAAGGTGGCTGGTCATCTTTCAAGTAAGGGAACAAAGCTGACAGCCTATGGATGGCCTGACTTAGTTAGTCTGTAAAGTGCATGTCTACCCTGCCTTCTATGGCCTGGCTGTCCAAGGAGCCAAGGACCTGCAACCCAGTCCAGCACGAAGGCATTTCTGACATTCAGGCCACCCCGGGGCGGTAGGACTTGTTGTGAAGATCAGCTGCTGCTCCCAGACAGCGAGTTCATCTGGAGCAGAGCAGTGTCGCTGCTACAGCACCGCTCTTCTGCTCACGCGTCCTCACCCTCTGTCCTAAAAGCTGCCATCTGATGCAGACTCCAAACAGTGAAATCACTACTTCCAGGTCTGGGGATTGCTGTGCCATTGCATGCTATTTTCATGTTAGCCTGTGGTCCTGGTCCCCGCTGCCAGCTGTGCAGTGGCGTGGCTGGATCTCAAGTCTTGGGTGTAGCCGGTTGGCATTGCTAAGGGAATGTGTGTCCATATCTGCCCCTTTCCTTCCTTGCAAAGTCAGGCAGGCCCAACCTAAGCAAACTGACCTCTGCTGAAACCCAAAGAGAAGCTCTGCGCAGGCGAACGAGATGGGCTGAGGCCTCTCAGCGACGGGCAGTGTCTCGGTATCTCTCCCGGCGCTGACCCCGGGCTGCTCCCTTCCTCTTTGTGTAAATTTGTTTTTTCTCTCATGTCAGCCTAAATGTTCCTCCCATAGGTAGCCTAGTTGCACAGCTGGAACCTATCTGATGTTCGTTACCAGAGCGGAGAGGAATGCCATGATCGCTTCAAGATGTGCTGTCAATTGAGAGGGCCCAAGCACTGGGGGAGAAGAAAGGGGCAGTCCGGGCTATGAGTGTTAGACTAGCCATCTCCCCGGGAGCGAAGGAGAGGATCCGGCTTCCCCAGCCTCTGCTCCCGTCGCTTTGGGGGAGCTGCCTGGGAGGGGTTCGGAGGAGACTGGGGGCCTTCCAGGGCTTTTGATCCCCCCCTCCTAGGTTAAAAAAAAAGGAAACCACTAAGAGTCATGGGTGCCAGCCTCGCTTTCTGCATGAGGGGCACCATCGCATTGTAGACGAAGGGAAGGACTTGGAGGGACTTGTAATATTTATATGTAAAAGGAGGGAATTTTTTGTAACTATTTTTTCACCCCTCATTGTGGAGCTTATTGTAATTGAAATAAAATACTTTCTATTGGGTCTGAGGCATTGTCCCTGCCTTTCATTTCATAGATTTCATAGACAATAGGGCTGGAAGGGACCTTGTGAGATCCTCGGGTCCAGCCCCCTGCCCGAGGGGCAGGAAGTCAGCTGGCGCCAGCTCACCCCAGCAAGATAAGCATCCGTCACCCCAGCAAGATCAGCACTCATTTCATGTGTGCTGAGATCCCCGTTGTCCTTCAGGCACTGCTGTTCCCTGCTCACCAAGTCCAGGTGAGTAGCTTGGAGGCACTGACCGCATCATGGGTGCTGTACGGGGGGTCAGGCCTCCTATTGCCATTGCAAGGGCAGCCATCAAGAAGCCAGAAAGTGCTGGGGCATCGGCTGAAGAGAGAACGGGAGGGGGGAATTAAAAGCCACATCGCCATTTATTTATCTCTCACTTTTTCACCGCCTCCTCCAAATTGACTTTGGATGTCCCAGACCTCTGAGCAGACAGCTGCTGCTGTTAAAAAAAAAAAATCAACCTGCCTTGAGAAAAGCTCTCACTTTTCTTTTCCTTTCCAATGTATAATTTTCTTTCCTCACCAAAAAAAAATCCCTTTCCCATTGCACAGCTCTGGGCAGACTCAGTCCCAGGCCAAGCAGAGGTTTTATGGACAAAAGACCGCCCCTGCTTTGTACGTCTGGTATCCAGTAACCCTGCAGAGCTCTGAATGCACGGCACGTTGGCCCCAGGTCACGCAGTAACCCGGGAAGGGCCTCCAGGCTTTTGTTATTTTCTGTCCTTAGCAGGATCTCACGGCTGCCTCGCAGCCCTGTAACTGCACTTGTGCAGCCCAGCATTCAAGGGTTTAAAACCCCTCCAGTCAAGCTCTCAACCTTGTTAGACTCAAGGGCCTCCTTCGGAAAATGCCGGCTCTCTGCTTTCACTCGTTCCTGGACTAGGGAAAATAATAGAGCAATTGCGGTGTTGGAAAGAACTCCGAAAGACGGGTCGGGATGGTTTTGACACTGGATGACCAGAAGAAATCTCTGGGTTTCTTTTGTGGATCTTGTGTCGGTGTCTGTACACCTAACAGTCCTTATGCTGAATGGCACCCTGCAGCGTCCTTAAAAGGATCTCATGGTATCCCCAGTTGAGAATCGCTCCTCCAGCTCCCGCTGCCCCCTTTTAAACAGGAGCTGCAAACACTCCTCACCTCTGGCCAAGCCACCTCCATCAGACACCTGGCACAAGGGTACAAAACCTCTCTCTAGAATAGTCCCAATTTGCCTTTTTATTTAGACACAGGTCACACATGGGCTGCAGGATCACGTGAACAGCTGCGGGTTGCCTTTCCTTTGTGATGGCCTGTGGAACCACTCACGGCAAAGCTGTGCAAGCCATTGACTTTTCCACTTGCTGAGAGAAAAATGAAACAAAAGTGGGGAAAGAAATTAAAAAAATAAAGATTATTTGGGATCAAAGGGAATGCTTCGTTTGACCCAGAACATTGTAGGTTGGTTTGGAGTGTTTTTACAGGGTTTATCTTGCACTAGAATTGAAAGACATTTCAAAACAAAATGACGTTTTCAATGGAACAAATGACGCAGGTTGGAAACGTTGAAACAAAACATTTTGGGTTTTTCCGTTCCTTGGTTGTTTGGGGTGTTTTTGCCAGCACAAGCTACTGAGTGACATGGAGAGAAATTCACACAAGTTTTAGCTAAAAAAGATCACCCCACTCTGCTTCTGAGCACAGCAGCTGTCCCAAATGCATACTGCTGGGATATTTCTCTTGTCATCCTGTGTCCAAGGGGGTGTTCATCTCAGTAAAGGGTAACTGGATCAAATGTAATGTCCTGTGCTGCACAAGCAGTCAGACTAGATGACCTCGTGGTCCCTTTTAGCCGTAAACTCCATGGATGTCTGAAGGACCTGTGAACTGGCCTGACCTCGCATAAGAAGGAGCTATCCTGATCCAAAGATAAATATTCCCAGGGGAGGATTTGTTTGCTCACAGGAGAGAAGCAGTAAAGCGAATTGGGGAAGGAGGGTGGGAGCAGGAGTCTGCACATGGTGACCACATTCTCACGTGCATTTTTTTTTTCTTTTTGGTAAATCTTTACATTTCTTTAATTATGTTTTAACTAATATAATTATGTTGGGGCACCTGATAAACGATCTTTGAATGTGTGTGGTGGGCAGTGCTGCTCTTAGCTCTGATGCAGACACATGTGTATTCATTAACTGCATTTATGGTTTGCACCAAGGCTGAGGTCCTGCTGTGCTAGATGCAGGACAGGAACTAAAGCATAAGGAAATCGAGCATTACTCAGGGAACCTGTGGGATGGCCCAGCACGGGTCTCTAACCATACAAGCCTCCCTGCTTGCTGGGATCTATGCCCCAAGAGCAACCTTTTGCACGAGGTTCAGCCAGTATCAGTCACAGCATCTTTCATGAGGAAAATCTGAGTTGAGTTGCGAGCATTGACGTGCCCCAGGGTTCCTACAAGAAAGCTCCCAAACCCCATCCGGCTCTCCTGGTCTCCTTCCTCTACCTATTTCTCCTCTGGCTGAGAAAAGATGAGCTTTGCAGGAGATGTAATAACCATGGCCTCTCCCTGTGCATTGGAGGAAGTGAATTCTAGAGACAGAGGCTCCTGGCTGCAAGGCCAGACTTTCATCACTAGCTGAACGCACGTTGTGCTTTGGCTCAAGGGAGAGGAAAAGTTGCTCTCAGCAGGGAACTTCCCGAGCTGCCCACACAAGGCAGCTTGTCTTGAACACAGACTATTGCTGTTTAGATTGGCTCCAAAGCAAAACATCTTGTGTCCCTTATTAGGGCTTGGCTCTGTCCTGGCCCCCATATTTTTCTATAGTCCACCAGCACTGGATGTTTCCAGACATTAAATTGCCCATCTGCTAGTTAATTAAAGTTCTGTTCAACTTTTCCAGCTTGATCTATGGCTTATAACTTCAATGACATTGGGAAGTCTGTCTCTAATTTCCTCCCTAAATGTCCTTATTTATAATGCTGGCTGGAATAGATTACTGCCACCTGAATAGTGTAGGGTAACATTAGATAGTGGGGGGGGACCTAATTAAGTCAGTATATTTGTGAAGGGAATCCAGGTGTAAATCAATATCAAAAGCTAGCTAGCTAAAACAGCAATCCTGCTTCACACATGACGTTCCTAAAGGTTGGATTTAACTCCTCAGATTTTGTATCAGAACCCAATTGCTACTCACAATGGATCAACCCCTCAGCTGGTATAAATTGGCATTGCTTCATTGTCATCAATTAGAGAGAGAAGAGGTAGGATAAATCCCCAAGATTGTTCCAGTAACTCAGCCCTAGACCCAGTCTACACTCAGATGCTGTTGGGGGGAGGGAGGTGATTTTTTTTTTTAACCAATACAATTCTCAGCATGTATATGGTTAATATAAAATATTATATTATAAGAGAGTTTTATACAGGGGAGCTTATTTAGTTTCCCATGCAGGAAATGAATTCAGCAATGCAAGTGCTCATCTATATACTGAGTTACTCAAGAATAGCTAGTCTGCCTTGAATTCACACACTATCTTAGTCCAGGACAACTCTCACGAGTTCTCGCGGCACTGCACGCTTTTGCACTGACAGAACTGCATCTGCACAGATTGGGGAGCTGCATTGCAATGCTATATCTACCCTGCTACTTAGGTTTAGCCCTCTGCTTTGTTCTCAGCTAACCCAAATCCTGTGAGCCACCCTGCCCCATCTGCAACTTAATGAGCAGCTGCTGAATGTTGGCTGCCTTGCTCCTTGAGCAGAATCCTTCTAGGAACCAGGCTTTCCCCACAACTTGCTTCTCCTGTGCTTGGTCTTTTTACGGGCAGTACCACCAGAAGGTGAGTGTTGAAGGGCCAGGTCTCAGGAACAGGAAGTTGTTGCATTGCTGTTGAAAGGCTTGTAGTGTTTGCAGGGAGCAGGGTCTTGGTGAGTTTTGAACATGCCAGGGGGAGGGAGAGGTTAGGAGATGCTTGATGCTCAGCCTTGAAGCTTGGCAGCGTTTCTGGGATGGGGCTGGACTAAAGCTGAGAGGAGCCCTAGGTAACAATGTTGGCTTATTCTGGAACAGCCCTAATAAGTAGACATGGTCTTCGCCTTTTATTTACTGACTCCCATGGGTACAGATTAAGATGCCTCTGTGCAAGGTAAGCATTTAGATAACGTGATAACCATATCTATATTGATTCTCTCGGCACAAAAGTGCACACGGGCCTGCCTAGCTGCTTGGCCTGTTCATTGCAAGTAAACTCGCTGATGGAAATTTTCTATCCAGGAATCACTGTGTGTGTGTGTGTGTGTGTGTGTGTGTGTGTGTGTGCGTGCGTGCATAAGTTGAGCACCTCTTTGTTATTACTGGCATGGGAGAGGTGATCTAATGCCTGTGGGGCTGTTTCTGATCCCTGGCTGGATGACTAGAAGGGAGCGATGTGTATTATAAACCCTTATTTCCTGTCTAAACTTCTTTAACAAAAGGAGAATGTGCAGGAAGAACAGCCACTTCCCAAATGCTTGAGGGAACAAATGCAATTGGGGAAATGGTTGAGAAGAGCAAATAGAAAGAGTCAAGGAAGTGATCAGATCAACATGTTTGAGAACAGAGCTCCCTATCACACTGACCGATCCATCTCATTGTCTTATTTCCCTGTCTGTCTGACCCACCTGTTGGCTTTTTCTTGTGTGTTTGTATACAGTTTAACACAGCTGGGCCCTGGCCCATGACAGGCTCCAAGGCACTGCTGCAAATACAACTATAGATGATAACTGGTGTGTTTGGTAACATCCAACTGCCTTTGCATAAAAAGACTGGGGGGGTCTATAGCAGGCTGAGCTACCAGCTTCTGTTCACTGCTGGACAACTCTTTCCCAAGTCCCCCTTACCCAGCTGTAGCAGAGGTAGTGGTGCACCCCGACCTACCCTAGGCTCCTTGTAGGAAAGCAGCTATAGGAGCATGGAAATCTCAAAGACGGTAAAGGGTTATACCAAGGCAGATAAGAGAGCAGTTTGATTAACAAGGCTCTTAATGTGGATTAAGGCTAAGTTTAGCCTGTGATAAGAGGGGTCATTTCAGCATGAGTATTCATAGCTACATTAGCTTCTAGGTAGGTAGCTAGTTATCTTGGGTAGGAGTAGTAGGGGAGACGCAACATCATGGACTTCAGCACAGCCCCTCCCTTGCAGTATAGGCATAGCCTTAGTCTAACCAATGCCAACCCTTGTGTTGATGCTCTTAAATGTATTTAAACTTGATTGAATCCTCTTGGGTTCATTCACTTGCTATGTTATGCTAAATCAATATAAACCAGGTTTAAATCAAGTTTTGAGTATCCACATAGCAATCTATATTGAGTTTGGCAGCCAGTTTAGAAGCGGTTTTAGTTGAACGGGGCAATTCTAGATGGAGAAGGCATAACTGAAAGGGAGGATCTGGACACAGACACGAGTTCTGGGTGTAGCACTGGCGGTCTCTTGCAGGATTTCCAATTCTAGGCATCTTATAACAGGTTTCACAGTGTTTGTTCTTGCTTCACGCGCCAGCTTCTGGAATCTGGTGATCACAAGCAAATCTCAACTTCCTTTTCTTTTAAGTGTTCAGCCTCTGAGCCACAGAGGAAAGCTTGAATACATAACTTACTTGAATACTTAAAATACTCAGAAGGCAAAGAAAAAAAAATGCACATGAGATTCTTTCTTTTAAATCTTAACATTTCTTTCTTTTTTTTTCTTTTTTTTAACATAATTAATTTGGGGCACCTGATAAGTGATCTTTGAATGTGTGGGAGTTGCAGTGCTGCTCTTAACTCTGAGTAGCTGCCTCAAATGCAGCTGGTGGAGAAGGATCTTTATTTCATTAGCTAGAAGCAGACAGGTGGAATTGCAGGTAAGATCTTTATTGGTCCTGCAGGTTTGCATTTGTCAGGTTGTAGCCTGGCTGCTGGCTTCCACACTTGAACTCTGCATCATGCCATATTGGGTCCTTCCAGAAACCTGACTCCTCTTGGTCCACTTATCAGAGGAACATACTCTCCCAAACCTGGATCAGTGGGTGAAGCAGTAGTAATTTGTGCCTTTGCCCCTAAGAGGAGTTTGCATGCCATCAGTGGATCGGCAAGCTTTCAGGAAAACCGCCCTTCATCATATCCAATATATTAACCAGTATATGGGCCTTGATACACCATTGTCCTGTTCCACGTGCAGCCTAGCGCTCTCGTGTGCTTGTTACATCTTCCAGCTGCAGAACAGCATCCGTGCCAGGACACGAGCTCTGCAAAACAAGCCAAGTCAGAGGCTCAGCTGACTGCATGATGCAAATAAGACTACATTGGCAGTCTCCCTGCATCCCCTGATCCTCACTAGAACGGCAATGCAAGCGTACAAACCCTTCATGGTGAAGCATAGCCTTCCAACCTCTCTTGTTCCAGCTGTGCTCTCAGGTACTTGAGGTCAGGAAGTGCTGCTCATATTCATTTTTTTTTTTTTTTGCCAACTAGCAGGCTGTTGGAAGGGAAAGGATGTTGTAATCCAGCCAAAGCAGCAGCCTTCTCTTAGTGAAATGAATGCAAGACAGTCAAGGGTTTTGCATACTCCAGGTTATCACTGGCTTTTGGCCCCAGCACTGGGTGCACATGGAAGGTCAGACTTGTTCAGAGTAGGATCCAATGTTGCTTTCTATTAGCTGCAGCCTACAGGCACCTTAAACCTTAATACCATGGCAGCCATTTGAACTTAATAAGCTGCTGTTTTAGGAAGCAGAAATTCCTCAGTTCCATCCCTGTGGGTGAAAATCCACCAAGCATGGATTTATTTATTTTTCTTTTTTTTGTGCCAAAGAGACAGACTTCATAGAATCTGCAGCCAGTGATGGCCTTAAAGTACCTCTCCCCATACAGCTCATCAGGGTAGAAACTATGCCTGTTGTATACTTATAATAAGGGACCTATAAGAGGTAACTGCAACAATCCTGTTATCCTTGCTGTTTGTATATTGTCTCTACCAGATTTCTGTCCTGTTCCAAGAATGCCTCTGGGCAGGATGGTCCTTCAGGCTGGGTAGCGATACCAGTGCAGCTCCTGAGTGTGTGTGGACCTTGTTTGATGGCGCGCACAGAGAGCAACAGGAACGATTAGTGCTCTAGGAAACATAACTGATGAGGAAAAGCTGAAAGAACTGGGATTGCTACCTGAAGGATGGTTATAAAGGGGATGGAAACAGACTATTCTCTGTGGCTGCAGGGGAACGGACAAAGAGCGATTGTCTTAAATTGCAGCAAGGGAAATTTAGGTTGAATACGAGGAAAGGCTTTCTCACCGGAGCACTGGAGGCATCTTGCTGCAGCTCCAAGAGGTGAGTTCACATCTTGTTCTGGGCTTATACCAAAGGCTGCCGGAGTCAGCCTAGCTGTAAATGAACCCCTGGTTTTTCAGTTTGGGGAGTCTACAGCAGCTGCATATGGTACTGGATACATCCTTCTCTCCTGTGATGTTGGCCATAGAAAGGGATCTGCCTTATAGGGACCTAACAGACTTTGGAGGACTTTTGACCTTTTTTTGATAGTAAAAGGCCCAGGCAAGATGAGGATCCATTGTACTAGGCATGACATAAACTCAGAGTGGTAGGTGATCCTTCCCCCCAAGAGCTCCTGCCCAGATCTGCAAAGGGCTTCAAGCAGTTATATGCCTTTGTGATTCTGCTCTTACAATCTAGTAGTGAAGACGGAGGCCAGGTGGGGTTGAGGGAGAAGACACGAGCGAGTGGATATGGTAAGGGTAGCAAGCAGGCACCCGCACGTTGCTTGTTTGTTAGCACTGGACTATGAGTCGCATCCCCTGGATTCTGTTGCCAGGACCGCCATCCACTGCACGGTGTCACACAAGTCACTTGAGTCCTGTGACTCGGTGTCCCCAGCTCTAAAGTGGATGTATCAAGAACCTTGCTGGGATCATCTGACCCCAGCAGTCTTTCCTGCCCAAATGCAGGGGGCCTGGACCTGATGATCTGTAAGGCCCCTTCCAGCCCCTAACAACTATGAAAAGCATCAAAATTGCTACTGTCACTTCTTAGAACATCCCAAGTGCTTTTGCTGCAATGCCCAGAGCAGCCCGCTAGAGGCCAGTGCAATCAAGTAAGTTCCAGGGGCGCGTGGGGCCAGGTTCAGCTGGTTCCTAATTGAAGCTTAGACTGTGCCAGGAGCCACAAAACCCACTAACTGCCTGTCCCGGAGAGCCGTGGTCTGGTCTGACAGCACTGAGTTCAGCTTGGAAATGATGACAGGGTGTCCATGTTTTGCCCAGTTGCCTAATGGTTATAGTACACCTGCAGATAATGGGAGACCTGAGCTCTTGGCCCTTCTTGCCCAGAGGAGATGCAACACCGTACTCCCAAGCCAGCAGGCTATGGGCTGGATTGGTGAGAAGATGCTTCACCCCTCTTGTTGAATCTTAGCTGCACAGCTTCATAGGGCGTTGAGAGGAGAAAAAAAATGTGTCTCTGTGGCCCAGTCATTGGTGAGGGGGGGAAAAACCCACTCTCCAGAGGCATGGGCTTAGACACAGTAAGTCCCAAGTGAGTGGAGATGCCTAATGTGCAGGGGTGTTGGGCATCTAAGCTCCTGAGAGGAGGGAATATAGACATTACCCTACATTTAGTGCTGCCCATTGGATGCCTTTGGGCTTTCTGAAGTGCACTGTGGAGGAGCCTGTCCCCTCTTTGTCTGGTTAGGGCACTTGGGTACCTAAGCTTCAATTGCTCTTCAGTGCTGTCAGTCCCTCTGACTGTCTGTGTAGGGAGTCTAGCACCAACCCCTGCCCAACTGATTCAAGGTGCCTGATACCTAGATGTCCCAGCACCTAATTGTAGATGCGTAAGGAATCTATCTGAATGTAGCCCAGTCTGCTTCATGGCCTTGCTTTCACAGTGTTTGAGACTGTGAGCCATGAGTGATGGGGTATTATTAACATTCATCCTAGAAATGTTAGGTTTGGATCAGAGTGGCTCATTGTACATTCAGTCAAAGCAGGAATTTTTTTCAGTGTGATTACTTCCTCTTCTGCAGTTTAATCAAACAGGTAAAATAAACCAAGGCCTGGATGAGCTCATTTTGCTTCGGTCTGTATCCACCCTGACAGCGTGAGCTCAAAAGTGTAACTGGTGCTCCAGTTAGGCAAAAAAAGCAAGGTGGGGGGAGGGAGTGGAGAAGAGATCAGCTAGAAACTAAAATTAAATGAGGATAGAAATTAAAAAATTAAAGACCCAGGCACCTGATTCTGTACTTGGTTAAACTGGAATAAAACAGCAGCCAGCCCACTCATGCCAATGCAGTCAGATGTGCTGACAGTTTTGCAGCATTTGGGAAGTGCAGCTTTGTGATGTTTGTTGGTGGCTTATTCTTTAAAGCCTCAGTTCCCAGAGTCCAAAATCTCAGCCTTCATTTAGATTTTTTTTTTTTTTTTTTAATCTGAAGGGTCAAAAACCAGAAGCCAAATATAAAGCACCAATGACCCAGAAACTGGTTTAATTGCTTCTTTAATCAAAGAGCAAATTAAAAATCTTCCTTGTGATTTTTTTTATTTATTTATTTATTCTTTTTTAAGTTTATCTCCTGACTCTGGAAGGCTTGGTTCCTGTTTTTTTTTTAATGCTTGGAGTTAGCCAATGAAAAGGTCATAGAAGTGACAGAGGTGAATTAAATCAAATATACATATACCCTCCTGATTAGAAAGTGAGCTGTTGTGTCAGCTGGGCCATAGCTACATCCTGGGGTATGGCGTAGACAATGGCAGTAATCCCTCTGTCTAGCTGAGAGACTCTGGTCAGTCTGAGCATCAGACCCCAGAAAAGGCTCACAGCCCAGACGCACCCCTGTGGCATCTGTGAGAGGAGGATCCTGCAACCTAGACTGCAGCAAGATGGGGGTTAAGTGCTTTTACCTCTAAACCCTCAGGGCCATGAGGATGGGCACAGCCAAAACCCCAGATAAATCATTCCTGGCAGCTGCTCAACTTCAGCTCAAGGAAGTGCTCCCACCTGGGGAATTACCTGTAAACCTGAGCTGACCATAGGAGGGCTTATGCTACTTGCCAGGGTCTGAGCTGAAGCCACAATATGGAAATCAGCGGGATGGGAGAGATGCCCAGTTTCTATTGATTTTTATCCACTTGATTTGGAGCACATGGACTGCTAAAGGGTCTGGAAGGCACAGGACTCTGCCTGTTAGTGTTACTTGAAACAAAATTGTATCTGAAACCACAGAGAGGGATTGTCATGCTGAACCTAAGGCTCCTGTGAAAGTCTCCACCCTCCTTAGACCCTACCCCGGGGTCCTACCACACAACCGCAGAGATGTTGACAAGCCACAAAAAGGACAGAGATGAGCAAACATGATGAGGTGGCTGGATAGGCTGACCTGCTTTGTCCAAGCACCATGAGGGGAGCATCCAGGTGGGGCATTAAGTAGGATTTGGGCAACAGCTATCACCTGATCTTAAGTTCAAACACTGCCCCTGCTACTATAGGGTCTGGGCATCGTGCTGTCCTCACCCCATAGCTGTGTAGCAGCAAAGTATTTCTCTATTTTACAGATAGGGAACTGAGGCACAGAGACACACAAGCAATTTTTCCAAATTCACTCTAGTTCAGAGCAGTGAATTGAACCAAAGTCACAGGCTAGTACTATAACTATTGCATAATCCTTCCCCAGACAGCTTGTCTGCCTATATATATGGGCTATATGTACTCGTATGAACCAACTTAAAAGAAACTCTTCCAGACACTGCAATCAGTTCACATGATGCAGAGAGGGCTCTTGTATACATAGATCTGCTGAGCTTCTAAATGGAAGGTTTTTAATGGTGCGAGAGAGAGAAGGGGAAATGATTAAATGGTACAAAGGGGTATAATTAGGAGAAATGCGATGACATTTTGACAAGTAAGATTTATGTTGAATATATCAACAGCATAAAAACAAGTGAGATACATCAGACTGTAGATAGGCTCCTAAGGGAAGTCTGGGTTGAACAGCAGGCACTGTCCAGAAGAAGCAATGCTGTACTGACGGAAAGAAAACTGGGCAAGTCAACAGGTCTTCTCTCTGTTTGCATCACCTTTGTCATCTAAATCCTAAAGGCTTTTCATGGCAATGAGCATGGGTGCTCTACCCAATTCACTGGGGAAGATCTACATGCTTTGAATAAATCATTCTAAATGCAAGCTCTTAATAGATTTATATATTGCTCCTTTCTGATAAGTCTCCAGCATGATGCTCCAGGGTTACCGACCCCTACTGAAACGCACCATAAACTTTTCCTCTTATGATCTACATCTTGTCTGTACACAGCTAAAATCTGGGACACACAAACTAGAACGCTGCCTGGTCCTTTTGTTCAAAAATGGAGCAGATTGCAGCTGCCTTCATCTTAACATGGAAGTGTGGTCCTCTGAAATGCTGTGTCCAAGCTGGTGAGCCAAGCAGCTCTGCTCAGATCAAGAGGAAATATTGAATGTGAGGGACTGTAGTCCCTGCTGGCAACAGCTCTGCCTGAAAACTGATGGCAGCTGTAGACAGAAGATTAGACCTGTCAGTGATGCGGGCCAACCCTGGGGTCCCAGCTACTGTTCACAGCACGATATATTTTATTTCCTCAGAACAGAACTGAGCAAACAAGCAATGAAGGATTCTTAATCTGTGTAATGTATGTATTTCCATGTTGAAGAGCTCGCTGCACGCAGATCACAAACCTCCCAATTGTTCTTCCACACTTCCCTCAAAGTCCACCCCCATCTGCCAATATTTGAAATCCAAACTGTTGCTTAGTTATATACATCACATGGCACTGCCCCAGTTCTCTGGTGAGATGTTTCGTGTGTCTGTGAAACCCCATGCGAGGCAGGAACTGGGCTGCTGAGAGTCTAAGCAGCCCTGAGGCAGGTGTTGTGCTTTAAGGAAGCAGCTAAAAAGGGTGAGGCCGGTTCAGCTGGGGGCTGTCTGGGACGGGAGGAAGTGTGATCTTATCAGACCTGGTGAGGAATGATATACCTTGTTTGGCAGCTGTTGTCTGATAGAGGCTTGTCTGAATCCAGTCAGGACAGATGCCTTTGTTTTCTTGGCAACCCGTGGAGCCCTAGAAAGGTAATTTGTCAGTCGGATGGGGTCACAGAGTTTTGTTTTGTTTTTCTTTTGGGCTTTACATATGGAAGAAGTGTAACTTTTATGTGGCCAGGGGGCTAAGTCTAGAGGTTGAGTGGCTAGTTGGAAAGAACAGGTAAGCTTGGAGTGAGGTGCCCTGCTGTACTGTACCTTAAAAACTGTAATTGCGTGTGCCATGCAAAATCCGTAGTCTGTACTGTCCAGTGTGCTTCTAGTGAATGAAGTCAGAGCCCTTTAGTACTTACAGGACACAAACGAGGGGCTGTAAATAGAGCAGGTGACCATTGCTGCTAAGCTCCAGCAGATGCTTCTGGTGAAACTCCTTCCACCGCCAGCTCAGCTCTGTGTCTAGCGGTTCTTCAGATCTTGCCCAGCACAGGTCCTTCGTATAATAGAGTTCTGGGATGAAGCAGCTCTTTGGACCCAGATGAGCTAAGATCAATGGGTCAAGATAAAACCTCCTCAGTAAGTGGTTTACTTAATAGTAATGGTGATTCTTCCCAGATGGGCCCAAGCAGAGAGATTTAAATAATGATTCTCTGCTGCCTGGGGGTGGGGGGGAAGGTATTTTGCATTGTTTCCTTGAGCCTTTTAAAACAAAACCATCTGACTTGGGGGCTTCCTTATAGTTACAGCATGTGTTTGCGAAGTGGGTAGCATGGAGAAAGCAGCAGCCTTTTTGTGTCTGGTAGTACAGACAGGGTTTTGCTTGATGGAACCTGTATGTCTGTAGACAGCAGCAATGGGGTCTGCTATTTTTATACAAGAGTTCATTGCAATCTTTGAACTTCTAGCAAACGCTTGATACAGCTATCTGTTAGTAGGTTAGTGCCCATAACATGTGCTGTAATGTGATGCTGCTCCTTGCAACTGTGGTAGAGGGCATCAGATAGCAAATACCCATCTCCAGCTCCAGAGGCCTGGGGGCATGGCTGGCTCAGGAACCGATTCAGTGTGCCTCTAAGTAGGCAATGCAGTGCAACTTAGCCTGAGTCAGAAGGGGTAATTTCATGGACTTGCATTAATGGCATGCTGAAAGGCAGTGACGTTGCTTCTAGGATTAGTATGAACTCTCTGAAAGAGTCTGTTTAACATTTTGGGGCAGGGAGGGGGGGCGGGGAAGCACAACAGTTCTCAAGGCTCCCTCAGGAAGTGGTCCATCCCATGGGTACGAGCATTCAGCTTGTCAATGGAGATGCTCTGCAGGGTCTTGGGAAAGATGACTCTGATGACAGCGTTGTCTCTGATCGCAAACAGAGTGAGACTTAGCAGCATGGCCTGCACTGACCCTCAGTTCCATCACTGTCACAGCCCCGCTGGAAGGGGTCTCCTGCCATGCAGAGCCCTCTATTCAGCTAAAGCATGTTTTACATTTCCAGTTAAACATGTTTAAGTAGGAGGCTGTCCCAATGGCTCCATTTGGGAGCATCGACCGGTGGCAGCTGCAGCTGCTTCCTTACCTAGCAAAGGATTTCATGGGTGACCACTTGCACCTGAAGAGTTGGATTCACCCCTGTGCCAGCATAAAAGTGATGCTCCACTCATGCCAGATGCAGCCAGGATCGCAGACCTTGTGATGGCCATCTGACTGGGGCCACACAAGTAGAAGTAACATAATGGACCTGAGTGGAGCTGTGCCCATTGATGGAAGTGAATGTGGCTGGAAAACTGCATTGGCTGTTTCTTTGTTTCAGATGAAGTGAAAGAGATTAGAGCTAATCTGTATAGTCAACTGCTCCTCTGTTGGTTTGACAGAAGGCAAGCCCGTGACCTTTGTAACACAGGGAAAAATCCATTCCTTCTCATACCCTGTTCTACAGATACGAAAGAAGGTGGCTACTGGACTTAGCTTGGCAATGGAGAAATGGCTGCATTTAGGTCACTTTTTTTGCAAGGAATTCAACTGAATTGCTCTTATCTGCACTCCTAATCTTACTGATTAACAGATGTGCTTGTAGTGCTGTATCCTATTTTAGTTTAATGGCAGCAATGCATCTACTTCATGGGGTCTAAGGGAGGAACCAAGCCATGGTGATTGTTTAAGGCAAGAAAAAAATCAACCCAACAATCTTGACAGTTAGTTTTATATTGATGCCATCAGACTGATTCCTAAACCTTGACAATTAGGGCTTTATTTTCCATGCTCTTTTCAAGAGAAGCTGTGTTGTGGAAAGGGAAAGATTTTACAGCAAGCCTATATTGCTATATGCAGTACATGTCTACTGAGTAGCTAACTTTTTTTTAACTGAATAGTTCTTGCCCAAGTGGATAGTTGTGCTCATTTCCTACCAGTGCTGCTTGTTGATCTGGACAGATGGATCAATGAAATTGGCCAGTGACACTGAAAAAGGGTCAGAGATGTGCTGAAACAATAGGTCAGTGGTGTAAATTAAAATTTAAATGGATATTTGATTTCTAAACGCTTGTACATGTGCCAAAAAGTGTCTGTATGGGGGGGGAAGTTAACTGGATATACAGAAAATTGAGACGATACAAGCGGCCTTCATGTGCCCTAACTATCCAAATCTGCCTGCCAGTCACATAATTAATGTAATGTACCCAGTTGTCCCATATTTGGCAGTATCAAAATGAGATCGTTTGCTCTCTTCACTTGGAATGTTTGGTATTGGTCTGTGTCTCTTCTGTGATTAGACAATCTCATCATTACCATGTTGTCTGAGTGACTTGTGCCTGAGAAGAAGCAAATGCTGTCCTCCTAATCTCTCAAAAGGAGGATTGAAGAGCAGATGGCCAAATCTGCAAAATATCCAGGTATGTTTTACAGGTGCACAGTAGATTCTTCAGAAGTGCCTCTACTCTTGAAAACTGTGCTGGGTATTTATTTGCATCTTTAGGTGCCTAAACACCTTTTAAAGCCTTGCCCCTAGAGAAACTGCTTTGGCTGGGATAATTCAGGAACTCAACCTATGTTTGCTCAACCCTGGACTTGCATTTTTTTTTTCACTTGCTCTTCTCTCAGTCAACAGAAGTGTCATAGTGAGGTTACAAATGCTGTATTTAAAAGTACATCCACTCCCATTCCCCAAAGCAGGAGTGGTATTATTTTAAGAGAAAACTCTGACAGCCTGAGCCACGAGGTAAGCGGATCCAATTTCTTTGCTGCTGCTTGGGTCTTTCACACCTGGGGAGTCTAGAAAATTGGATCTAGAACCTTGGACCCTACGCGTAATATGCAAATAAACGTGTTGGGACATGGTAGTGGTAAAAAAGCATGATTTATATGGTCATAAAGGGGGCTGAAAAAAGCAATGCATGACTTCTTTGGGAGACCTGATTTAATAGAGGTACCCTGCAAAGTTAAAATATGAGGTCTCTTCTTTTCCAACCAGGCGAGAGAGAAAATCAGATGCTTGAGCAAGGCATTTATTTCCCAGCTGTGTTTACAGACAGTTATTTTTGTAAAACAGACAGGGCCATCAACGTCAATTTGCTCTCGGTACCAATTTCCTTCCGCATGAGGGGGTTGTACCAGCATAAGCGCCATGCTTAGAATATGGTCAATCTTAACTGCATTGGGCACTAACCTCTACAAAATCCTGTTCCTCCTCAGTTTGCTTAATTGGAGCAAACAGCTTGGTTGTGACAGAACTATATGACATCTGGTGGAGACCTATTCTACTGAGATGTCTTGTTAGATTATCTCTTGCTTATTTCTCCTTTTGAAAGGCGAAGTTCTCCACTAACAGGTAAAATGCAAGCTAGCTGACTCTCTTGTCCATCAAACAGATGAGACACTTGCCGAGGGTTAGAAACTTGTCTACTTTATCCCAGTTCTGCCACAGGCCTGCTGAGATTCCCTGGGCAAGTTGCTTCCTTTCTCTGTTTTCCCTCTTATCCTTTTTCTGTCTTGTGCAATTAGACTCCAAGCCAGTGATTCTCAATCAGGGTACCTTGAGATCCTTTCAAGGGTGCTGCCGGGTGTCATGTAAGGGTAGAACTGTCAGGTAGGCAAGCATGATTCACAAGACAGATGCAGAGATTTCAAACAAAAATTCATAGTTGTGATCCTTCTGAGTTCTTTGCAACAGAAAAATTAGTGTTATTTTTTTGTAGTTTAGGAGGGGCGTGGGGGTAGAGAAAGATCTGTCCTTTTTCAATGGGTGTCTTGAGGCTACAAAGGTTGAGAATCGCTGCTCTAAGCTTTGTGGCGCATGGACTATCTCAGTGCCTGGGCAGTGGTAAATACCAGTAGCTAAGACTATTGTACAAATGGGTAGTATGGACAGGGCCTCAAGTAGCTGCAAGAGTTTAACCACCATGTCCTTCCACCCTACTAAGCAGTACGGTCATCACAGGGGATCGCTGGAATTTTGCCCATGCTTGCCTTGGTCCCAGCACTTTGCCAGCAGAGATGAAGAAGTAGTGACAACAGAGGGAAAGTTCTGTTTATAAAGCCATATAACAGGATTGTCTGTGCCTTGTAGGACCCAGGAGCCTGAGCGTCTGTCTGTACAATTCCTTTCAAACGACAAACAAGTTCTCTTGTAATTGTTGCAGCAGACTGGGGAAGAAGACTGGAGTGTCTTGGCACAAAGACCAATGGAATATGCAGCAAGATGCATCTGGCAGGGATATCGGGACAATGCTATGAGTAAGGCTTTGTGGGGACGTCCGTACTTGGGCAGGATTAACCCTACAATTCAGAACCGGGTGCAAAACACCTGGGACACCTGTGCAAAGAAGATGTATGCTCCTTGTTACGTTTAACCCACTGAAGCCTCCCTCCAGGCTCCTAATATTCTAGGTTAGACCTTAAGCAATGCCCCCTTCCTGAGGTTTCTTCTATTTCTGTGTTTCCCAGACACTGACATTTCCTACTGGGCAGTTTACCAGCTCTCTTGGGAGGCAGTCTGGCTGGTCTCTCCAACCTGAGCAAGGATATAGCCCTCCTTCTCCCATAATTCCTTGATGTCCCCATTCTGGATGGAAAGTGGGCATGGTCAAGCTGCATCCAAACCTTTAAAGCCGCTATGTACTATGACGGGTATCTTCAGTTTTGTTTATGGACGGAAGATGGTTTTTGGGTAAAGCTGGAGTTTAAGAAAACGATGCAGCAGAGATCCATTATTGCTGATGCATAGATGTATAAAAACTGATTTTGTTATAGGCCAAGATTATATCCGTGTAAGCATAGCTTCTCTGACTTCAGTTATTCTGGCTTCAGCTATCGCCCGGCAGCTGCTTGGAGGAAGGAAAGCCGGATCTTCATTTCTCTCTCTCCTGCAGCTTTTAGGGAAATCCGCAGATGGTTTAATTCTCAAGGTCTTCTGTCTCTGAATCGCGCCAGTTAGTTGTTTCCCAGCCATGCTGAGAGGGAGGAAGCACCTAGTAATATTTCTTCCCAGCAAAAGTTTAAAGAGGTAGATAATTGCAGCTTTTGCTAGATGTCTTAACTGGAGACAGCCACAGTTCTAATGGCTTGTGAGAATACCAGCAAAGGGCTCCAATCTCTCCCTGTATGAACTTTTTCTTCACTTCCTCAGCAGTAATTAGCAACCCCATGCTGCTGCTTCCCATGACTGAAAAGAGCAGGAGGAAAACCTGAAACATTCTCAGTGCATTATTTATCACCAGGTGCCACAATTACATGTGCCACCTCTTGTCTCACCTAAAAATACAGCCACTGCAAAGGACTCCAAGGCAATGGTGTTTGCTAGGAGGTGCTATGGCGACTCTCCCAAGGATTTGGGCACAAACCTCTTTTTGGGGGTTTTGGGGGGTTGGTTGTTTGTTTCCCTCTCCATCTTGTTCTTGTAGCTCCCTCACTTTGTAAACTTTCTCAATCCGCATTTTTTGCATCTTTTTACCTTGATGCCTGCGTTGCCTCTTTAGGGTTGGCAGCAGAAGTATTTTATAAGTGGAAAGGCCACAGGCTGTCAAAGGAAATTGGCTAGAATAACTATAGCTGTTTCTACAGCTAAATGTGTGTCCTTGCTGCAAATGGAAAGTGACTAGGACTAACAAATTTCCTTTGTATCCCTTCCTAGTGAGCTGGCAAGGATTTTCAGTCCTAGTCAGTTTAATTTTCACCCAGCTCCTTGAGAAGAGCTTGAGATAGATGAGAATTCACTAACCTTAGTCATTTTCCTTTTGCAAGATCTTTACGCTGGAGCATGGATGACTGGTGCAATAAAAACAGATGGCTGGAAACAGAAACCGAATAGCACGCTAGTCATCTTCCCTTTGTTGCTGACTCTTGTGATTTTTATTTTATTTTTTTATGCCATGTAATCTTTGTCTTTTGTTGTGGTGTTCCTGTAGATAGCGCCTCTATTCTGGTCCGAGTAAGGCAGGAATCGCTTTTTACTGGTGATACGCATGGCTTCTCAAAAGAACTGCAGCACAGTTAACAGCAGCTTTTCTCCTGAGATCTAGCTGTGCCTACGTTCAGTTAAAAATACACTAGTACTAGACTTCTTTATATGGGTCTTTTCTGATGTGACACATCTCCTAAAGCTGACCCTGTGCAGTTAGCAATCCATCTGAGATGCAATCTGTCTGGGGTTGTTGGTTGTAGCCATGTTGGTCTAAAGACGTAGGCCAGCAAGGTTCTTTATGTAGTTGCATCTTTTTATTAGACCAACTAAACAGTTGGACAAAAGTTATTTACAAGTTTTCAAGCACAACCACGTCTTTTTTTTTTTTTTTTTTTTTTTTCAGGCATTTGGAGACTCTGCATCTATCTGGGATCATTTTATGGCTTCCATCTACACTTGTATGTGAATGCCTTCATAATCTTTAATGTCTTTCTTCTTGCATCACCCTCTCGGGTATAGAAATAGCATTAACCCCATTTTACAGATCAGGACCTGAGCTACAAAACGATTAAGGCCTACCATATACTAGAGGAGATCTGTCCACTGTACTTGGACCTCTGGCAAACCCTCCTAGTGTATATGTAGTTTACAAAGGCCAAAAAGTGCTGCTGCTGTCACTATTTCTTGTACCAGTTCACTGAGCAACACCAGTGCAAGTGCTAGTTTTTGCTAGCATTACTGTGTCCACACTAGAGCCTTTGCTGTTTGTTGGGTTTTTTGTTGTTTTTTTTACTTGCAATTAATGGTTTTTGCTCACCAAATAATTTTTGCTCAAAGTCACCCATTGTGAATTGTATCCAAGTTTCCAGCTAGCTAATGCACAGTCCTTGTCTCATTATACACAGGACTGGATCAAATAAAACTGACAATGGAAAAATGTATTAAAAATATCTACTTCTCTCTCTCTTATTGAATGCTGCTCTGAGCTTCACCCCAGATAAATAGAGCACTGGTCCTGTGAGAAATGTAGAGGGCAAGCAGCCCTCCCTGCGTGTTCTTTTTTTTTATCCTATTTTCTCTCTGCAGGGCTAGAGTACCAAGGAATTAGCAAGTCCTGTGCTCCCGAAATTACCGTTCTTCAACTAAAGTATTGTCCTCCCCAGAGACTCAACCATGTCAGATCAGCTCTGTGAGCCTTATCAAGGTGAGAATCTGCACTGCAATGCCTATGGCTTTGAACAGGGAGCAGGTGATCAAACCTAGACCCTAAAAAGTGGAATTGGTTTCCACTGCAGCAGCAGCTATCTCTCCCTCAGATAAAACCACCTGAAAAGCTGTCAAAAACACAGTAATCCTTGAAATACTGGGAAGTGGTGTTTCAATGGGGGGGAGGCTATAACAATGTGAATATATTAGCTAGATGTGCATTTATTTTATAACAAGAGTTTTCCACTTTACAAGTCATGTTCATTATTTTCTTCTTTTAAATATATTTTTATTATAAATCATCTTTCATAAATTTACAGCTGCACAAAAGGCACAGTTCTGCACACAGTATAAGCAATGTAATTATCCCTCAGAAATTTGAAGAGATTTATAAGGAATACTAATGGCCTCATTCTAGGGAATGCATTTTAAATTCTTTCATTATCAGGTTTCAACCTGTCCTGAAATGCTGGTTGTGTCAAATGCAGTACGCATCTAGTGGACCAAAGGAAGCTGGTAAACCCTTTCTCGGATGTGCAGGAACCGTTCCGGTACTGAATAAAAAAAGCCTTGTGCTGGCTCTACCAGCATTTAGTGGCTAGAAAACTGACAGATCTAGTCCCTGGGGGATTTTGCCACAATGGTCAGATGCCACAGGTGGCAGGGAGCTGATGTAATGGGTCTGTGCTAACTTATGGTGTAAAGAATACTAGTAGCCTTCACGCACAAAAGTTATGGTGTGGCAGGAGTCCTGCAGTGTCTGTAAAGGCCCACCTGTTGGGCAGAGGTAACGGAAAAACTTAACATTTTCCTGAAGCGGCTCAAACCTACTTGGGGTGGGGGCCGCTATCCATCTTTGGGAGTAGGCATGTTCATCGGTAAAGCGACCTTTACCCTGTCCTGAACTTAACGCAGGACCTGAAGCTCAAGAGCAGACTCCAATTGTTCATTATTTTTCCAGAAAGGACCAGGCTTAATGGGCCTGGCTCTAAGATGTTGATTACTAGTAACTCCTGTTGGTTTAAACAGAAGTTGAGGGTGCTCAGCACCCCCTCAAGATCGGATCTGATAAAATAATAGGATGTAGGGCTTGAAGGGACCTGAAGAGATCATGTAATCCTACCCCTTGCTCAAGGGAGGATTGCCCCTGTCTAGACCAGCCCAGACAAGTGCTTGTTTAACCTATACTTAAAAAACCAAACAAACTGAGAACCCACTATGTCTCTAAAGTAGATGATGTGTTCCAATATTTAGTCACCCTCAAATTTTAGAGAATATTTCCTACTACCCAACCTAAATGTCCCATGTCAAAACTTCAGCTTGTTACTAGCCCTGTGCAAAACGGCTAGTACTCGTTTCGGATATGGCCGATTCAGGGGACAGTGATTTGATTCGGCCGAATCTGATTCGGAGCCCTTTTTCTTAAAGGGCTGGATCTGGCCTGGGCGGGGCACCTGTGTGGGGGCTGGGGAAGCGAGGGGGAGATGGGGCGGGGGGGGGGGGGGCAGTGGGGATCGGGGGCAGGGGTCCCTTGATTCGATTCAGAGATTCGGCTGCCGAATCTCCTCCGGATCAAATCGCCACCTGAAGCTTCGCACAGCCCTACTTGTTACTACTTCTGTCCCCTGTAGAAGCAAGCAAGTTATCACATCCTAACAACCCTTTTTATATTTTAAGACTTTTTCAAATCCCACCTCCCCTTGCATCAATTTTCTCTTTTCCATACTCAATTCTTCCAAACTTTCATGTTATGTCTTGTAGACCTCTTAACTTTCCGCTCCTCCCTACCCTGTTCTGGGACATTGTCCAGTTTGTTCAAATCTTTCTTGAAGTACAACAGCCAGCTGAAAGAACCATTCTTATTTTATCTCATTTCTTTTGGAAAGAGAGATGGGAAATAGTGTAAGGACTTATTACTTTGCATCACATCTCTCACCTGAGAGTCCCAGAATCTGCTGTGTGTGTGTGTGGCTGGACTGGAATGAAACCACAATGGAACAGGAGCTGTGTGGAGGAAGAGGAGGCATGTTGGTTTCTACCTCTTTAGGGAGAAGGTGCCCAAGTGCACGTGGAGTGCTAGGGACAGCTACAACACTGCTGGTTCTTTTAATGCATGGCAGGATGCTGGCCATAACACTGGAGACTCCAGACATCTAGGTCAGTCGTTCTCAACCTTTTTAGTCTCAAGGCACCCTACGGAAAATGCCAGCTCTTAGCATTCACATGCCTTTTTACTATGGAAAAATAATAGAGTGATTCTTCTGTGTGCAAAGAACTTGGGCAGTCCATAACAGGGCAGACTGTTTGTTTGTCATGATCTGAATTCTCTGGGTTTATCATGTGAATTGTGTTTGCACATCTAGCAGGGCTAACGTCGTGCAGCAGTCTGCAACATGCCCTCAAGGCACCCTGGCTGAAAATCAGGCTGAATGTCAGCTCTGTGGGTGTGGGACCCCCTCTCTGAGTGAGCCCTGCAGCACTGACCCTCTCCTGGGGTAGACCAACTACTGGGGCTGCTGCAGGAGGGGGTGGGGGTTTTCCCCCGCCCCCAGCAATTTGACCCCTTTTTGGGAAGGGCAGGAAGAGGCCAGCAGGCTGGAGCAGCTCCTGTGTAAGCAAAGGGACAGCTTCTGCATATCTCCTCCCTTCCTCAGAGCAGCACTGGGCCTGGAAACGGTGGAAGAGGCCAGTGGCATCTGCAAGTGGTCCCCAATCGCCGTTCACCACCCACTGACGGTGTCTGTGGACGGTCTTTGCTCACCATGGCTGTCTCACACCACCGTTGGCAGCTGCAGACAGTCCCTGCTCGCTGCCATGGTGCCCCCCGATTTAGGGAGGCAGCAGTCGTTCATGCTCCGTAGTGAGCGATTAACAACGGGGGCCCAGCCAGGAGCAGGGGAAGGTAAGTGGGCCCTAGCCTGGCTGGGTGGTGGGAGGATTGGAGCCGGGGGGGCTACCGCCCCATCTCTTGGGGGTGCAGTACAGCCTGGAGTGACCTTTATTTTCAAAAAGTGATCTTCCCCATAAAAAGTTTGGAGACCGCTGCCCTAAGCTATGTCCAGTTTAAGAGGCCCCCTACGATAAAAAATAATCCATGAAAATGGATTTTCATGAAATTTTAAGATGAACGATGGTCACAAACTCTTCCTTTCAAGGTTTTCTTTCGTTGAGTGGAGAGAAAAATGTTGCACTGTATCCCACAAGTGTCGCCGCCTCCCTATTCGCCTGATATGGCCCCTGCGCCCCTCAACGAGAGGAAACTTTGGGAGGTTTTGTGACGTGGAAACCCTACAACACAACGTGACTGAGCGGCTCTTAGCAATTCCAGCTTGCTGATCCGACGCGCTCCCAACGATGGCAGAAACGCTGGGAGAAGCGCGCGGCTGCAGAAGGAGTGTACTTCAAAGGAGATTAAGCCAAAACCCCTGTGAACACGAATGCTGCGTGGCCCAGGGGAGATGGGGACTGCCCACGGGTGGCGGCAGCGGTGCTGTCTACGGACACCGCTGGCAGTGCCCGTGGTGGTGGGTGGGAGTGGTGAGCAGTGACTGCCGGCAGTGTCGGTGGCACTTTTTTGCAGGGGGTGCACGTGCACCCATATGCATCCCCTCTAAATTAAATATTTTGTTCCCTAGAGCATGCGTCTGGATTACTTTTTGAGTAGCCCTTGTACTTTTCTCACATAAGAACAAAAATATCCATTTTTTGTGTCTTTTTGGAGAGGAAAGGGGAGCCCCTCAGCTGCAGGTTGAGGGGGGGGGGGGGGGGAGAGGAGAGGACCCTGAGGAGACTCCTGCCAGGTGAGCGCCTCGGCTCCTTCCGGAAGACGCCGAGGGAAGCCGAGCGTTTCCGAAGCTGCTCGGCACCGGCGCCCGAAGCTGCCCGAAGGGCGGGCCAAGCCGAGCGCGTCCGGAAAGGGCCGAGGCGGGCCGAGCCGAGCGGCTCCGGAGAGGCCCGAGCGCCCGCCCTGCCGGAGTGCTGGAGGCGGCCGCGGCGCCATGTTTGATGCTCCGCTGCTCCAGTGAGGAGAATCCGCCGGCATCGCCCCGCAGCCGCCACCGCCGAGGGCGCCGCTGCCCCCGGGGAGGGGGCCCGACACCCTCCGCCGCCGCCGGCGGCCCATGAGCAGCGCGGCCTGAGCGGCGGCGCCCGCCCGCCCGCCCGAGGCGCGTTGTCACGGAGACCGGCCGGTGGTGCTGGCCCGCCGGGCTGCCCCTGCCCCCGCCGCCGCGGCCCGGCTCCCCCCCGGCCCCGCTCCCCGCCGGGGGGTGGTGGCTGCGCGTGGCCATGAGTGTCCCGCAGAAGGCGGCTCTGAAGCCCGGCTCGGCGGCGGCGGGCAGCGGGGCGGCGGCGGCGGCGCCGGGGCCGCCTCCCCCCGCGGCTCCCCCTCACCCGGCGGCCGCGGGGGCGCCTCCTCCGCACCCCGCCATCCGGGCCTTGCCGCCCCAGCCGCCCCAACAGTATCCTTTGCCGGCTCGGCCCCTCGCCCAGCGGCGCCCCCTGCCCGGGGGTGCCGCGGGCTGCACCTGTTGTGGGGCGGGGTGGGCCGCGCGTGTCCCCCTCCCCGAGGGCCGGCGGCGGGCGCAGGGAGCAGCCCTGCCTGCCCCCCTCTCCCTGGAGGTAAGTGGCTGCCTCCAGCCAAGTTTTGGATACCGAGGATGATTTTTGCCGTGGGTGTTTTGGGGGGCGGGCGGAGGAAGCCGTCTCCGGTGCGAAACCCAGAGCCCGGCGAAGGTTTTTAAAGGTCTTCCGCTCTTCGCAACTAGGCCCGGAGTCGGGACGTGCGCGCCGCCGAGACCGGCAGGGAAGTGGAGCGGAGCCGGTCTGCGCGCGCCGTGCCGTGGGGCTCCGGCATCTCCCGGCGATTTTTCAGAAGTTTTGGGAGAAACTCTTCCCCCGGGAAAATGACTCCGTGCGTGGCGCCGA
Source organism: Alligator mississippiensis (assembly GCF_030867095.1). NCBI lineage: Eukaryota > Metazoa > Chordata > Crocodylia > Alligatoridae > Alligator > Alligator mississippiensis. Next base: position 2,555,655 of record NC_081836.1, read on the forward strand.
GAGAACGTAGCCGCCGGGTCTCCCGCTGGAAACGCGGGGTGACCCCGGGGCGATGCTTCGTACCGGCGGCGGCGATGCTTTCGAGGCGATAAACGCGCAAGACGTCTTTCTCGTGCGGTCGTACCGTCCAGCGAGCTCGCTGCATGTGTGTAGGCGCGTATGACGCTTCTCTTGCGGTGAATGGCAGGCTTGTTGCTCTCGCTCGCGTCTCGAGGCGGGAGGAACAAACCCTTCTGTAAATCGTCCGGCTCCTTGTGTTGAACTTCCAGTGAAATACGCGTTTGTTGTTGCCGTCATACATGTTTTGCTTAAATTGACACTGGAGATTTGTTTGTTTAGGTCAAAGTGAAGTCTGCAGAGGCTGGAGAAGATTGGTAATGGGAGGCTGAGTCTCTTTCTCGCTTAGTAATTGGGCTAACTTGCTAAAAGTTTTCAAAGTTCTTGCTTTTGAATGCTTGGAATAGCGTACGCTCATCTTCTTAAGCAAGCATGGCAGTGGCAGGTAAAACTTGCTCAGGGGGAGCTTGCTTAGCTTTGAGCCGTGTGCCAAGTGTTACAGCGGGGAAGCTGGCTGGCTTGCACAGAGTAAGTCAGTGCTCGGCCGATCCGCCCAGAAGGTACTGGACTGTCCGATTCCGTTGAACGTTCTGTTTGGTATACAACACCTTTGTGTGTTGACAGTTAAATGGCTTCTGCGTGCCTGGATCTGGGAACCGGAGAGAGAGACTTTTCAAAGCACTCCTCTTAGGTAATCCCTGAAAGCATCTTGGAGGGATTTGAATACTTTTCTGTGAATGCTAGCTTCTGCGGACTGCAAGACTGGCATGTACTGTAAAGATTGAAACAGAAAATGCCATCACATATGTCAGTTCTTTAGTGCAGTTTAACAGATATACTTTGCCTGCGTCAGGGGAGGACACTGACTGTCTTTTGAAGGCAGCCTAAAAAATTCCCAGTCTGTGGACTTGGTTCCTTCACGAAGGAGCTAGTTATGATATTGCAGCATTTCACGTTGTGGCTGTAATTAGGTACTAAGATCAAGATGCCTAAAAGGAAGGGAAACGAGGTCAGTTTCAAAGGTGTGTGAACTTGAAGAAAGACCAGCGCTTTCTAATTGTAAGCGACTAGTTTGTGACCTTGTGCTTCTGAATCTAAATGATTTCAGTGATTCAAGCTTTAAAGCCGTAACCATCCTTGTGATCATGTATGGATGCTCCATTCCCATTTCCTTTAACTCCAGTCTATTCAAATGTCTTGGCTGTTTTTGCTTTCTGCTAACATCTGGAAGTATATGTAAATAGTAATGAAAGCTGTTACCTTTTATAAATCTTAATGCAAATTTGAATCTCTGAGTATTTTGAGAGGGAAATTCATTAGAAATGTACTGAAATGCACAGGTCATCCAAGTTCATCCTTATTTTCAGTGCTGTTTTTTTTTTTAATGTTATATGACATCAAGGCAGCATTTCCTTACAGCAGATAAGCTACAGCATCAGTATACTGCAGGGTCCTTGTGTTTTCTCTCCAAGGCAGTACAGGGATTTATTTGTTGATGCAAATATCCAGCATGTTTTGTGTTGATCGAATTGTTGAAGCTCCAGATCAGGCTTGCAAAGCTAAAACTCTGTTTACTAGGGTTTATTCTGTGTCCTTGTGTCTTCAGAAATATGTGCATCTCTAATTTATTATATTAATTGAATGGGCATAGTCTATCAGTATGCTTGAGCAGGAAAAACTCGAGAAAACGAAGGAGAGCTGATACCCATCTGGTCCACATGTATTTGTGGAAAAGAAATAAATGAGATATGATAGGAAGAATATAGTGCTGGAGGAGAGGGGAACGTGCTGGTGCGTTTTCTTTTGTTTTTTTTTTCTTTTCTCCTTTAAAGGAAAGTGAAACTGGAAAGTGACAAAAAAAAAAAAAATTAGAAACCCAGTGACACTTCTCTTGTTGTGTAGCCTGCTAAATAGGAAGTTATGGTGACGACAGCAAGAAAAATGAGCTTTGTAAAAGATCCTTCTCGTATGATGGTTTAAAAAGTTATTTTCCTGTCAAAGTCACATGAAATCCATTTTGTAGGTTCAATAGAGGCAGGTGGCAACTGAAACCCAAATTCAGACGAGTGATATTCTCTTGGAAAACTTTCAATCTGGGCAAAGCACCTGTAGCATACCTGTCTCACTGGAAAGTAATGTCATTCTTTGTATGGAAGAAATAAAACCAGTTTTCTAGCTCTGGCTCTGGCTTGCGAACTGTTGCTGAGGAATCTGATCCAGTTTAACACTGTTATTCCATAGTAACACTCTTGAAGTGAAGCTATAAAATAAGAAAGGTGTACACTGGACCATGGAGCTCTGCCTTTCTGCTCAATAGAACTTGTAAAGTATATTTAAACTACAAGCGTTTCCTTTCCAACTCGCTCTCAGGCTCTTGCTTATAACAAGAATGGGTTTTAAGAGCGCTTTTGTCATACACTTATAATAAACTACTTTTTTAAAGACTTCAAAAAAGTTATGTGCTGTGGAGTAAGTATTGCTGATGTGATGAATATTATTAAGTCATCCATTTCTTCACAGCATCAGTCTGCACATCAGCAAATAGCACATTATAAAGGACAAACAGATTGCTGGCTCTTCAGGGTTAACTGAACATTGTACCTTGCAGCCAACTTAGAGCTCCCCTTATTGTGGGGATAGGTTCCTTTTCTTTCATTTCTTTTCAGACTTACTTGTATTTGGAGCCAGTTCAACTTCCTGATAACTGATGGTTTCAAAGCAGGCTACAATAAACATGACCTTAATTTATCACCTAAACTGTTGCAGAGTTAAACTAGGCACATCTCAGCATGTGCATTTTTCAGGGCTTTTGGAGCAAGGCAACCACATCAGATTCAGGATGTGTTGTACAACCTTGGTTATGCAAATACTGGGCTTTATTTTTTTTTTCTATTTGATTTTATCGCTATAGAAAAGCCTCTAGGTATTTGAGCTTGGGTAAAGCTGGAGAAGGGAGGAGGATCTGTTTTATGATTTTTGTATAGAGCATATATCTGCAAGAGCTTCCTGGATGAATTAGAAAAGTTGCTAGTCAACTTCAGGGAATCATCTTTTCTGTCTGCATATATAAGTGCAGTTCATTCAAAAAAAATTCTAGGAGATTTTCTCTGACCTCTGGGGACCTGTTCCACAGCCAGTCCTCCTAAAAAAAGAATGTTCTGTCTGTGGCACGTATGCATATGCGAGTGGCATGTTCCAGAAAAGAGTGGGTTTTTGCAGGGGGTGGGGGTGCATGGTAGGTAGAGTTGTGGTCTTTGATGCGACTTACCTGGTACTGGGTTTGAAGATCAGGACATAGTCCTTGAGCTGATGATTGAAGGTGCTTGGAATGCAGAAGGATCAGAACATCACGTTGCCTGGAAACAAGGGCTTCTCTACCTCTGTGCCGTCTTCTGTGTTAATATTTTAAAACAGATGGATTTTAATATTTCTGCAACCAAAAATTAAAATTTATTTCTTAATGACAGAAAGACTTCTGAGTTGATAATGAAGACCTGATGTCCTTTCCTAAATTTGAGAGAGGGGCATGGGATGCAGCATTGAAACATTTCACATCCTTTTTCCTTCATTAGCTTGTGACCTTTTAATCACTTGAGACTTCATATCAAATGGAATAAAACTTGATGCGACTCTGCTGGATAAGAAGATTATTATGGGTGTATTGCCCCAACCAGACTTTGGAAATGCAAGAAGTAGTTTTAACTAAAAACACGTCCTCATCCTTGCTGGGTTCATATTTGTTTGTGTGCAGTGTTTGTGTTTTTGAAGCGCACAGGATGGTGTTGTTTTGTTTCTTGTGTTTGTTTTTAAGAGTTGGTCTGGCTGTCCGGGAAAGGAAAAACATGAATCCCGGTGCGGTGCTGGGGTTTTGTCAGTTTCTTAAGAAGCATCTTGCAATTGAAAAACTTCCTTATGATGTAGAGTCTTACCGCAACATACAGAACTAGTAGTGGTCTTAGCTGCGTTTTGGATAGTCATGTCAGATTGTCTTGAATATCTCTTGTGAAGTTATAGGTAACCTGCATTTTCCTTGTGCCTTAATTTGACAATTTTAGGGCTGGTCAACTGACAAGTTTAGTCAGGAGCAAATCTTCTAAAGTGATTGCAGTGCCTTTAGTTATTCCTCTAGGAATTATAGATGGCTAATAGCATTGTTTTACGGTACAGTTGGTCTGTGGTGTGCATGCGTGCACGCACACTTACAAAAACTGTCGAATGAAGAATTGCAAGGGGGTGAGAATGTGTTTTGACATTATTGTAAGCGTTACTGAATTTCAGCCCGTAAAAGAGTAAGCAGGTGATCTAGGGTTAAACTTTCTAGGAGCTCATATTTTCATTAGAACTCAAGCTTACAAAAGAGCTTTTAGATTAGTGAAATTTTCTTGTGTATGTTACTTTTACGTTTTCTTGTATAAGTTTGGAAAGTGTCCTGGAACTCTTCTGCTCTCCATTCTTGGTTGATAATGGCATGTTGTTGCTGATGGGACTCGAGTCAAATTGCTGCTGGGCATGGAAATAGGTTAATGGGACAGAAATGTATTTTTCTTCCCACCCCCCCCCTTTTTTTTTTTTTATCTTTAAGAGGAAACTTGTATGTCAGTGCTGGGTAGGTAGTGCCCTATTGTTAAACTATTATGAGATTGTTTAGCTTCTGTCATCCGTGTAGTTATTAAGAGCGGAGAAGGAAGGGCCATGGTTTGCACTGCCCAAGAGGGATGGCAGTACCTGGCTTACTAGTGTACATTCAGTATTGTTTGTAATTGAGGTAGAAGTGGTGTTTCCACTTGTGTTTTTAATACATGTGTTTGTACACTTGTTATTTGTTATGAATTGAGAACTCTAAAAAATAGTAATGTCTTAAGGAATTAAAAGTAGTTGTTAAACTTCCTCCATGCTTTCCTTTAATAGATCCATTTAAACTTTTGTCCTTCCTGGAAAACAGTGGTGTTTCCTTGTGACCGTCAATTGAAAATTTTATTTATTTAAACTTTATTAGAACATGCTTGTGTTCAGGAGCCTTCCATTTTTATTTTGCTTCATTTCATCTTGGCATACCATAAAGGGGAGAAAAAAGCACAAACCTTAACAAAGCAAGGGAAACCTTTATAATGTGCCATATACTGATAATATGTATGATGTATTGTTGTCTTAAGTTCTGTGTCAAGTATTGTTATTCTATTGGAAGGTCTTGTGGTTCCTGATTATCCATTGAGTTTTGAATGCATATTCCTTTCGATTTTAACAGCCATTCGTATAGAAATTCTCAGTCTCTAAAATATAGTAGAAAATGGACATTTGCATATTATTTTACTGTTGTACATTTTGTGGGCCCCTTGACTGCTTTTGAGTTCTGCATACTGTTGTCTATAGTGGTGCATGGCATTGTTTCTCGATGATGATTATTAAAATATATATAATGGATACCGGATGTCTTTTTCTAAACAACTGGCTCTTTAGTCTTTGTGTTTTGCAATGTGACATTATAACTGCAGTGCTTCAGTATTTGACCTGTTTGTAGCCTGTAATTCTTAGTGTTTTACTTCACCATTATGAATGAGTTAAAAGGGCTTCGAAAGAGCTCAGTAATTGTTTAAATTTTAATTTGTTTAAGATTTCTTTTTCAATGTTCAGTGTTCTCTTAATGTGATCTGAGATCATTGTTTGGTATGCAAATATTATGAAATATATTCATACCACATATTGTAAGACTGTAACTTTTTTCTTCTGATGTTTCAGTAACTTGAGCTCTTCTCTTAAGTTGTGTTGTCAAAAACCTTTAAATAAAATGAGTTTTATGCAGTAGATCTGTATACCGATTAGACTTATTTGTGCTTGTGATCCTTTGATTCTGTGGCTTTGCATACCAAGTTTAATTCGAATGATTCCCTCTGTGCCCCCCCCATGTTTAAAAAAAAAAGAGGTTTATTATGCTGAATCTCTATCTCAGTGGTATCTGCTATTACAGAAATTAACCAAAACGGTTGTGGCTACATTTTGCAGAACATGCACCATTGCATACTGAACAGGTTACATGTGTTTTGGCTTCTGGACCAGAAACCAGTGTGATGCATGGAGTACAGGAATGAAGTCCATTTCTACTTAAGTGGTGGGCAGCTGCATTTTCTGCTGGCTAATCTGTAATTTTTGAGTGTTTACAGGGAAAATATATTAGTAGAACATTCCAGCCCAGAGGTGAGAGAAACATGGCTAACTGGTGAAATCTCTGGAGTTGAAGGTGCATTACTTCGAATCTAAGACAAGGTTTTCCCCCCTCAGTCAGCATGGGGGGAGAAGCCCCTTATCTTAGATTTGCATAGAAGGTGTGTGTGTGTGGGGGGGGGGGACGGGGAGGAGGGGTTGCTCTCTTTCATATGACACTTTAGGATTGCAACATTAATTCATAGATTAATATCCAAATTTGATAGCCATCTGACTGCTTCAGGGGTAGCTGCATGGATCTATTTTAGATCACCATTAAATTATCTAATTGGGCAGTTGTTCACAGTGTGTTGCACCGTCTGAAAAATCACACTACAATGGCACCCCGGACTCTTTGATTCTCCAGGTGTCTATGTTTTCCATGAAGTGTCCGGATGTGATTCGGGGCAGGGCGGAGCAGGTGATAGGGTGAGCGGGAAGGCAGACTGCTGCTGCAGTTCTGACTGGCCCCAAATCCTGGTCAGGCTCTGAGTCAGACTCACAACAGCCTCCTGACCCTCCCTGCTTGCCCTCTGCAGCTTCTGCCGCTCTACCTCCTCCTCCCCTTACTGTCAGGTGCAGCTTGGCTCGGGCTCAGGCACAGAGCACATGGAAACTCTGTCCCCTGCCCAGCCACTCAGCAGCACCGACACTGCTGCATGCCCAGCAGGTACTCCAGGAGAGAGCACATCCTGTGCTCCAGGAGGGAACAGAGCCCAGCAGTGTGACAGTAAGGTGGAGAGAGGGTTGAGGTGGGGAAAAAGGCAGAGACTGGAGAGCAGGGGAAGGGGCAATGATTGTGCAGAGCTGGAGTGGCAGGGAGGGCAAAAAGGGTGCAGTTGGCAGAAGTGGTGGTGGGGGAGCAGAGGGCAAAGGGGCTACCTGAATCCCCTATCCACTGCTTTCTCTGCTGTGTAGCAGTAGCGGGGGGATATGAATTGAAGACAGCCCTCCAATAATTAGATTCTATACCTGGGAAGTTATAGCAAATGTATACATTTTCCTTATATAGCATCTAATTATGGGGCACTCATCTTAAATTCAGCACTGACTTAGATTCAGGTAAATACGGTATTTCAAAATTCTTCTGTCTGGGAACAGTCTGCTTTTCAGCTCTTTCCCCTTGTGTGCCAGCATCATTTTAGTTCTCTTTGCATTGGGACTAAGTCCAGTGCTTTCATTTAGAAATAGGGGAAGCCAATAATCTGCAGCATACCTTTAATGCAAGGAAGCCAAATGTATGTGTGCACGCATTGCATATTATGAACTTGAGGTGTACATGTTTTGACAGAATAACGTGGACATATGTAAAATTGAATATCTGCATGGTGAATTTACAGCCCAAAAGGCTATATCCCCTGGAGATCTGTAAATCTGTTAAATAGAAGGATGACAGGAAAAATGCTGTGGGACCCTGCATGTGACGCACCTCAGGCAAAATGAGCAATTGCCTGTTGTGATTCTCTGGGCTCTCCTTGAAAGGAATGATTTAAGACACTGTAAAGTGATCCCATCCTAGCTCTATGGAAACTCTGACTGACTAAATACTAGTGTTTTGTATGTTGCTATAAATTATCCTAGTAGCAACTACAGCGATTTGCTATACTTAAAGTATCCTTCTAGCTAGGGAAAAGTAGTATGTTAATATCTTAATCTCCATTATGTTTTTAAGATTAAATTTGGGGTTTATCAGACTAGCCTATGTATTTCAGGGGGCAGAGAGCTGGCATTTCCCTCCAATTTTGTACCATGCTCATTGTAGGAAATCTCCAATAGATTTGGAGTACATCTGTTTTGAGATGAAAGGCCCTTTGGGTGCAATATATGCAATATTACAATTAATATGTGATATATATGAAATATAGTCATCTAACTTTGTAGGGTAGTAATCATGTTTTCTGCTTTTTTTTCAACTGACAGTGATCCAGTGTTTACTTCCGTGCATTTTGCTTTAATTATTTCCTCAATAATCAGTCTGGTAGTGTATACTCATGAAAGGTGCCTGTCCCATGTTCCATTCCCCCCTGTTCTCCCCTGCCTGCTCCCCAACCTTTGGAAGATGGTTTGAGAGTGGAGTTAGAATTGGCTGGGTAACAGTGGCATTTTTTGTGGCAATTAATGATGCAACTGTAGTAAAAATAACAGGGACGTGCAGTTTTGAAATATTTCTTTGTTCAAAGCCTTTGAAACAGTGTTTTTTTGTGCAGGCTAATGTTTTCCTCATCTACTTCATCATTTTCAGTGTTGGAGAAGTTTGGTTCTAGTTTAGAAAGACTACAAGAAATACTTTGTATGAGTGGATAAGTTTAGAAACTCTTTCCCCTCTTCTGTTCCTGTTCAGTTTGCCTGAAGCCTTTCAGTACTCAATTGAGTTTGGCCAAATTGGGGTACAAGCAGACTCTTTACTTGCATCCCCTTCCCCAAATATCATTGTTCACCTTGATTAATGCTAATCACATAAAAGATTGTTGAAATCTTGCAATTTCACATTAGCTAAAGTAGTACAGTTTAGACTTGTAGAAATACTTCGTTGACCATTTAAACCAAGGAGATGTCCTTAGGAGACTGCTTGATAACCGAACACAGAAAATGCTGCCTTTTTTTTCCCTTCCTTTCTTCACTCCCATGACGTTGTGTGCTTTTTTGCTGTTTTTTTTCTGCTTGTTTATAGTTTTGAAATGCAGTGAACCTATGGCTCTCTATCCAAAGACATGTTGAAGAAAAAACAGTTATGGTGCAGAAAAACTTGTGATTTGAGCCAATAATCCATTACAAGAGTGAAGTATTTTTATTGAGCTTCATCTTGGTGTCACTCTGAATACTTACTCTGAGTCTCTCTTTTTTTTTTTCATTTTGATTGCATAAATGAGAATATTAATCCACTTCATTTGACAAGGTATCTGGAATTCAGTTTTATAACCAATTTGGGTATGTGTTCATTTCCAAACAACAAGGTGGCCAAGAGACCAAAATGCACGTATCTAATAAGAAAAGGGAACCCTAGCATTATCATAACCTTCCCCCCGCCCCCAGCTGGCTAAGGCGCTAGAACAGGGATTCCCATAAGATCCTTTCAAGGGTCCTTCAGCGTGCCACACAATGTTAGCACTGTTAGGTGTGCAGACATGCTTCACAAGATAAGCTTGGAGATTTTCAATTAGTAGTCTGGAGAGTTAAACTTTCTAACCGGTTGTGATCTTTCTGAGTTCTCTGCAATACAAGACTTGCTCTGTTGTTTTTCTGTAATCAAAAAACAAGCGAACTAAGAGCAAACGTTTTCCACAGGGTGCGTTGAGTCTAACAAGGTTGAAAACTTCTGTGCTAGCAAGTCCAACTTGATTCATAGATTCATAGATGTTAGGGTCGGAAGGGACCTCAATAGATCATCGAGTCCAACCCCCTGCATAAGCAGGAAAGAGTGCTGGGTCTAGATGACCCCAGCTAGATACTCGTCTAACCTCCTCTTGAAGACCCCCAGGGTAGGGGAGAGCACCACCTCCCTTGGGAGCCCGTTCCAGACCTTGGCCACTCTAACCGTGAAGAAGTTCTTCCTAATGTCCATTCTAAATCTGCTCTCTGCTAGCTTGTGGCCATTGTTTCTTGTAACCCCCAGGGGCGCCTTGGTGAATAAATCCTCACCAATTCCCTTCTGTGCCCCCGTGATGAACTTATAGGCAGCCACAAGGTCGCCTCTCAACCTTCTCTTGCAGAGGCTGAAAAGGTCCAGTTTCTCTAGTCTCTCCTCGTAGGGCTTGGTTGGAAACATTTTGGATCTGGAAATTTTGGAATGCAGTTTTGAGAAGAAAGTTATCTAAGTCAGCTGTACTTGTGCACCTACCTCTCTGTGCTTCTCAAATTTCCATAATTTGGACATTTTTAAATACAGGGCAAGTTCTAGGGCTTTTTAAAATACAAGTTGCCCTGATTTTAATACAAATTGATTTAAAAAAAACAATCAATCAGCAAACTCCATCACTTGACAATTGGCTATATCGGTGTACCTTTTGTCTGTAAACTTAAAATTGACATAAGATTTAAACTTTTATTAATAGTCTCACAAGTGGTTGTGTTTAATTAGACTGGGTTTAAAAAAAACAAAAAAATGCTTTTAGTAAATGGAGCAGACTTATGTGGGCCAGGCCTAAGAGAGCATGCAGAAATTTTATAGATAAACCTATTACTTGCATTGAAATGTATGTAATGAAAGTAATAATGTGATTAATATGATGTAATAGCATGAATAATAGTGATGAAGGATCCAACTATTATTCTCCAGTGTTTCTACACACGAGAATTTTGATTGAAAGGCATTTGATGATCAGTGGGATGAATATTAAGTTTTTAGTTCTCAAAAGTAATTCAGTTGGCTGGGTAGAAGGGAAATCCTTTGCAAAGAATGATTACCCTTAGTCTGCTGTACTAAATTTATTGCCATTCAGAATATCTTTTTTTCCAGAGAGAACTTTATTTTAGGCAATTTTGGCTATTGGTGACATTTACATAATCTAAAACTTAGGCTTGTCAAAACACAGGTGCACCACTTTTATTAAAGGTGTGATGATCAAATATTTTAAACTTGTGCAACTTTTGATGTAGACTAGGTCTTGATGTGGAGATATTTGATCACATTTTCTATTTCTCTTATATTTTCTGTGGGTTGGTAATGTTGGGCAGCAGTCTAATATTTTTGAGCTTTCTGAGCCATTTTTTCTGGTACGCTGGTGGTATTTGGCTATACTGTATTGCTTCTTGGCCTCTTGAAGGCTCAGATCAAGTGTACTTGTCAATGCTGTGTAAATTAAAGCATGGCAAGTAATAAGGTCTGACCATGTTAAATGGTATCCATTTTTTTTGAATGGTGAAATACCCCCCCCCCCCCCCCCCAACAAAACAAAAACCCAAAGTGTAGAACAGTATATTTAATCTCTCTTTTTTTGCACTAGTCCTTTATACAAGACTTGTGTTCTGCATTCTGGAATGCAAACCAAGAATCCTGATTCCCGGTGTTCTGGAAATCTTTCAAAAAGATTTGTAACCATCAGCTGGCAAAGTATCCGTTAAGTCTCCTTTTCTTAGCTCATCAACAAAGAATAGTTCTCACAGTGTTTGTGGTTGTTCCTTTCTTCAGTGATAGAAGTCGATTATGGATCTGAAGAATACTGGGCTTGAATTCTGGTGATCCATGTTGGGGGTTAGGTATTTTTATCAGTATTCTTTACAGCAAGTTAAGAAATGTCAGAATTAAGTAACAATTCATTAGTAATTCTGACACTCGAGCATGCATTATGAGATACATGATCCCATAGCTATAAGATCTCTCCCTTTTAATTACTACTCCAAGTAGATAGTATTTAGCATATCTCAGAGTTGTATTTGTTGATGTTGCCTAAAACATTTGTTCATTTGCTGCTGAAGTTTGAGTATGTATATTTATAATGGGGACAGACTGCAGGAAGAGTATAGTCTTGCATTGAAGACACTGCACTAGGCTATCAGAGAATGGAGTTTGATCCATGACTTTGCCATAGGCTTTGTACGTCTTGTTAGGCAAATTGGTTAAACCGGAGTTATTAGACCTGGTCAGTAACTGCATATGCTTATTTTTCTAAATGCACAGTGTATGGTAACTACTGAGTTAGAGTTTTTTCCAGAGTGCTGTGTCTGCCTAATTTTGGTTTTAGCTTCTCTGAGAGTTGAGGGTTGTCAACATGCGTGCAAATCGGGTCTTAAGCATCTTGATTTGGGCACCTAGTATTGATGATTGTTCTTGTAAATTTTGACTTAATTTTCTTGTCTCTGTTCCACTGCTGTTAAATGGGGATAATACTTCCTTATCTTACTTATCAGAAGAGGTATTTGGATACTACTGTCCAATCCAACTGGTAAGTGTCTTAAAAAGGTCGTGTGGGTGCTAATAAATCCTTTATTTAGTGCAGCATTTGCACGGTGTGAAATAAGTTAGGCATGGGACTGTGCATCAGATGAAGATAAAAATAAACATTGAACTACTACCTCATTCAGTGAGCACAGTCCATCCTACATACTGAATAAAGCAGGAATTCTCTGGAATAAAGTGTTGTCATGAAATTGAAAACTGCATAGGTGTGTGGATTTTATGTGGCATGGGGAACACTGAAAATGGAAACACTGATTACTTCTTTCATTGCTAAGCTTAATTTCTTTTTTGTTTTTGTATGGAAGTTTTCTGTTCAATAGATGTATTTCTGAGGGGAATGTGGATTTTTTTTTCTTGAGGAAGATGCGACTAGTAGGGATAAGAAACAGTGAGTTGTGGGTCTTAAAGATCAGAGGAGAAGGGCGGTACTTGGAGTTTGAAAGGGAATGAGACTTCTGTGGGGCATGGAAGGGGTATTAATGGTGGCGAGGAAGCATAAGCAGGTAAGCTTTTGGACACTCAAACATTTAAGTGAGCCATCAATAAAAATGATTATCTGAAGACTTCCTAATGAAGAAGACATTGGGGGCAGCTGTGATGACCAAGTGAAGACCATATGGGACCGGTGCACACTGAGCACGCTGGAGCTTTACAAGTTGGTGAGTCGTCTGTTAAGTGAAGTAGAGCTTTCTCAAGGGTCACTTATAAATGAATTCCCACAGGAATGTGAAGGCATCACAAATTTCAGTGCTCTAAGTAGGAGGTTCATTTCTTTGACTGTTTTTTCTTAAAAAAAACACACAGAAATGTGTGCATTTGTTTAAAAAATAAGCAATACCTTATAGTGCAAACCATCCTTCCCAGGCAGAACATGGAGGAGAACATGACATATATTTTTATACTCTTCTGAATGGTGCTCTGGGGCTGCAGTGGTGAGCTGAGTATGCCAGCCTTTTCACAAGAGATGTCCTGGTTCCTCTTGTGTTGCTGCTGTAGTTTGGGGTTTTTGTTTGTTTGTTTGTTTTTGTTTGTTATTAATACAATCCCCTCTTTATTGGTTACCCTATTCTCTTTGTATACTTCCTCGCTAGCAAAGATTCCTGTGGCATAGAGATCCTCCTTTCAGCCAAGAAAGAATGCAGATTGCTTTTGAGAATAATTTTAATGTTGCTTTAGTCAGAGGTGCTTGCTTGAAGTGGATTCCAGAAATCTTGCTGTGGAGCTAGCTGAGTCCTCAAATTCCTGGGCACCCCAAGATAAGACCTGGGAGGGAAACATGAGAGATCCATGCCTGCCTCAATAGTTTCCTCAAGCCTTGTTTCTTCATCCACACCAAAACAGAAGTAAGCACTTGTATTAACTGAACAAGTACACATTCCAGCCGGTGACAGTACTTACAACTCCGTAAGTAGGTGACTCCTCGAGCTGGAATCCTGAATATGTGACTGCAAAATAGAACATGGAACAAATGCATTGTTGGTCATAGCCCCTTCCGGTGTTACTGAATTTGTTGAATACTTTGATAGAATGGTGTGTGCTTTGTACCAGGCTCTCAGCTCAGTGGAGGTGACTAAGATTTTTCAGTTGGTCTGCACAAGGCTTGTTTTGGAAATCTTTTTGCAGCTGTATTGCATGGTAGCTCCAGGGCTGCTAGCTTGCACAGGGCAGTGGTCAGCAACCTTTTTCTGGCTGTGGGCTGGAATGACCTACCCTGGATCAGGCGTGGATAGGTGCTAGGACCTCCCTGCAGCCGGCACTTCTTCCCGTGTTGGAATGGGGTGAGTGCCCACAGCTGAAGCCCCCACTGTTGTGTGTCACTGAAGTCTCCTGTTAGCTGGCTGCATCCAAACTATCAGCCACAGATTGCTCACCCCTAGTGTAGGTACATGACTTTTTTTAATCTTGGTATCCCCCAACTCTGCTTTGAGTGAACCTGGATAACAACAAAGTTTAAGGGGAATGGAAAAACCTCTTGTTGTTGAAACCGTTAGTAAAAAATTACATTAGTGAAAGTGCAGTCTGGCAAGATTTTCCCAAAATGTCTATAGGATATTGTGAACGGTGGGTGCCTTATTGTCTCCCTGGCAATCCCAAAATACTTTTTTGGGAGAAGCAGCTGACTGACGCTGATCTCTCTTCCCCATTACATAGGTGTTGAAATGTTGTCTTAAATGAACTGATCGGTTGGCTGTTCTGAACCTTGTTCTGGTCTACCTGTGCTTTGGCATCCAGGTATTGTTCTGCTTATTTACATAGTATACAATCAAGACATTTTTTTTACACTCAAAGAAGCCAGTTTCAGAGAAGCCTACTTAGCTAATAGTAAAGAGAGCTTCTATAATGAGGTCCTGAAATAAATTTGATTCCTGTGGGGTAGTCCTTAAAATGAGTTACTTGAACGTGCAAAGCCTGAAGATCCCAGAGGCCTGTTTACTTTGTTCCTCTTAATGCACACTTTTCCATTACTGTTGTGCTATCCTTGCATTTCTGGCAGGGAGGTTCTCCTGAGCCCTACAGTGGTCCCAGTTAATGTGATTATTGGCCCTGGATGGAAGATCTTGGTGTACAAGAATGATCAATGACAAACTCCCTTCTTCTTAAATGCGGTTTTGAAGGATTGTTTTTGGTGTTTGTTTGTTTTTTGAAACTTTTTTTGTGGCAACGTAACAGTGTCATCTTACAACAGTGTATTCAAGGGAGGGAAAGTAAATTTCTGTGCTCTGTAGGTTGTGTGTAAAGGAACCCACTGGTGATGCCTAACTTTTTGTGGAACAACTAAAGTGCTAAAAATTAACTAAAATGTTTATGCGAGATTTATGGAGTAGGCTTGGTTTTGATGCACGTTAATTGTTATGTCACTTGGTGCAGCGTGTGGGATTTGAACCTAGCCCTAGAAAAGGTGTAAGCTCCACATGTGGCAAGAGGGTTGTTTAATTAATTCTATTTGATAAACTGCTAGATTAAGTGTTACTGGGAAAAATTATGAGATGCTACAGACTTGAGAGCTGAAGGGAGCATTAACATTCTCCAGAAACGTATTCCTAGAATTTATTGCATTGTTTGCAATGAGATAATCAATTTGGGTGACAACACTGTTGTCATTAAATTGGTTACTGACAGATTGACTAGTAGAGCATTAAATTCTCCTGTGAAGTTACAGCATGAAATATAATAGACACCGAGTCAGAAAGTTAACCCAGACAGCAAGATGGTAAGACACTAACCAACTGTTTGATATTCATAGTTATGGAAATGGAGAGTACATTTTTTTTAAATGTGTGACATAAGGGTGTCTGAACTTCACATAACAGTAGTAGTAGTAGTAGTTCTTTATATGAAGAGGGTATGTGCCTGGTGTAATTGAAATGCCTAGAAATGCTGAAAGTGAATAAGCTGTATGTTGATGCATTGAGGAAGACCAAGGCAGAAGTCAGTATATTATTTTATTCAGATCCATAATCTTTCTTAATATGATGGGTTACTAATGCAAACATTGTAGCATGTACACCTGTTTTTAAGCTATTTCCAGTCTTAGACCTAGCTGTATATACTGGAGGTTAGTAGGAGCACTGCAAGCAACATTTGAAGATTCAGCTTCTCTTAAGAATGCAGTTTAAGAGAGTCTGGACTTTGCATCTGTGTTGTAAATTAAATAAAACCTAAATGGATAGTCTCCAATGTGGTGCAGAGAAGTCACTCCAGTAAAACCTTTTCAAAACTAAAGTGTTTAAGTGTTTTCTTTGGACTGTTAATGAGTTCCCATTCAATAAGCAAAGGAGGAAAAATCTTTTTTTTTTTTTTTCAGTCTGTTATGTTGCTCTACAGCAGCAGCGATTTCTAATCTTTTTTTCATTTAAGGACCCCTAAAAAATTTCTAATGGAGGTGCAGACTGCTCTGAAAATTTCAAATGGAGGTGTGGACCCCTTTGAATTGTTTAAGTGTGGGTACTGACATACTTTTGATCATAGGCATATTAGACAGTGGACCTGCAAACCACAGGTTCAAAACCACTGCTCTAGAGCAGTGGTTTTCAGCCAAGGTGCCATGCAGTGTTACCACTGTTAGGTGTACAGACATGATTCACAAAATAAATCCAGAGATTTCAAATAGAAATCCATAATGGTAAAATCACTCTGACCTGCTGTGGGCTTTCTGAGTTCCGTGCAAGGCGTAAAATTGTTCCATAGTCCAAAAAAGAAAACTAAGAGCTGTCATTTTCTGAAGAATGTTCTGAGTCTAAAAAGGTTGAGTACCAATGCTCTAAAGACTGTCCTCAGGTTCTGTTGTTGAAACCTAATTTAAGATCAGAAATGATGATAGCATTAGTAGAATGTTACTTGCTGTGCTTCCAAAAAGTAAGCCTTTGTTCCCATGATCTAACCCAATTACTTGCCTTAATGAATCTTTAAATTATGCAGTTCTGAGCTGCTTCCATATCTGCAGTATAAATTCAGATTAGAAATATCTTTTTAGCTTATTCTTAAATAACCACTTATTATTTTTTAAAAGTATTTATAGCTGACATAGTTCCTGGGGCAGACTGGTGTGGAGGGAGTGCAGAGAAGAAGAGAGGTGAGCATGTGACTGGGTCCAGGCATGTGGAGCATAAGGCAATGTCAGCAGATGTAGTTAGTGGGTTCTTCATCACAGCTGGCCAGGTGTAAGAACAGAGCAGTTTCCTCTGGTGGTGTCTTCCTTGTAATCCTCACTCTCACTACAGGGGTTTTCAACCTTTTTCAAGGAGTGTACCCCTTCTGGTGAGTACTCCTCTTGGACTGTACCCTCTTCTGGAGCGGTGGCGGGGATGGTTTCCAGCAGCTGGTTGACGAGCAGGGGGCAGGGGAGTGCTGACGGCTGGCTGGATGTGAGACAGGGGTACCTGGGCGCGGGGAAGTGGTGTAGAGGGGCAGAGTGCTGGATGGCAGTGGCAGCCCTGTGCCACTGCTTCCCAAGTACCCCCGCTTCTCCGCGCCACGTACCCCCTGTGCCCTTCCCAGTTACTCTCTGAGGTACACATACCCCTAGTTGACAACCTCTGTGCTACAGTGTTAAGTTCAATAAACCACATTTATGGACAATTTCTAGTCAATCCTCCTTTATGCTCTTGTATTTAGTGTTCACTGAGGAACTTGGTTGCAACAGTATTTTCTTTCTTTTCTGTATTCCTTATCACTCAGGGCATTTCTGTTCCCAAAGTACAAATCTGATAAAAGAAAATATCATTTGTTAGATAGGTGCGTTTGGCTCTCAAGTTTTATTACATCCACTTTCCCTATAACAAGGGTAGGTACTCATGTGGTCATCTGTTGGTTTCTTTTCAAAATATTATGAATTGAGCTTTTACTTCAGATATACCTTTGGGCAACTGCTTAGTGCCAGATGTCCCTTTTGGCTTGCTGTTCCCTCATCTGCTTAGTTCTGAGTGGTTTATAGTCTCTTCAGTTTAAAGGGATGTCTAGGAGTTGGTGTCACAGGTCATAAAAATAGAAAAGGTTACCTACTTGCTTTTCTTCAACTCAGAGCATTCATTCTGCAGGATCATTGCAAAGCATATGTCCTGTGAGTTACATTTGGAAGTGGCAGAAGTTCATTATATCTGGCTTATTATATAATGTGTGCATAGAATAAAAGTAGACAAAGCAGTTGCTTTGCTAAGTGGTACAAAAGAAAGTTACAATGTAATTTCAGTGGAATGGGTGCTTCTTACTGCATGGAAACTAAAACAGGATCTTCTCTGCTTGGAAAAAAGCTTTGAGACAGTCTCAGAATAATCACTTGAAGCAGATTGATTATATCTAATGTCTAATGTGCTGCTTAATCAAGATTTGAATAATAGAGTTGACTGTCGCTTTTGTAGTTTGGTTATTTTTAGAACTGATTCGCCATATATACCATTCCCCAAATAGTCTGTACTTATGCTTTGGAGGCATATTGACCCTGATGTCATTTGAGAGTTAGGGTCTTCTCTCTTATATTATACCTGGCCACCAATGAGTATGAAATCATTCTCCTTATAATAAGCAACATTCAGAATTTTGCCATGACTTTATATAAGTAAAGGGAGGCATGCATTTTTGAGCCACTGGTTTTTGAAGTGGTTTATTAAGTCTATCCTGAAAAATGATTATGAAAATTGTACCACGCTGCTCAATGAGCTGGTGGGTCATGAAGGTTAAATATGGTTTTTAATCGTAATTAGTATGTTGCTCCTAAAAGCTCCGGGGAGCTAAAAAATTAAGTGGGTTAAACTTTATTTTCTTGTGCCTCAAAAAGATCTTTCTTCCATTTGGTTACCAGTGCATGATCCTACTGAAGGCAGTGAGACTGCTCAGGTATAAAGCGGAGCTGATGGGGAAAAAAAGGTTCCACTGTAATGTGTTTTTCTTGTCTTGGAAACCGGTAATTTGTTGTAAGCTAAACACTTCTGAGAAAATGTCTCTTAAATCATTTGGAACATAAATGCTTGTCAGGTAGTCCTTTGTCAGCAGCCTGGAAGGATCCATGACTCTGGGGGTAGCAATGTAGACATGTCCAGGGCTTCTAGGCTCCCATAAACCAACGAAATGACCACCTTGAAATCTTGGCAGTCCAGGGACCTGGATGGCATTAGAGCCAAGCAGTAGCCGTGCTAGAGCCAACGGCAGGCATGGGCTTCTGCGATCTGACTGCATAGATGTGTGTTTTGTCAGTTCTCATCCGTTCCACTTCTTTGGAAGCATGTCACTGTCCCTCGTTAGTAGTTGGGCCTGGGTAACGTTTTCTTGTTTGGGACCCCTCTGTGTCAGCCTTTTGAAAAAAGCAAACAAAAAAAGGGTGGATTTTTCCAGTCTGTGAGACTTTTTGAAATTTCAGCTTTGAAACTTCATGACAAAACCCCATGAAATTTTAGGATTTCAGAATTTGAATGGGAAGTTCTGAGTTGACTACCTTGAGTGCAAAGGCAGGCTGCCTCAGCTTCAGGATTCGTACTGGTGATTTGCTAGATGGAGAGAAACCAGCTTGATTTGTGAGGTGTAGCTGAGCTTACATCACTCTCAGTCACCATCTCTACTTGTTTTACAAGTGCACTTTGATACAGAAATCATTCCCACAGTGCAGTTTTCAGGATTACTTTTCAGAGTACGACCATTTGAAATATGTAAGTAGAAACCTGGGTATCTTTGTATTAGAGCTTCGGTTCAGTACAGTCCCTAGTAAAGAATTGCTGGGAATAATGTGAGGACATGTCATAAGCCTCCCTGAAAAGGCTCCAACCCTTCCTTTCATCAGTGGCTCGTAGCCTCACAGCCTAGAGAGGTATTTCAGATTACTGCCTCTTGCTGTCTACAAATTTTCCAAAGAAATTTTAACTTGAACTTTGGGTTCTTGCTCTTGTGCACAGTAACTAAGGTGGGACATATGGGCACCAGCACCAGGTGCCGACTATTGAGGGGACTCCCAAGTTATCCCTCGATCCTGGGATTCTTTTTCCACAGCATGTGCAGCCCTCTGCTGCCGCTTCCCAGCCATAGGAGCCAAGCAGGGCAGTGCTGCACCCAGCAGTGTGAACCATTTTGCACAGGATGTGAGAGGAACAGGAACTTTCTACACATTTTAGCCATTTTAAATCAGATCTTCTACCATTTTCAAATGAACCAACAGATCATAGTTCTGGACAGATTTTTATCAAAACAGATAAGAACTGGAGCTCTTTCATGTTGAAAATCTAAAAGTGGCTCCCTGTGCTAACAGGTGCTCTATGTCTACCTATGTAATGGACTCAAATAAAATTAAACGTGGCAATAGCATATTTACTTTATTAATTTGTGATGCTAAAAGCTTATTTGCATCTTTATGATTAGCTATTACAAAAATCAGTGCTATGACATCAATTTCAAGACCATTTATGTATTGAACATTTTATTTTGTTAGTTTAATTTTAGTGCTTGCTTTTTTATGAACCATTTTCTGTTGTTACCTTGACTGGTCCAAAGAGCAATATGCATCAAGAATCAAAAAAGGCCCAATGAAATCGGAATGCCGTTATGCAGCAGTACACTTCAGGACATGTACTGTTGCAAAACAATAGGGCTTTGTAAACACTGACTTCCAGTTATTATATGTTCTAGATAACTAGCTAAACCCTGCAGATAAAGAATAAGTTTGGAAATGTGGGGGTTTTGAGTGATTATACACTTGGATTCTACCTTTTAGCATACATGTGCTTCAGGCATGTAAAGTCTGACTTCCACAGTGTCTTTTAGGGCTTTATCAGTACCATGGTGACCCTCCTGTTTCTTGTAACTGAGATGTGTAAAGGATGGAGAAGCTGAAGCATGCAGTTCTTTCTTCCTGCCCGTGGCTGCAAGATGGAATCCTACAATGCCCTTTTCTTGCTCCTTAGCCGGTATACTTTCTACAAAGGCTCACTCTCCCTGTACATGCATGCAAGACTGGGTTTTCTTAAACTGCAGTATCTGCTGTGTCCTCTCAACCTTTCAGGGTATGCTAGTCCATCATATAAAAGGGCAGAATGGCCACAACTGCACCTTACTCCCTTCTTCTCACTTGTGTTGCAAGATGGAACATGTGCAACTTCTGCAACGTGGCTGTCCTACTTGTAGGACTCTTGTCTGGGTTTTTAGGGGTTTTTTAAGATCATCTCTTACCACTTGTTGTTTCCTGCACATTGGCAAAAAGATGGCTTTTGAGGATTAGTTCCCAACTGGTCCCTTTTCCCCTTCCTGCCCTTCTCATCCCTTTGTACGTGGATTTACCCATCTTCATCGCAGACACCACATTTCATGGGTTCCAAGAACTGCCAGGCTAATTGGTGAGAATTACTCTTCATCTGTTTGGGAGAGGGATGCATATCAGACTACTGCTCAAAGTACCATTTTCCAAGAAGAGCAAGAATGCACAGCTGAAGGTATTTGTGCTTCACTTCTGCACTAAGAACATCTACGCTGAAGGCCGGGTAATGCTTCTTGACCCCTTAGGAGATGCTGTAGCACATAAATATGTTGGAACATGGATCACATGCGGGGGTTGTCTGCTCTTCATTGAGGACTTGATGTAAATGCTCACAGATGGCCTCTAGTAATGTGCTATATCAGCTTGAAAAGCAACTGGTTATCCTGTCATACCAACACCCATGCCTTTGACTTTTAGAATATATGTTTGATTGATAAATTCCAGGCAAGTCAATAGCCAGAAGTTCTCCTTATCTTTTGATGATGGGAAATTTTGCAAATGTTAGGCTTGGTTGTGCTGTTTCTCAAAAACAAACTGCCATAGGTTTTGCTCCAAAAAAAGCACATGAGTGTGTTCTCTCTTGGCAGCTACTTTTTGTGGGCTCCCTATCTGATGTATGTCTTCTGTCTGATACCTTAGAGTTTCAAGCAAGAATAGGTATGGATGTATACTGCTTCCTAATGATCATACATACTTCAAATTCTAGTTTTGGTAGGTGGAGTTTCTCCAGCCTTGTATATTTTTCAGCTTCAGGGAGCCAAGGGTGGCTGGGGTACATGCCCAAGAGACGCTGCTGTTCAAAGAACACAACTTCATGTCTGGTGTTCACCAAAGGTCAGTCTGAGTGGACAGTGCGCCTCTCAGAGTCACAGTGCACTGTCGATTAAATAACCGTTCTTGGACCGTTTGATCCAAAACCCAGTGACATCATGGACGAGTCCTGTAACTGTTAATGGGGAAACTTTTTTTTTTTCCTTTTTAAAGGAGCAGGTATTAAATTTAACATTTTTTGTGCATCAGCATTAGCATCCCTCTGCACAGCTAGTATTAGAAACTTTAAGAGGAATACGACTGAATTAATAACTTCATTCAGCTTATTTAAAACTACTTTCAAAATGCTTTCTAGTAGCTCCTAAAATTTTAATGAAAGGGAGGTGTATTGCTCCAGACTGGAAACTTGGCACGGTGAGGTGATCTTTACGGAGCTTGAATTTGTTCTTAATAGCCAGCTAAAATAGTGGAGGAGAGCCAACTTGATGCAGGTTACAACTAGAATTCCTCTCGGGTCCTTGTTTACAAATGTAATAAGCATCTGTTAGTCCCATTTGTCATCTTTGCTTTTGAGGGTCAGTCAACTGTTTCCTGTAAGGGCATAAAACATTTGGAGTTAGAAATGTATTTCCAGTGGAAAAAAAACTGAAAGGCTAGTGAGTCTTACAGTAGATCTAGTTATTTCTCAGATCCATTGAGTACAGTGTTGGTTTGAAGGAGGGGGATTTATTGGCTCTGGTTTGAAAACAGGGTCAACTGGATAAAGGCATATGTATATTAAAATTTTACCCCTATGCTGGCATGTTTGGTAGATATTTTGATTATGAAGATGATGGTACTTCAATGATACTAATAAATTTAGACTTCCCCCCCCACCCCTGTTTTTATCTTAAGAATTACCAATATGAAGTCCTTTTTTGTCTTCAGAATAGTTTCTAACGGTATTGCACTTTTATATTATATATGGCTCTTTTTGATCATATTGCGTAATCATCTTGAACTGTGGAGCAGGTTTCAGTGTTTAAGGATGCTCAGAAGGAACGCAAATATTTCCTTGCTACGGCAAATGGAACAATAGCTTATTGTTGGAAGAGGAGGATTGCAGAAATGAAAGAACAGTTTAGAAATAAGGATTCATTTTCTGCAGCTTACTATTTATATGATACTTTGAGGATCGTCGGGAACTTGATGTCCAGTTTCTGGAATTTATTCCCATAGTGAAGTCAGGTTCTATGCTAGTGGAGTATGTTCGTTCAATTTGTTTGTTAATAGACAATGGCTTGGTTACTGACTGCTTGGAAAGCTCCGCTGTGTTCATGCAAGAGTCCCCTCTCTTGCAGCTTGGCAGCTGAGGAGACATCCCCTAAAGAGACAGCACTCCTCTTCCTCCCACCCTCACTTTCTTTCAGCTATATGTTGGGGATTCAAAAGGCTCCCATTGACCAGAAAGACAAAGAACCCTTTCAGGCCCTGGATTTAGCCAAAGCTAGTGTGCTGGGCTTTTGTTAATGCTCTCATTGCCTCCCCTCCACCCCCCCTTCCTCTTTCACTATCCCTTCCACTCATTGTTAATACTTCTCAGCAGCAACAGTGACATTTTTAGAATTAATTTCACTTCCTCATTTAAAAAAAAAAAAGAACAGTTGCAAAAGACTGGGGGAATAAGTGTTTTATCTTTGTATTCTTTCTGTGTGTGTTTCCTTGTGTGTTTTTTGGGAGAGGCGAGAGAATCATGCAAACAGATATTAGCAAATCACTGCATGAGGGGAACATGGAAATAGAATATTAATGCCTAGATCTGTGTGCGAGCTCTGTACGTGCAGAAACTAGTTTGTTCTGGTGCTTGGAATATTAACTGCCTTTTTGCTTTGGATTAACCTCCGAGTCTGTCCATCCCCCCCCCCCCTTTTTTTTTTTTTAAAGTTACCTAGTATCTATTTAAAGATGTAAGCATCTGTTAAAATGGAAGGTTTTCCAGTACGTTTGTGTCTGGCAGACTGCTACTACTCGGTGAACTTGCCAAGTCCAGTATTGGTTTACACCTGCCAATAGATGGAGACAGCAAAAGAACAAAATGCTTTATAACTCCCTTCCTGAAGTCATAAATATGAAAGCTGGTGTTACTATACTGCTACGCATCAATACAGGAATTTTGATTTAGCATGCCTAGAATTAAAGGAAGTAGTTGGAATCAAGTGATTAAATGGAGCAAAGTTAAGCCAGCTTCTTAAAGTGAAATGTAAGCACTGCCAATAGTTCAGCAGCGACGTAGAAGGGATTTATTTTCTGCCCTCTGAAATAGGTAATAAACCTCCTTTGGATTCTTCAAGACCAGATATGCCACTGAGTAAAACTTTCACTAGTGAAGTGGAATAACAGACCATTTGAATTTGATCCTGCAAATGAGACATTGTCATTGCCATTGTTGCTACTGTAATGTAAGCGCAAAGTTTATATGGATTTATGAGCAGCTCTTCACCATCCACTTTATTCGGAAGCAGCCTGTTTTTTGATGGCCAGGAATGACAAACGTTAATCTTTACTATCAAATCTAACCCCTGTTTAATGGCACAAAATGAGTAATTTGGAAAAACTATTTAAGCTGTGTCCTTGTTATCTAGACAGTTTTCCTATCCTCTGTTCATTACAAAAATATAACAAAACCAAGGGCATGAGACATGCCTTTTTGGTGTCCATATTTATAAAAATGCATGATTATTTTTAAAAATGAAAAGAGAACACAGATACTTTGTCCAGGTTATTGAAGATGCTGTTCAAAAATGCAAGGAAAAGTATGATAACATCATACTTCTTTTAACATTTTCTCAAAATGAGAGAGATTATCATAATTATTTTTGGAGCAAGTATTTTAACTTTTGGATACCTGGGTGTGGAGCATATCATCTTAGATTTGGCTAAAAACAAGTAGTTTCAAACATTCTTTAGCAACTGTCTGTCTTGTGTACCTGGTTGAAAGGATTATATCCTCAGCTCCTCTATGGGAATTAATGGCAAAAAGAACAAACTTCAAAAATATCCATTTTTATGATACAGTAAAATAAGCATATACCTGGCTTGCACCAAACCCCTAACAAGATATCAGAAAGCACTCTGCCAACTGTTTCTTTTTCATCCCTACCAAAAAAAGCGCAGAACTTCAAGTGATGATTGTAATATTTTGTTCAACACCTTTCTTTATGGATGTTGTCTTCCTATTATAACCCTTGCATCTTCCAAGTGTCCTCCAGCTAAACCCTCTAAATGAAATCAGAATAGGAAACAGTCATTTTTCTTACCCAGGGAGTGATTGAATAATAAGGCCCTGGGTAGATGTAATATTTGACGTGCTACAAGAACCTTTGAAGCCCTTCACGAGCCGTGTACATTTGTCCATTTGCTATTTGAAGTGCTCTAGAAATGGCCAAAGCACTCAAAACGCTCCTGGGTGAAATGGCAGTTCTTTTTTCAAGCATAATGTGAGAATGGTTTTCTCAGTCCTCTGGCATCCCACAGTTCTTGTTGGAGTAGAATTTGGAACAGTTCAAATGTACATCTGTCCATGGCCCGAGTTGCTTTTATTTCTCCTAGGAGTTGGCACTGGTTGTCTGGTAGTGATGTCTAGATCAGGAGTGTCAAACTGAAGGTCCTTGGGATGGATGCAGGCGAGGGAGCAGCTCTATCTTGTGGCCAGAGATTTTGGGAATTTGGAGGTGGGACCAGCGGGGTTAGGGCCTACTACTGAAACTGAAGGAGCTCTTTTTGCAACACGTGTTGGCAACTTGGAGGCACTGGGAAAGGGAGTGACAGCTGCGTCAGCCCTCATGGACTCTGCCGCCATGTCCACATTTGATCTGTGAAGAGCCACATGGTCTGGATCCAGCCTCGGAGCTGGGGGAAGGGACAAGGTGAGTTTGACACTCCTGGTCTATATGAATGAATTCCTGTCTGTGAGAGAGGAACATGATCATTTTTTGTGCTCCTCTTTTCCCCTTTCAGAATAGAAATCTGCTCACTGGGACATAACCTTCTCTTGTAATAAGTCCAAATGACGCTGCTTGACAGGATAACTTGTTAACAGAATAAACCTGTCAGGTGGTAGCAGAGAGGAAAAATAGGTGAGAAAAAGGCCTTACGTAAGGTCCAGGAAAAAGTATTTCCAGCGCTTTAGTTGTTGCTTTTAACTACCTAAAGCTGCATCAAAGCGAACCCGACATTCTTGACATTCACTGCTAATTAGGTAGGAGTGAAAATCGGCTTTGAATCTGGCTACACTCTTAATATCCTCATTCTGCTCTTGCTTGTGAGAGCTGTGAGCATCAGCTGTGTCACTGGAACTTGGGAGCAGTGTGGCATGGTAGATAGGCCACTAGATGGAAACTGCCGAGTGACCTTAAGTAAATCTCTTTCACTCCCCTCAACCCATTTTCTTATCTGTAAAGTGAAAGCAATGATACACTGCCTCCTTAATGGAATGGATCTGATGAAAAGTGCTGCAAAGAGCTGTCAGGCAACCTGAAGGAAATTCATTAATTTCTACGGTGTTTTTTTATTTGATCCCTGGATAACCAGGGGTCAAAATAACCCTCTGCACTGCTCCCTTGCACTGCTGAGAACAACTGAACGTGCGCAGTATGTGGCGCCACAGACTTGTGGCTGCGCTCATCAGGACGTGACCTAGTAGATTAAAGGTGGAAATGAATTCTAGTGCCCAAGAGCCTTCAGTTTAAAAAAAAAAAAAAAAATGGAATATGTCCATGACATCATATCGAGAAAATTGTGTTTTCTTAGTTTTTAAATACCTAACTTTTCAACGCAGTAGAGAAACACGTGTAACTTGTGTCCCTGTTTCCCTTTAGCATAAGAACTTCTTTTGTAGTTTCCACTAGGATGGGGGTGACTAGGAAGAAAGTCTAGTTCTGCTTGTTACTGTTTGGTTGTAAGCACAAGTTGAAGTGTGATTATTTGATTAGGGCTATTTTTAAACATATATAATAAAAGTGGGGTAGTAAGATGCATTCTTTTGTGCTTTTGACTCCAGAAGCTGGTCAAACTACAGTGCATTTCAACATAAACATTGAGATGTGTAGTTGTTGCTGGGAGGGATTTGCTGTACAAAGCCATTGGATGGTCTTGGCAGAAACTGTTTATAGGTTCATAAATAAAGGGCTGGAAGGGACCTTGCAGATCATTGGGTCCAGCCCCCCCACTCTAGGCAGGAAGACAGCTGGGGTTAGGTGACCCCAGCGTGGTGACCATCTAGTCTCTTCTTGAAAACCTCCAGGGTAGGTGACTGAACCACTTCTAGTTTAGCTTCGCTTAACTAAATACTGAATTTCTGAAATTTGTGTGTTGAGGAAACTGATGTCCTTATCTGCATTTCTGATTGTGTGCTGGAAGATGGTGGTAAAAAAATGTTCATGTATTTTAAAGTTTTGATATCAAATGCCCTTTTTACTATTCTTTTTTTCTTTTCTGCACTTGTTTTATAACTGCATATTGTATCAGTTTCTACAGGCATGTTATGTTCAGACTGATTGCACATGCATTTTTTGCCTTTCTACTTGGGTACTCATGCTTTATTTTTGATCAGTTCAAATAAAGTGAGGTTTTAGAGAATAGTTACGGTCATGTGATTCTGAAATGCAGCTGGCTCATAAGGCTAATTTCTAGAAATGTTTATATGAAAATAAGGTTCACAAAAAGGCGTTGCTTTAATGTATTTGCATGATTAATGTAATTGTGGCCTGACAGATCATCTCTTGATACCACAAGTAGTTACCTGGAACAACTCCTTTGGAGGGAAAGGCATAACCCTTGGTTTAGTTCCTTAAGTCTTTATCTGTTCTAACCTATCAATAAAATCCCATGTGTGTTAATCCTTGGTTAGACAGACTGGCCTAAGCATTAATACAAGTTGTACTGTACATAAGTAGAGCAACCATATTCATTTTGTAAGGAAATCTGGGATACTTGCTTCCCCTCCAGAGTCCAGCCTGCGCCCTGTCTCCAGCCACTGGCCAGGAGGAGCTGGGCCAGGCATTGTAGGCAGGCTGGCACCTATCTGGGACTCGTGTTTTCATTTTCACAAACTAGCTAGGATGGTCTGTGAAATCCAGGACTGTCCTGGCCAAACGCAGATGCATGGTCACCATTTACCTAAGTCTCTGGTATCCTCTTGCATTTTTAACTGCTGAATTAAACCTGCAGGTTTGACTAATAAAGTGGTAAAAATACCTGAAACTTCTGTAGCATTGTTTACAGTCGGGCTTCCATCTAATACTAATGGAATTATTTTTGGAAAACTGGTATAGATGTGGCCTGAAACACTGGCTCAGATGCATCATTTCTTGATTTGGCATGTGTTAAATGAGCAGAGTTAAATATACACACGTTCAAGGGGAGATATATATATATAAGTAAAACATGAAAGCACAATGAGGGGTTGGCAGTATGAATTGCCCTTCTCCCCTTTCCCTCCCTTTCTTTTCTAGATTTCTTCTCTGTCCACCCAAGCCCCTCTATTTTCAGTGCTGGATTTTCTGCCAAAGAAATGAATATGAATGAATGAAATAATATACATTATTAAAGTTTGTTCCTACTTTTGTTTGCTTTTTCTTATCTTTTTTCCCCACCTATTCACTCACTTTAAACCGCTCTTCCTGAAATATTTTCTGTCTTATGCACCATCAGAAAAATCTAAGTGCATGTGTGGGTGGGAGCTGCATTCCTTAAGAAAGCAGACTAGTATTTCTGAAGTCCTATCATCAAAAGTGATATAGAGGCCTAATTGTATTAAAATGTATTGCAATGTGGGTGTCAGAGACACTTTTTAAAATGGCACTCTTGAAAACTTTACCATAGAAAACTAATATAGAAAGGGGAATACCAAGTGGAGAGGGCAGGTGTCTGAAATTATGAACAGTACAGGACAGGCCAGTTAGTTTTGTAATATAGAACAAAAAATTATGCAAAGAAATAACAAGTCAGAAGACTTGAAGTTATGCTGTGTCAGATTGCTTCACAATATATTTAAGTCTCGCCTGGTGAAATTAGAATGCTGGTAACTGATTAACTCGTGGAATACTATATCCCAGAGTAATTTTTAGACACATGAATCTAATATGCCAAAAAAAAATACAAACAAATAAAAAGGCATCTGCAGTTAACTAAACAGAATAAAAATAGACCGTTTTTTAGCTCTTGTTAAAGTGGAATGGGAAGAAAAAATTCCTTCCAGAATACATTAGAACACAGGTTTTAGCCTTCATGTTACATCTTCAAGTGAAGCATTTGGTATTGGAAAATGATGACTGGACACCCAAGTAAATGGGCCATTGTTCTGATTATGTACAACACTGGGGGTGGCGTCCTGCAAATTAGTCCTGCATGCTCCCCTAGTGCCACTCTGATCCCTTTCCCTTACCTGATCTGCTGCTCTGTTTTCTGTTCCCTCCCTAAGCTGGTGGTGCCTTCCTGAACTGATGCTCTGCTTTCTGCTCTCTGCTCTATCTGATACAGCACTGCCTGTCCTTTCCCTGACCTGCCGTGTACACCGCACAGAGGCTGCCCCTGCCAGTTGTACCTGTGCCATGGCTTGGCCACCCCGATGTACGCTATTTCTTGTATTTCTAAAAGAGGGGGTGAAGTGGATGGAGTAAGCTCTTCTGGACCACAGTGCTGTTGTATTGCGTCGCTAGTAATACTACAATTTGAGATTAATACTGCTTAAGAAAAAAACGTGATTTTTTTTCTTTAAACATTTGTCTTGCATTACTTTGTGAATTCAAAAAAAACTCTACCTGTACCGAGATTCTGATATAAAAAACGTTAGCAAAATTTAGTTTTGTTCATATTTTGGTGATTGTATTTTAAGTTAATATACTTTATTTTGAATGATCCCTAAATAGTTGATGAATCAGTGTTGTGGTTATCAAATTCTAAAGGTGACCTTGTATTAAAGGGGCAGGGTTAAAATCTTTTATACCTTTTTTCCCCCTTAAACATCTTTATAGGCTTTCATTGCTTCTCTTTATTCTGGCACTTGTCTCTCTAAACGTTGTTTCTGTGCCTGATTTGAAGTTATACATAAGTTGTTTCTTCTCCCATCTCAGCACATCAGTAGTCTGTTAAAGACAAGGATTTTTGTGGGTGCCTATCTTTTTTTTGTTGGACCAACTAAATAGGCTAGTTTAACAAGCTTTTGAATGCAAGACATTCTTCATCGGGTCTGGTAAAGCACCCAGGGGCTAATGCTGCTGTTGCCTGTCCCGCCACTGGTTTGGGATCCTGGCTGGGGACTCAGTTCTGTGGTGGTGGGGCAAGCAGCAGCAGTGTTAACCCCCTGGGTGCTGGCATCAGCCTGTAGGGATCTAAGGCTGCCACTGTTTTTCCCCTTCCCTCAGCTGCTGTGTTGAGTTGGGGACACAGTTCTGCAGCAGCAGGGCAAGTGGCACGAGCATCAACTCCTGCAGCTGCTAGTGCCCAGGGGGTTCATGCCTTTATTGCTTGCCCCACTGTCAGAAGTGGGTTGTCCAGCCCGTGTCATGTTCTCTGTCTCTTTGTTCGTTTGAAAAGAGGCTTCCCTGCAGAAACATACAGCTATGGCTGTGGGTTCATCTGTAAAGCTTTTGTTGGTTGTCCCCCTTGCCCTTTTCTGAAGTGGTAGTAACAGTCAAGGTTTGACTGCCAATCTCCTCAATAAGGAAGATAAATCCAAAAGGTCTTATTTTCAGGACTGCTCTCTGTAGCATCACAAACATTTTATTTTGTAACCGAATAGTAGAAAGAAATTCCCTTCTGTTAGTAGAATTTGTGCAGTTAATGCAAATAATGGATCCTTTCTTTACAATTGTTATCTTAGTATGTATAACTAATTTGACTAGTAACTAAATCGAGCCTTAAAGGCAGTGACTGTAGTATTTTTTAACTGCCATAAAATATGCCTTTAGTGTCATTGTCTCAACGCTTCATTTGAGCAATAAATGTGTGATTTGGATTGTTAAAAAAATTATTTTCAATTTATATGCCTATTTTGCCTAGGAATACAGTTATTTGGAGGAGCACAGGAAAGTAGGGTTAGAAGGGACCTCACGAGGTCATCTAGTCCAGCCCCCTGCTCAAGGCAGGATCATCCCTGACTTAAACCATCCTGGCCAAGTGTCTGCCCAACCTGCTCTTGACATTTTCTAAGGGTGGAAATCCCACAACCCCACAGTCGGAAAGTTCCTCCAGATTTTCCTCTGCAGCAGCTCAGCTCCATTACTCCTAGCCCTGTTCCCTGCAACCACAGAGAAGAGTCCACCAGAGTCCATCCCTTCCAGTATTTGAAGTCTGCTATCAAATTCCCCCCTCTGTTCTCCAGACAAAGTAACTCTTAATTCTTTCAGCCTCTGCTTGTAAATTATGCATCATGGGCCTCTAATCCTTGTTGCTGTCCTCAGGACTCTTTCCAGTCCACATCCTTGAATGGTGAGGCCCAAAACTAGTACACCAGTTGAGGCCTTACCAGTGTTGAATAGAGCAGAAGAATTGCTTACCGTTTGATTTGCAAGTGACCCTCCTCCTGTTAATACAACCCAGTATGCTGTTGGCGGTTTTTTTCAACAAGAGTATATTGTTGGCTCAAGTTCAGCTTTACGGTCCACTGTAACCACTGGGTCCTTTGCAGTACTGCAGCCTAGCTAGTAATTCCCCAGCCTGTATTTGTGCGTGCAATTATTCTTCATGGAGACACTGATGTCTAGGGTGTTAATTTACATGCAAACTTATGCTGATGTCAGCTCGTGTGCATATGTTTTGTGTATGTGTGTTATAGAAGTCTGCTGTAGTTATATTGGCACAAACCTTTGTGTAGATGTTCTTGATTTAGGCTAGAAATTGCTTTTATATTGGCGTAAGGTGTTATGGAATCTGTTTTTAAGCCAAAATGATCTTGACTAGTTTTAAATTTAAGTGCCTATACAGGTGATTTTAAACTAGTTAATACTGATGCAGCTTTGTATATTGATGAGGCCTAAGCATTTCAGGTTGTAGTCTCTTCCCAAAATAAATGGGAATGGATGGGTTGAAGATCCTGATTGGGTTGGGCTTGGAATAGATAACCTTTTTATGTTGTTTGGATTAGAAAAGTTGCCACCAGAAAATCAGTAAGATTTGTAGCATTGGTCATAAAATAGGGAAAAACTCTTCCAGATTAAAGCAAAGATTTCTGGTGTAAAGTTAATCTTGCAAATCAGTATCTTTGGGAATAAGAGCTTTAATTGTAGCTGAATAATTGGAAATTGAGGATACAATGTTGTTAAAAATGTAAAGACATCATATTTAACATTTCAGAAAGTTTGAGTAACTTGAGGAGCAGCTAGCATTACGATGTGTAACCAGGTGCCCAAGAAATCCTTGAACGAGCCAGCAGGTTGTGTGTACGTTTTTAATGCATTTTTAAAGAGTTATTTTTTTTTAAGTCAAGTAAATCCTAAAAGATGCCTTTTCCCCCTCTCTCACATTATTCTTACTGCCATGGGATTGATATTTTTCCATTAATCCGTTTAGTGAATGCATGTGAAAAATTGTGAATAGCTTAGCTCAGCTTGGACATCTGTACATTTTTAATTAGCTGAAACGGCCCCGAAGGGGTTTGCTGGTTACACGGAGCTTGAAAGCAGATTTTGTAGAACCTGAAAGCATTTTTTTTCATTAATTTTTTTTTTTAATTATCTCTGTAGGATTTTAAAAATGTGCAAACCTCTGTGCAAGTCCTTGAAAGTTGCTGTTTTTAAAATGCATTTTTAGCTGAATTGCTTTTGATAAAATGTTATGCTTGGCGTTTTCAGGGTTTTGTGTGTTTGGGGTTTTGTGATAGATATTTAGTGATCGAATTGGGTTGGAATGTATGCAGTTGCATTTCTGACTACGCCCATTGATGTAATCAGAATGCAGAAAACTATATTTAATGTAATATATTTAAAGTTTCAGTCTGTAGGGAAGATGTTTTCTCCCTAAAGTTTTTCTGTTGACTGAATTGGTACTAAAGTTTCCATCTGTAGTTTCTTTTTATATTGTCTGTTTTAAGGAGGAATATGGGTATTGATTAATCTGTTAAAATGGGTGTAGCAGTTACTAACAAGGATGTTAATACCACATATGCCTGGAAGACATCTCCATGATAAAACTTAAGTGAAATGTATAGTTTTTTGGGGGCATGGTTTGTTGTTGGGGGTTTTTTTTGTTTTTTGGAGGGGTTGTTTTTTACGAACAGTTGGTACTCCTCTACTTTTATAAATTATGGCACCTAAATAGCATATACAAAATAAGTTGGGTAGCACTTGTTTTAATTGCATTTGAAGCTGTTCTTAAGGCAGTGTAACTTTTTATAATCATCACTCTCCCCGTTAAAAGAAGTTCAGGCTGTGCTGTTGCGTTGACCTCAGCTGACTTTCAGTTCAACATAGAAATGCTTGCCTACACGTTACTACTATTCCTTTGTTGCACCAGTGGCTATCACAGTCTTCAGTTCCAGCTCTACCAAGTTGCTCCATTCACTGAAAAGATCTCGCTGAGCACGTTGTGAACTTTCACAGAGTATGAAACTACAAATGGATGAAGACTGAAATACGTTGTAGAGCTCCCCGTTTTTAAGAATCATGCCTATCAAATGAACTGGAACAAGGATTCCCTGATATACAGTTTTCATGCCCTTAGCCTTATAAAAGCAAATTACACTGCTTCGATAATCCATGAAAAATTGTTCGAATGAAGTTTGCTAAAAAGCCTGTACTACTCTTGACATTTCTACTATGCAGGATTGGGATGTGTGCATTGTTCCTAAATGAAAGGGGTCATAGTATACCTCATAAATTCAGCCTGCAACGTATAGGTCCCCATGAATCTCTTTCAAAAACATGTTTGCCTTTTTGTCCGTGACCTCTTTAGCAATTCATCTGGTCAGTTTTTTCTCACTGTTCACAGTAATCCAGTGTTGCTGGGGGAATGTTTTGGAGATCACTTTGCAATTGATATTCAGGCAGCTTGCTTTCCCAATCTATGCCTTTGTGAAAGTTAACAACACTAGGTCATTTATGACTAGATTGCTTTATAGCATGGCTCACAGAAATTCCCAAACTGTAGACCTGCAAGAAGGAAGGTGGCTAGCGGAAAAATAAAATGTGAAAAGACTAGAAAGGGAGAGTAATTTTGAAGCTATAGATCTGTTCTTCTAGGTAGAAGGTTATTTCTACAGCAGCATAAGAGTACTTCTAACAGTATAGATACAGAGGTTCCTGCTCCAGAGTGCTTATTTAACAAATAGAAAAAAATGTACTATATCACACTTATGCAAAATACAGTGTAGTGTTCTGGGTACAAATCGAATGTCATGAGCCATTTCTAAATTACTGCATCTCAAGCTGTGTCGGAGTGGTGCCATGCTGCAGTTGTCCTAGTGAGGAATGCTTTTGGCTAATTCACACGGGGGCAAAGAGGTCCCCTTGTGACTGTGAACTCCCACCCCCTGCTTGGGTCTTTGGCCTGTTCCTCCATGTTTCTGTTGTACCCAAATACAGCCACTGTTCTCTTAGGCTAGAGCATCTTTGTTTTGGTCCTTTGACTGAAGCAGGGAAGTGCAGGTTTTGGGGAGAAAAATAACTTACCTTCAGTATCTCTCATGAAAAGGTTAGCAGGATCTTTTTTCTAGGGTTATATTTGAAATTGCTTGTACAACAATAATAACCTTATAGAAAAACAGATTTGTATTTGGCAACAGACCAAATTAAATGTGTGTGGGGTTTTTTGTTTGTTTTTTTTCTCCCCTTTACTTTTGCTGATAACTCGTTAGTTAATCTGTCAGCAGTACTTACTATCCGGAGAATCAACTCCTTATTTCTATCTCCAGGATCAAATCAACTTGCTCCTGGCTCAGTGTATATCTTTATTAAATACAGGTACCTCTAAAGCAGTTACACCTCCCAAATGCATGCACTTGGGAGAATTTTTGAACAGACTAAATGACTGTGTCCCCAAATGACCTCTCCCCCAGGCTTCTGTCTCAGAGGTTGGCCTGTTAAAAGCCATTGGTATTTCTTTTTTCTTTAGATGAACATGGCTGTCAGGTTTTTCTTTGCTCCATACCATTCTTCCTTTTTACACGAGTAAGCTCACCTCCCTCACTTAAGATATTGTTTATCTTTGCGTTAGACATGGAAATAATTATTCTGTGACCCTTTCAGACATTTAAAAACTATTTTGCCATAAATGTAAATTGACATGCTGTATCCACCATCTTGCCTCCATAAATGACATCTTGCATGAGATGCAGCAGAGGGATAGTAGCCACTACAGGAACTTGCCAAAAACCAAAGCTCCTTAAACATTTCACGTAATAGATTTTACTCGTGTTACTCACCGACTGCTAGTTATCAGGTGACTGTGTGCTCTTCAGCCCAGAGTTTAGTATGGCATTTAACCCTCAGACCAGGGAGTGGAAAACTTGTATACGTTCCAAAGCATATTGTTCTGCAACTTGGCAGATTAAGTAAATGCATCTTGACCCATGAATAACTTTCTTTTATTAGAATTCTTGAATATTAAAACATGGCCACACTCAGTGTGTTTGTACCAATACTTTAAAATGAATATGCGCTGTCTTTTAAATAGAGAATCTAATGGAAAAGTGGCTCTAAATGTCTTTTGATGATTGAAGTCAATGTTTCTCAACCTTTTAAGTAGCAAGTACCCCCTGACTTCTGAAAATTTTAATAAGTACCCCAACACTCAATTTTCCAAGGGATTTTATATTTACAGAATAATGTGTGCTATATGTTGGAAGAAGGGCTGTGTACATAAGGCTGTGATATGACAGATGTCTGATGCGGTGTGGATAGGGTTGCCTCCTTTTACACCAGGGGTGCACAACTCAAGTATGTACCTGGGCTAGAGGTGATGTTGCCCAAAGCTAGGAGGACTGAACCTAGTGCTGCGCAATGTGGGGCGCACCAAAATTTTTGCCATAGTTTTGAGAGGAAAAGGTGCGAGAGAGAGAGAGAGTGTTGGCGTACCTGCATACCCCCTGCCTGTCTCGCGTACCTCCAGGGGTACGCCAACCACAGGTTGAGAAACTATGGTCTAAGTAACCCCATCAGTGAATGTAAGATTTTTCCAGATGCTGGCCTGAATATATATGGGGGAAATTAAAAGGATTGGTATATACTAATGCTCCAGTACTGTGAAGCACACATCATCTTCTGAGTTCAGGGCATTTTGTTCCTGATGGAACTGAGCCCTGATCAGGCCCAGGTTTACTTTA
Source organism: Alligator mississippiensis (assembly GCF_030867095.1). Taxonomy (NCBI): domain Eukaryota; kingdom Metazoa; phylum Chordata; order Crocodylia; family Alligatoridae; genus Alligator; species Alligator mississippiensis. The sequence goes on from NC_081836.1 coordinate 2,591,607, forward strand.
GTTTCTCTGACTATGCAAGATAAGGGATATTCATCTCTGTGTAAAACATCTTCCGATAGTTCATTTTGTGCTAATGAACTAATGGTACCATAAACCTGTATATAAGAAGTCTGGCCTTTATTTTGTTAAGTGTCCACAGCTTTAAAACCATTAATTGAAGTTTAGCTAAGGAAGTGTGCTAACCAAAATGTGTGGTTTCTAAGGTGATCATTTACATTAATGGAAAAGCAGGTTTGAAATTACCTGTGTAATTGGCAACCTTAAATGTTTTTTTTTTTTTAAATATTTAACAAATTAAAAAAAATATATTAGTTGATAAATGGATTCACAGTCCATCTTATCAAGAATTAGCTGCCTTGCCCCATTTCAAGTTGTACCAAAAGAATAAGCAGTTTTAAGAGTCTGTTACCTTTTCCTGATCACGTAACAACGTGAACATTAAACATGGATGTTTAAACATTGGTTCCATACTTTAAATCTAAGCTACTTAAGTCCCCGCCCCCTCCTGTTTTTCCTCTGGGGCTTCAGAAAGAAAACGTAGTGCTAGCAGCAGTTACGGCTCTCATGGAGATGTCGGGCATTGAAGCGATGAACCTGTTCAGCGTGCGAGATCTTATAACTGGTCAGTTGGCTTTAGCTGTAAATGTAACGAAGTAGGGATGACATTTGGAAAATGTATTTTGGAAAGGAGCCGGCATCTCTCTTGTCTAAGTGTTGCAAATCTTATGAAAAGTATAGCCATTTTCTGGTCAACCCAGGAATACCATTATGTGCTAGCGGTGGTTTAAATTACAATCATTAACACTTGAATGCCGGTTTGGGGAAGGAAGAATATCTCCTTCTCTCATCCTTCTTTTCCATGAACATACTAGCTAGGTCATCAGTCGATTTGCAGCTTACAGAATAGGTTTTGCTGTCTGTAGCTATAACGTACAGATTTTCTGACCCCTGATTTACTGCTCTTTTGGCCATTTTTCTCAAAGGTGATGGTAACACCGGTTAAAGCAAAGGCCTTTTACCCTGTCTTCTAAGTTACCAAATACAAAATTTGCTTGAAGAGGTGAGGTTGCACACACATTAGAATAGCCAATATGGAAACTATGAGCTAAAATATTACCATTGAGTAAATAATTTGCCTTATAAAATATTTATGTTTATTTCATGTGAATACTCCATTTTATTTGCATTTAATACATTTGGTTAATCGTAACTTGGTTGTAAAAAATTGTTTGTTGTGTTACAGTAATTATCTTTGTACTAGCCCATGCAATGTTGATGCAGAGTTTCATAGATTTCATAGACATTAGGGCTGGAAGGGACCTCGGAAGATCATCAAGTCCAGCCCCCTGCCCAAGGGGCAGGAAGTCAGCTGGGGTCATAGGATCCCAGCAAGATAAGCATCCAAATTTCTCTTGAAGGCGTTCAACGTAGGTACATGAACCACCTCTGGTGGCAGGCTATTCCAGAACTTGGGGGCTCAGACAGTGAAGAATTTCTTCCTTATGTCCTTAGTTTATAACCGTTCGACCTCGTCATCCCTTGGGGCGCTCTGGTGAACAATCGTCCCCCTAGATCTTGGTGGTCACCCCGATAAACTTATAGGTGGCCATCAGATCACCCCTGAGCCTGCGCTTTTCCAGGCTTAAAGAGCCCCATGGCTCTCAGCCTGTCATCGTAAGGTCTGTTTTCCTGACCTCTGATCATACGCGTGGCTCTCCTCAGCACTCTCTCAAGCTTCTCCACATCCTTCTTGAATTGAGGTGCCCAAAACTGGGCGCAGTACTCCAGCTGCGGCCTCACCAAGGCCGAGTACAAGGGGAGAATGACGTCCTGGGATTTGCTTGAGAAGCATCTATGGATTCAAGCCAGCGTTTTGGTGGCTTTATTGGTCGCAGCATCACGTTGAAGACTCGTGTTCATCTTGTGGTCAGTCATGACCCCCAAGTCCCTTTCATCCGTAGTGCTAGCCAGCGTAGCACTGCCGAGCCTATAAGGATGCTGCAGGTTTTTCCTCCCAAGGTGGAGAAACTTGCATTTTTCAGTGTTGAACGCCATCAGGTTCTCGTCCGCCCATTTCTTGAGCCTGTCAAGGTCATCCTGGATCAACCTCCTGTCCTCAGGTGTGGATGCTTTACCCCAGAGTTTGGTATCATCAGCAAACTTGGCCAGTCCGCTTCTGATTCCAGTGTCCACATCATTAATGAAGATGTTGAACAATATGGGTCCAAGGACAGAGCCTTGGGGGACCCCACTGGTCATAGGGCACCATGACAATTGACTTTCGTCAACCACCACCCTGTGGGTCCGACCATGGAGCCAATTTCCCAGCCAGCAGATCGTGGTGGACCCAAGGCCACAATTGGCCAGTTTTGCCAAGAGGTGATCATGGGATACCGGATCGAAGGCTTTTTTGAAGTCAAGATATATGACATCAATCTCCTCTCCCTTGTCCAGGTGATAGGTCACCTGGTTGTAAAAGGAAATGAGATTTGGTCAAGCAAGACCTACCCGCAACAAACCTGTGCTGGCTATCCCTCAGGATGTTGCCGTTGGCCAGTCTGTTGAGAATGGCCTCTTTAATAATCTTTTCTAAGACCTTCCCCGGGATAGAGGTCAGGCTGATGGGCCTGTAGTTTGCCAGATCCACTTTCCTCCCTTGGACCTTCTTCCAGTCTTCAGGCACTTCATAAGAGTACCAGGAGTTCTCGAAGATCCGTGCCAGGGGCTGGGCTATGATGCTAGCCAGCTCCTTGAGTACTCTGGGGTGTAGATTGTCAGGGCCGGCTGACTTTAAGGTGTCCAGCCTTTCAGGGTGTTCCTTCACGAGGTCAGCATTGATAGAGGGCAGGGAATCTCCCTCACCCAGGCCTCCCTCACCCTGGCCCCTCTGTCCCATAGTGGGCAGGGGCGTCCCGTGGGACTGATGAAAGACCGATGCAAAGTACCCATTTAATAGGTTGGCTTTTTCCTGCGCGTCGGTTGTCAGTTGTCCCATCTGGTTTAGCAGGGGTCTAATGTTGCCCTTGCTTTTTCTTCTGCTCCCCACATATCTGAAAAAGGACTTTTTATTGTCCCTCATACTTGTAGCCAGTTGGAGTTCTGTCGCAGCCTTGGCTTTCCTGGTTTGCTCCCTGCAGGGCCGGACCAGTGTGGAATATTCCTCCTCGGAGGTGAACCCTGTCCTCCATCCTTTGTAGGCCTTTTTTGCCGCAGGAGGTCCGCAAGTTCCCTGGAGAGCCAAGGGGACTGCTGTGCCCTTTTGCTGCCTTTCCTCCGAGACAGAATAGCATTAGCTTATGCATCGAGGATCGCTCCCTTGAGGAGCAACCGCTCTACCAGAGCTTCCCTCTCCTTCGGGTTGTGGTGCCTTAGAGCCTCACCAACAAGCCTCCTGAGCTTGTCAAAGTCAGCTTTCCTGAAGTCAAGGACTTCTGTATTGCTGACTGACTTGCCAGCTTTATGGTGGATGGTGAAGGTGATCAGCTCGTGGTCGCTGTCACCCAGCTTCCCTTCGATCATTAGGTCGCTGATTAAGTCGTCCCCAGTTGCCAATACCAGGTCGAGCAGAGCTTTACCTCTCATTGGGCCGTAGACCTCTTGTGTCAGATAGAGGTCATTCATGCAGGAGAGGAAGGTTTGCGACTGTTTGGATTTAGCCAAGCGCTCGTCCCACGAGATGTCTGGGTAGTTGAAGTTCTCGTCTTGAAGCTGCTCAGAAGTAATGATGAAAGCCCAGTGGATAGGTAACTGGACTAGGATCCAAGATCCCAGATATACACCTTGGAGACGCACCTTCAGTGTGGTCATGGTGGGGTAGTTTTTTGTGACATCCCAAGGATCTTTTATGGCTAAATAGTTTAATTTGAGGCACTTGGTTAGGACTTGTGAGGGCTATATAAGTACCTAAGTGGGCGCAGAAACTTAGACTCTTAGAATTGTTCACCTGACAATTTCTGTTCAGTCATAAATCTCTTTATAACTTGATACAAATCAAACACAAAATTTTCACATCTGGGTACCTAAAATTAGACTCGTAGTGTTATAATTGGATACGTCTATAAAGTGGCTGGATTTTTTTTTTTTTTGTTTTTTTTTAATCCTGAACACCTGCAGCTCCCATTGATTTTTTGCCAGGATTTTTCATCTTCGAAAATTAAAGCATTTTATTTGGGTGCCTAATTATAGAATCAGAAGTTGGAACTTTAATTTCCTTATTTGAAAACTATGACTTAGTGCCTTTTAGGCAACATAATTTAATTGGGGGAATCATCACAATGTACTTCATTAGGCTTTTATTAAGCTATTGTCTTTACCTATCTGCATACACTGTGTATTAATGATCCGAGTATATTTAATGATGTGGTTGCCTTGGGTGATCAATCATGGTTGTGCTGTGAGCAGAGGGAAGCAGTAGGTGGTCAGTCGGTATGTGCATTTCAATGTGGTAGATTCTCCTTAGCCTTTTACAGAGAAATCCAATCAGATGACTGTTGGATATGGACTTTGATGTTGATTGACTCTGTTTTAGTAAACAGAGGTTAGCTGTAAGTCTGTAATACAATATAAGTCTGCAAAGAGAAAATGAATCACACAGAGGTCCCGTGGAAAAAAATACTGTTCCATCACGTAATTAAATACCCAGTCAGGCATATGTGTGGGGCCCGACTTAAGGTTTCATAGGCAGCCCTAGCTTGGGCATTTCTGAACCTTGAAGTGCTTTACTTTCAACTTTAACGTTCTTTGGTTTAGAGAGAGAGCGTGCGTGTTCACACTCATAAACAAAAATAATTTTAATATGTGGAAAGTGTGTGTGTGTGTTGCTTGGTTCATTTTCGAGCCCCTCATATGCGACATGTCACTTGGTAAGTGTTTTGATTTTTTTTAAGACTAGTTGTTTGTCCTATCAGGTTTCCTTTCCTTGGCTTCTGAAAAATAACCTGTCAAGAGATTAAATTTATTTTGAAGGGAGAGTTGATTCATGAAGTGCTTCTTAAATAAGACGCGTTTGTGGTGGCATTGACTTTTCAGGAGAGATGGGTATCTTGTTATATTCAAAGTGAAAGGGGAATTCGTTTCACTGTTTGGTGCTTCTGAGGCGTTCACACTGCATTTTCATTTCTCTTGTACAAAGATCCCTGGATTTTTCTAAATCCCTCCTATACTCTTTGAAGTCTGATGTGTTTTAGGTGAGTTTACCCATTTATTTGTGCTTTTAGCAGATGGCATTCTGTTTTGATTTTAGCCTGCGTAGGTTTTCTAAAGGGAATGCAGGGTTAACTTCCTTCCCCAGAAAATGTGGGAGGTGCCGCCTATTAGCTGCTGTTCCCTGGGAGTCAAGAAAGCACGGAAACATTTAATATGGAAAAGAGCCCGCATTCCTCTTGCAACTCACTTGAAATTCAGTGCTGGAAACTGCTTTATATGTGACTGAATCTTTTGTAGCTGCCTGTTTTTTGAAAGGAGAGTAAGCTTTATATCTGCACAAAATCTGGAAGAAATATTAACTGTGACCAGATGAAATTTGTAAGCTAAAAGATGTGTCAGCAGAGAGGCATTGCTTTAGGTTTCCCGTTGCAGCTATCGCTTTAAGACCATCTACGTGCTGCGCCACGGTGCAGAAGCTTCTCTTGAGAGCGAGGGAGACATAGCCGGGCTTTAAAAACAAGTAGCAGGGGGACGTGAATGCAGCCTTAGACTAGCGGGAAACCAAAGGTGGAAAATCTGGGTTTTCAGTCCAGTCTTAGGCAACACAGTCCTTATTAATTAAAATAATCCTTCTGCAGAGGGGCTGAGTGGATCTTCAAGCAGGCTGCCAGGTAAGATTGAGAGACTCACCCAGAGAGAGAAGGGCAGAGTGATCATCATGAAGTTTCAATATGTCCTACATATTGCACAGTAATGGGCTATTTAAGGGTGGGGCTGGTTTTTTCATTACCATTATTCGAATAAGGTCTGAATGATTTCTTTAGCATTATTTTCTCTTAGCCCTTTGAACATCGTTGCCAGTTTGAACCCTGCTAAATCTAATGCATCTCCACTTTAGGTTTTAATGTTCCATGTTTCTTTCAAATATGTTAAATATAGAAGAATCTCAGGCAGCGATGCATGGTGCTTTACAAGTTGTGTGTACCTTTAATGTGTTTTTCCTTTTTTTATTTTGTATTGTTAAAACCAAAAGGCTGAAAAAGATGGTGCTATTTTTGCATTTTGCTTTTGGTCTTAGGTAATGTTTTCCTGCCTTTCTCTAATCTTATGGATGACTTTACCTTGCTTTTATTTCAGTCTTTAATACAGTGTAAAAGGAGAGCTTGCATAGAGGTTATGTAACCCTAGAAATGGAAGGTAGGAGATTTGCTAGATTCTCCTCCTGGGATAGAAATCTTTGTTCTGAAGTGTTTTCATATGGATACAGCATTACTGATTAGTAGTCATAGGTTGGTTGCTTTTTAATTCATTTGAAAGACAATTACCCGATATACCAAGCAGTGCTGAAGAGGCCAGTGATCCATAAGAATAAAATGGTTGCTAAGGGCTGAGAATAACCTTGGGTGACAAGCACAGTTACAGGAAAAAATGGATTCATTTCCTATCTTTGCAGTTAAATAGTGTACAGAAATATGTAGTTTCTCTGTGATGTTTTCTAAAACTGAAAACGTGATACAAGCAAAAATGTACTCGGGATCTGGACATGTCTCCATTTTATGAGGTTGGATCCTGTAGAGAGGGGGAAGTTCTTGAAGGAGATTCATCTTCATTCCTATCATGCATCAGTCCAGATGAACAATGAAGAGAAATAATGATTTCGGGTTAAATTTAGCATTTCTGTATTTGCCAGCTATTCTGAATGCACCACAGAGCAGTAGATGCCATAACACCTAGGTGGGCAATACGTTCTGCTTTTTCAAAGTGAATTTCTCTAATTCTTATTACTCTCCCCCAACCAGATTGGTTGCTAAAAATAAAATTGGATAAGAAAGATATCCTTGTTCTTTATCTAAAGCGGTTGGGTTTTTTTAAATAAAATATTTTGTCACTGTCTGTTTGGTATTTAGTGGCTCCTGTTCTGGTCTTGAAAATTTCCCAGTTTGCACTCGCCATTTTTGCAGCCAAAAGAGACTGAGTGGGATTCCCATAGGACCTACTGGTACTGTTTGTTAATCTGCCAGATGTATCCACTGGACAGATGTTTATTTCATGAAGCAGGGAGCTCTAAAAGACAATGAATGAAATCCAGAACTAGTATACAGTGGTTCACTATACAGAGACATTTTGACTGAATAATATGCTGGTTTTACCAAATTGGACTGCTGGCCATTTTGTTAGGTTGTAGAATTTCATTAATGACAGGAGAAATCAACCAAACCATGTTCTAGTATACTTTAGTTAACCCCTGTCAGATTTGGTAGACTTTGGGATGGTTTTGTACACCCAGGTATAACATTCATACTCCGTTAAAGTCTCTTCTCCCCCCCCCAGGCAAACAAAATCTGCTGGTTTTGTTAACTTAATCCGCTGAAAATCTATCTCCTCTAAAAAATGATCTTGAATTTCAACTTCCCTCTGCAAAACTGAAAAAGATTAGCTTTAAACCAGTGTCTCTCCTAATGTATACACATTCTAACAGAAGAAATTAAATCCAAACCTTCAGAGTGGAACAAGCTCTCCAAGGACAGAAATAATGCCTTTTTGAAGTAAAGATTCTTTCAGTCAGTTGACACTGCTGTTTATTAAACTGCCTTTAGGCTAGAAATGTCATATATGAAGAAATGATGCAGTTCAGGAACAGGTGTATATCTGCAGTCTTTATTTCCTCATCACATATTGTTTGTTGGCTGCATAATATATGAGCATAGGATTTTCTTCAGCATGCTTGTCAATACTGTCACTGGTTAGAGGGCATCGAGAGAATGCTTAGCTTTTCATTTTTAATACCCTTCTGGAGATGGAGAACCGTGCATGGTTTCTCTAACTTGTAGACAAGCTACAGCTTCCTTTGTGATTTAAATTCCAGCATTTGTCCAGAGATATTAACAGGCGCTCACTCTTCTAGAGCATTTGAGATGCTTATCTCAGTAGCATATCAACTTTTACTTGAAAAGATTTCATGTTTCTCTCTCAATCCACTGATAAATGATGTTTTGTAAGTCTTCTAGTTCTTAGGAGGCAGAACATAGGACAAGCTAGTTACTGTTTGTTGGAATTGATATTTCCTGACCAGTACTCTATTTATGTAATTATCTTATGGCTTCTTTCCCTGTATCATCTAACCACATGACAATATTTAACTTAACCTCTCAATATCTGTCCTTTTATCCTAATAGGGAAGTATTACTTACAGATGGGATCTGAGGTATACAGGGCTCTCTGAATCACAAAGAAAGTCTGAGGCAGAGGCGGGAATGGCACTGAAACCTCCTAATTCCACACTAGGGCCCTAATCACTAAACTGTCCTTCATCTCTGTTGCCTACCATTTCTTGTCAGTCAGTTTTGCATTTAAAAAAAACGTCCCCAGTTTCTGTTGCTGCTTTTCCCCAAATAGGAATGAATGGTAGGTTCCTCAGGGCAGATGCTTAAGGTGAAATCTTGGCCTCTTTATAGTCAGTAGCAAAGTTCCTAATGGGGGCTGTGTATGCTTGTGAAGCACCAAGTACTTCTAATGTTGCTACATAAATAATAAGTTAGGACAGTGTCTGTCCTCTGCCTGAGGGATTGGAAATCTCAGGGCACCTGCGCGCGAGCGCCAGGGCTGCTCCGACGCGCTGGAATTCCAGCCCGTGGGTAATCGAGTCTGCTGGAGCGTGGTGATTGCTGTGCTCCAGCAGCCTCCTGCATCTCGTGTGTCACCGCCCCTGCACTTAACAATGGTGGCGGGGGCGCTTGAACTACAGCTTGTTGAGCGAGCTTTAATTCAAACACCCTGCCGCCATTTATAAACACGGGATACTGATACACAAGACGCAGCGGTGTTTTAATTAGAGTGGCTCTCGGACTCACTCCAGTTAACGCGTGCCGCCCCCCCCGAGCGTGTGTAAAAGCACCATCGGGTTTTAAGCATGGTGTTTTCAGCAGGATCACTTTTCCCTTGGTGTTTGGAAGGAGTCATGGGAGTTCCCAGGTAAGGATAATCAGGCTCAGTGTGCATACGTTCAGAGTTATTTCAGTCTGCCGTACTCTGACGGAAGTGAACCTCGGTTTTCAGACACTGAGAACTCGGCACCCACCAGCTGTGGGAAGTGGTAGCGTGTGACATTTCAGAAGAAAGGATTTCTTCATGTTTCTTCCTGGCCATGTGACTGTGGCAGAATCCTCTTGATTCAAAGGAAGTTTTAGTTTCTGACCGTGGGTAACTTTCCTTCTGAAGAAGCCAACTGGGAAATGTGAGCCGCTTCCCTTGCTGCTCACCTCTCAGACCCAAACCTGTCACAGTAAGACTTAGGAGGAACGCTGTTTTGGAGGAAAAGCCCTGAAGGTTTGTGTGCTGTTTATATTCTGTCTGACGTTACATGAAAAGTGTTTGTTATATGAGACAAAGAGATAAATACTGAATTTACCTGCTAAAAGCCAGGTAATTTAATTGGATTGTGCCACTTAGGCTTGATTTGGCAGTTTGCAAGTTGAGAAGAAACGGTGCTTATATAGAAATAAATTCTTGTTGGCTTTTTAATGTGGAGATATGAGCTGAGCATGATTTTGGGAGTCGGGGACTCTGGGTTCCTAATCTCATCTCCGTCACTGGATCTGTTTTTAATTGTAGGCTTACTGTTTTACTTCTGCCATACTTCTAAAATGCTGATTATTTCTCACGTGCAGAGGGGTTGTGCCAATTAGAATATTCTAAAATGGTCTCCATTCTAAGGTTTAAAATTACTCTATTACTTAATGATTGACTAAGCATTACGATCACTTTAAAATAAAAGGGGTTGAGACACCCAGTTGCATTTTTGGCATCCTCTGAGGTTATGTTTACAAGTTCATTTTTGATCCTGCTTGCTGGAGAGATGACGTTCTTTGTGGCACTGACAGCATGGGAATACAATGTAAAGTTGTAAGCTGGTTTCTGTTCCGCTTTAACAAGGATTTAGCAGCTCTGGGAAAGCGTCAGCTACAGAACATTCGAAACAGTTGACAAATATGTAGGAGTTAAAGTGTGAACAGTAATTATTTTACTCTTTGCAATTAAACGCTTTTTTGTTCCTCCTGTGTTGGGGTTTTGTTTCTATTGTTGCCTGAGTAACAACAAAAAAAACAACAGGTTGTTTTCAATTATTTTTTTTAAATAAACGCTTCATCTATATTTTAAACACTAAAATAGTTGATCCAGTTATGCAGCGTTGTTGGTTGTAGCTGTGTTGGTCTAAGAACATAGTCAGGCAGGGTTCTTTGGGTAGATGTGATATCTTTTATTAGACCAACTAAATAGTTTTTCCAACTCTTTTTAACTTCTCTCAACTTTTTAGTTGGTCTAATAAAAGATATCATGTCTACCCAGAGAACCTTGCCTGCCTTTAAACAATAGTTCAGTAATTGCATCAAGTTATCAAGTTGAACTATTATTAATGGTATGAAATGCATCTCTGTTCTTTTATTGCTTTAACTGTGCTTCTGTTGCTGATGTCACAGTTATTTTCATTCTTTAGAAAGAAATTATTTGATAGGTCACGGGCTATGATCGTGCAGGAGCGTTTGGAGTTCGAGGTGCTAGGCTAGTAGTCGTATCCAAACTGGAGGCTCAGAATTTAGCTCTCGTGTGTGTTTGTTTTCCTTTGAACACAGCCAAAGAAGTTTCTATGACTTGGTTAAATCAGTGAAAAATCAGTGAAAATATATTTCCTCTTTAATTTAAACAGTGTTTGTAGTCTGAACATTGTTACCTTAGGCTTGTACCCAAGAAATAGAATGTGACACTAAATGGAAACCTATCATATTTAGTTTTTCAAGAAGTCTGATGCACAAAAAGTGAAGAGCGGAAAAGATAAGATGTCAACATTAATCATACAATGCCTAATTTTACTGATGTAGTCCCATTGCCTTAGAGTTAAGTGTGTGTACATGAATAAATCCTTAAAGTATTAAGAAAAGAAAAACATTTTTTTCTAAAGATTTTTGTATTTATAACTGTTCTTTCCAATAAACATTTTAGATTTTCTTTTGAGTTTAATTACTTTAACAAGGTCTACTTTCCTGGTTTTCAGTAAATAAACTCATTCCAATTTTAAAATTGCTGGGAAGAACAAAATTATGGTTTTTCTTTAAATAACAACACTGCCAATACATTAACAATTGGATTATATTGGCCAGCCCCCTGTAGAAGTGACTTTTGCAGGGGTGGGGGTGGCATGGAAGGGAAGGACGTAACCATTTAAAGAGAAGAAAACAAGGACCCAATTATAACATTATTCCTACACATTTAGCAGCAAAACAGGGCTGGCCTTTGTCAGAAGATTCAGTGGTGGTTAACACTGTCTCACTGAATCTAAAGCCTCTCTTTCTTGAAAAGCAGAGATGAGAGATTCTTATAAGGCTCAAGTTTTATGTCTTGTTCAGTAATTTTGTTTGCTTTCGGTTACTCTTGTCATATTTATCCAGGAAATCAGTTCTTGAAGGATATGCTTACTAATATAGGAGACCTGAAGGATTGTATCTTCCTGTTGAATGCGAGAGCCTTTGAAGATGTTTGTGTATCTGCCTGCCTTAGGAAGGTGCTTACATATGTTGACAAATGAAAGCTCTTTGCATCGTGCTGTTGATATATAGTACACAGCCCTTCTTTGGGGGTTTTTCCTTAACTTGATGTATTACAGAATTCCCAGAGGTCCTGTGCAGCAGCCCCTCGAGGATCGGATCTTTACGCCGACAGTCTCAGCTGTGTACAGCACTGTAAGTATCTAAAGCCAGTCTGCCCATCCTGAATCTTCAGTTCTGTGTTTGCCTTTTTTTTTTCCCCTCACAAATAAATTTAATTGAGTAATTTCATCCCACTCCTCTGAAATTGCTGGTCTTCAACATATTTTATAAAATTCCATTTTTATCACTTCTAAATAAAGAGCAGTAAATGGGAGAAATGTTGTTTTAATACTTCATAATGGACTCAGAGTTGGATTTTGTTTGTTTGTTTGTTTAAAACATCTGCAGTTTTACTGAGCAGAATTTACAAACTTTCTTAAGCAAGCTGTCCTCAGTAAAAATATCAGCCATGGTCTCTGTAGGTCCCTTCTTGAATATCTGGATGGAATGTATTATTTGTGGCACAGTGGTAGCAAGATGCTGATATTCCACAAAAAAAAAAGTTTCACGTAAATGTTTGTACGTCAAATATCTTATTTAAAGCCATCAGCAGAAGAAGCAACTCTACAAGCAGGTTTAAAAATTGAGAGAGATTTTTGGTGAACTATTTAAAAAATGTTTTGGATGTTGACTCGTAATGGAACTCAGACTGAAAATCTAGAAATGGTGTGCACATATGACAGGATTTTTTTAATATGTGGCTTTTTTTAAGAGGTAAAGCCAGAAGCCCAGTATCCATTGAGCTATGTTATAATTATGCAGCCTGGAATGAGACATTTTAATTTACCAAAGAGTTATTGCAGGAAGTTTTTATTTTTGTTTATACTAATTGATCTTAAGCTCATTACGGTTTGCATGATAGCATGAGCTCCTTATAGAAAAGGAGAGTCAAACTTGCTAAAGAAAAGGTTATTTTTCTGTTTATTTGCATGACTAGCTGGTGAAGGGGTCATCATCTGTTTTGTTTTGAGATTCAGAGTCCAAAAAGATTTATTGCCTTTTCTATCTGTGATCCATGATGATGACAGAAAAGAGCTCATGTGCTCTCTCAGAACCTCTCCTCCCAGCTGGGAGACTCTTTCAGAAAAGAAGGTCCTCTTGCATCAAGCTGGAACGGGGATTGTATCCTGTGTCGCATCTATTCTTGGATTCCTGGGAGTGGGAGAAGATGATGAAAGAACTCAAACAGCTTGTCTAGGATGTTTCTTGAGCTGACTTATGGTGGATACCTATAGATACCAATGTACACAATCGGAGAACTAGTCTAAGCAAAGATCAAAGCTTGTGACATTCAGTGGTTCACCAGACTAAAGCTGCAAGCTGTTTGCTGATATTAGCATTCCTGCATTGGCTTCAGAGCCAATTTTGTATTCAAATCAATGAACTGTCCTTGATTGTATACATAATGAAATAAGAAGGGTTGGTGGCAGGAAAAGCAGTGCACGGGGCCTTGAAGCAAGGTTGTGAGCCTTGAAATAATACATTGAAAATCCCACTCTAGAGGTCCATCTTCAAAACTTAAAAGGGGGAAAGCAACCATGTCATTATGTATTCTGTATAGACAATATAGGAACCCCCAAAACTACTGCATTGTCTTGCATACAGCACCCTCATTCCCCCCCCCCCCCCAAAAAAAAAAAAAAAGACACCTTGTTTTTGGAGAAGACCAAATACAGGAAAAAATATTTTTTTCCAGAGGTTTGGCTGCACAGAATAGGGACAGAGCCCAATACTCCCCCAATATATATATAATATCACGCTGCACTGTATACCCAATAATTGCTTTTTATTTCTGTGTTTTAATATTTGTACCCTCTCTAAATGTGGAATTGAGGACAAGGTGTATGTATCCCTATTTTCAAACCTAGCATGACTGATGTGAGTTTGGCAGCCTTGGGAAAAGCAGCTGCACTCCTGTGTGACTAATTCAAGAGTTATGGGTAGTTTTACGACCCACTATAATCTGCCTGATTTCTGAAATTCTTCCTGCACAGTATGGCTGATAATGAGCCTCCTCTCTCTTGGTAGGTCTTCATCTTCCAGTAATCCAGTTCCTCTTTTTCTGCTAATTGTTTGTCTGCTGCCCATGGGAATTTCTCTTCCCTTTGGTTTCACAGCTCTGCCCACTGCTCTTAATTGCTGCACTTGCTCTCCTTCTCAGACCTTGCATTTGAAAGCTTGTCTGACTTTATCAGATCTATGCAATTGGTCCAATAAAAGATATCACCTAAAAAAAAAAAATCCTTGCCTGTTGCATAATTGAAAGGTTATATGTTCGCAGTACTGTGTACTGATGCCGAGTTGACGCTGCAGTACCTCTGACTTTAGAGTGAGGTCACAGCGGTCTAGCCATTTTGCAGCCTCGACTATGTTTGGAAACGTTAATTGAAAATAGTGGAAAATGTGTATAGCTTGCACTGTAGGCCACAACTGAAATAGCCAAAATGGTGATCCTTCAAAAAGAATTAAAGTGAATTAGTTGGGCACCATTTTTATTGGAGAGAAATGGCAGGTGAGGAATAAGTATATGAATTTAATTGGATGCGTGGTGAGACTTGCTTTTGTAACCTCCAGGAACAAAAAATGACACTAGATGGTTCACCCCAGCACTTAGTTATCCTTCCTTTGATAGACTTTTTGTTCAGTAGAATTGTACCTGTGGGGATGGGAGTGAGACTGGAATATATCATTAGTAACGTAATCGGTAGATTTAGATTTAATCCTTCTCTTTTGAGGTAAACTAGTGTTGAAAAATTTGATTTAGATTAGTCTAATCCTCAGGAGTAATGTTTTAATTCATAAAATTTATTCATATAGTCTATTATTAAAAGGGAGAAAATTAGCATGGCATATTGTCAGGTGCAGCAGTTGGCCACATGCAGTTTTTCCTCTATGTACCTTTTTCATAATAGCATTTGGTAGAATTCTTTACTTAATTCATGTCATTTAAGAAAACTACTTATACATCAGATATGACGTCCAGAACTGTATAGTCCCGTAGGAAACCAGTGGAAAAATCCAGTTTTGTTTTTGTCTTAAAATATTCCTAAATCTAAATGATCTTATTATAGGTGAAAGAAGGGGAAGGAATTTAATTTGTAGTGGCTGCAGTGAATACAAGCCTTAAATATCTTGGAGCTTATCCATTAAATTGCTATGTATTACTACTTTTAGAATACGTAATTATGGGTGCTAACTTGTAGTGAAAGACAAACTGATGTAAATCCTGTAGTAGAGCAGAACATGCTTCCCAGGATTATTAAGTTTAGCATGGGGCATGCATGGAATTCAGAATATATAATGCAAAGTCAGGCCAATAAGCAAATTGATCTAGGTCAACTTCCTACTCAGTCCTACTCAGTAATGTATTTATTACAGCGGAGATTTATAGTTCTGCTGTAATAAATAAATAAATTGATATGTCCTGAGCTCCGAAACTTACTACAAAACTGCTCCAGGGGAATTGACTTTTTTATTGCTAATGTCATTTGGCTTGTTTTGAGTTAAATATAAATAAGATTTTGCTGAAGAATATTTCTGCCTGATAGACTCCAATAGTTGGGTTTTTAATTAATTTTTGCAGGAAGTTGGTCCCTGATGTGATCTAATTGCTATTTGTGAATTAATTCAATACACATTGAAATTGAGTGACAAATGCACGTGAGCCATGTGTAACACGGCCCTTCAAGGGCCAGGCCTGGTTTGTACTGATTCTGAGCCCCAATGGGTTTCTTTTGAGCAGATGACATTGTTGTATCCAGTTGTACCTGGTTGCATGGTGGCTTGTGCTTTAAACTGGAGCATAGATTTGAGTTGTACCTGGTTGCATGGTGGCTTGTGCTTTAAACTGGAGCGTAGATTTGAGAAAACTCTCATTTGCACTTCTAGTATTATGAGAATTAGAATGTGTATTTTCTTGAGTGAAAGGAAGCAGTCCGATCCTGTGGCACCTCATCTCTTCCTATGTGGAACAGAACATAAAAACCACCCGCTTACTGCGTCAGACAATAAGTCTCACTAGCCCAGTATCCGGACTTATGTGGTGGGAGTGTGTGGATGCTGAGAGGAGAGTGAAGAAAGCATACCCAGAATTGTCCATCTCGTGCTTCTCTCCCACTGCAGCTCCCAACGCTCAGAGATGCAAGAAGCCTCATTCAGAGGCTGCATCCATATGCTCAGTACCTAACTGCATACCATTCCTCTGTGAATTTTTCCATTCCTCTTTTCGACCTGGGTGAAACCATCAGTGCACACATCTGATGGCAATGAGTTCTACAGTTGGATGCAGTCTGAAAGTAATTTCCTTTTGTTAGTTTTAAACTTACTTCTAAATAGTTTCAGTTTGTGCCCCTTACTTCTAGTATTTTGAGAGATGGTAAGTAATGGGTCTCTAATTACTTTCCCTGCATCACTTAATATTTTATAAATTTCTATTGTGTCCTGCTTCCCTTTCCCCTCCACCTCTCTGCCTCTGCCAGTGACAATCCTCTCAGCTGAAAAGTCTCCTCAAATGAAAGCCCCTCCATTCCCCTAATAGTCCTTCTCTGCACCCTTTCTAGTTTTTCTATTGCTTTTTTTTTGAGGTGGGAGACCAAAGTTATAAAGGCCGTATTGATCCTTTCCCATGTCTTCAGGGAGGACAGAAAGCAAGTGGATACTTGGTTAGACAGTGCCGTCTCACTGGAGTGGGGTGGAAGGGAAGAGAGGTCTGCATTTCTAGGTGTGTTGTTTAGACAAGTAGATTCTACGGTTGGAGGTAAAACCCACTTCCATGCATTTTGTAGTGTCCAAAAGGCAGAAAAGACCCCTATCTAACCTGATGCAAAACAGAGTTAATTGGGGTAAGCTTGATTCTTCTTTTACTTTCATATGCATGCTTGTGTGTTCATTTGGTTGCTTTTCTTCAGGGAGGAATCGTTGATGGACATCTGAGAATTTCACACCCAACAGCAACACTGTGACTTGCTTTTGTGTCCTTTAGAGGGTATTTCAGCAATGAAGAGAATCCTGTAGAAAAGAGATTATGAGGGATTAGCTACTCTAGCCACTGTGCATTTAAACTAAAGATCTAGGTCAGGAGGCCGATTTTCATTCTACTGCCTAGCTGCTGCTGTGTACAAGAGGGATGTGCCTTAAGTACTTCTTTGGAACCATTTACATCAGGTTCCTTGTTGAATCTGAATGTTGAACAGAAAGAAATTCTGCCCAGTCTGGACTTTTTTTGTTTTTGTTTTAATTTAGTAAAGTTAATGTGCATATGGCTGTCATTTCCCCTTCCAGCTATCACTGCATCCCATAGATGACATACAAAATATAAATATGAAAAAAACTGTGTGGGTGTACATTTTCTGTTTCCTTATCTCTTGATCCAGAATGATTGAAAATAAAAGGCTAATTGACATTACTACTGATGTGCAGATAGCTAGATTTTGAGATGAGGTTATAGAGGAAAGTGATAAACTGAACAGTAACAAATCACAAGGACCAGCTGACAGTTCCCCAAGAGTCCTGAGAGAGCTCAAATTTGAAATTTGGATCTGACTTTTTAGCCTGTAATCTTAAAGCCAGCCTCTGTACTGGAGGACTGGGTGATAGCCAATGTAACCCCAGTCTTTAGACAGGGTTCCCTAGGAGATCCAGGGAACTACAGACCAGTAAATTCTGTTCCTGACATTGGTAGAAATTATAATAAAAATAGGATTCATTGTCACATAGAGAAACAAGATGGCTTTTGTGAAGGGAGGTCATGCTGGAGTTTTTTGAGGGCCCCAGCAAGCCTGAGGATCAGGGCAGTCCAGTTTGATATAGGATATTTGGATTTTCAGAAAGCTTTGGACAAAAGTTCCACACTAAAGGCTCTTAAAGAAATTAGGTTGGCAAGGCATTAGAGGGAAGGTCCACTCTTGGATCAGTAATTGGTTGAAGGACAGGAATCCAAATACTTATAAATGATCAGCTCACACAGTGGAGAGAGGTAAACAGCGCAGTTTCCCAAGGGTCTATACTAGGACGTATGCTGTTTAACATATTTACAAATGGTTTGAAAGCCGGTTGACTGGTGAGGTGGCCAAGTTTTATAGATTATGCTGTATTATTTCAGGGTGGTAAAAGGGCAAAGCTGACTGAAGAGCTGAACATGGACAGAAAATTGAGTATGAAGTTCAATCTTGATAAGTGCATTCACACGCATGGGGTAAAAATAGCCCGAGATGCATATACCTGATGATGGGTAATACATTATTTGTTCCTGCTCAGAGTTAGATATCCTAGTTCTTTGAAAGCATCAGCCCAGTGTTCAGCAGCAGTCAAAAAGGGAAATAGCGTGTTTGAATCATTAAGAATAGGACTGAAAATAGAAAATGTCATTATATTACTGGATAGGTCCAGGGTAACCCCACACCTTGAATACTCTGTGTAGGTGTGGTCCCCTCGTCTCCAAGAGGATGCGCTAGAACTAGAAAAGGCAAAAGAGGAGGACGAGAAGGATAATTGGAGGAATGCAGAGAATGAATAGGCTATGACTTTTCACCTTAGAAGATAAGACTACTGAAAGAGGACATGCTAACTGTCTACAAAACTATGCATGATTTGGAGGAAGTAAATAGTAAATCCCTATCTCTCAGTATGGGAATTAGGAGACATTCAGTGCAATGATTAGCAGGTTTAAAACAAACGTTCCTTTTCACACCGTGGGTAATTAGCTTGTTGATCTTGTTGCCACAGAATGTGAAGGCTGATCCTTTAACTGGGTTGAAAAGGGGATTTGACAGATTCATGAAAGATGTGGGCATTAATCATGGCAGGAATTACACGTTGTAGTGGTTTAGTTTCAACATTAGGACTACTTAGACCTTGAATGCTAGAAGCTGTGCAGGGAATGTTATAGGGGATGGATCATTCTGGGTTTGCTTTGCTTAAATATTCTTCCACACTGTGAGAGGCAGGGTACTAAAATAGATGGACCTGTGGTGTGACCCAGTCTGGCAGTTTCTTATGTTTATCTAAGTTGCAGAAAAATAGAATTTCAGAGGCATTAAAATAAAGACATTTTAATCCAAGTGGACAGCAAATTAATCCCACATCAGTTTCATTTTTTATATATTTTCTATTTTCTTGGAGAGAGAGCACTTTTAAAGACTGAATGATAGGCTCTCCACTGCTTGCTTATGACACAGTTTTAGGTTTGACAGATTCATATTTAATTCCACATATCCATTGTTTAGGCAAAGACTTTGATCTGTGAACTTGAGTGAAAGTTGTATTTGCTTAGCTTGCATCTTAGACCTGTTGCACATCTTGCAGAATTCCAGCTGATAAACGGAAAGCAGAAACTTTTTGCACTATATGTAAATGGCTTGCATCTTGAGACAAGTATTTTGGAACAAATCCAGTCAGTTGTTTCTAGTTTCTGCTTTTTTCATTACTGAATAGTTGAAGTGAAGCTTGTGTTCCTTTAGAATTTATGAACTTAATCTGCATTCTAGCAGATGTAATGAAAAGAAGAACTTCAGAAACTGATGAAATTTAACCTGTAACACAGTTTCTTAAATGCGTCTATATAGATGTAACATTTCCTGCTCTAATTGGCATTTTCTTAGAGAAACATTACATTTTACAATTTGTTAGAGATTCTTATTTCTGGACTATTTCGATGTGAATATAAGCAGGGCGTGCTATTCTTATAGTTACTTGGGATTAAGATGCATACTTTTTAGTAGGGTTCAAACTCTCACTTTCTGACAGATGATAGTTGGTGTTGGTTTGTAAGGGAATCGTTACTTTTGCCGGTCCATGCCCCATGGCTTCTAGAGAGCCTCAGTTGAACAGATCCTCTTGTGTATATGTTAGTTTGTGTCTATGAGACTGTCACCAGGAGAGAGGGGGAGAAGAGCTTTATAGGCTTCTTTTTGACATTTAAAAGAGGACTTGTGCTATCAGAGGAGAGAATTTTTTATTTGTTACCCGAGTCAAGAAGAGGGGGTAAAGGACCTGGATTGTTTTAAGGTAATTTTATAGAAGGGTTGATTTGATAGGATAGGGAATTTTTGGTTCAGCAATCAGTGTGTGTAACAGGTGGAATCCATATTTGCAGTTCCTATTCTGGAGCATAGGAGTAAGTCAGTGTGGCATATGTCTGGCAAAACCCATGTTTCAGGGCTTTGATCACCTGTAGGGGCTTGGAAGGAGTTTATTTTCCCCTCATCAAAGATACAGGCCTGCTGAAGCACTGAGGTCTTGGCCACAGTCAAGGCTGGTGGTGGCTTTTGACTGAAGTGTGCTGATTTCCTTGCTGTAGTTAGAAAACTCAGAAGCTCCTGTCTGGAGGGTCTTACTTCTCCACTTGGAGTCATAGTGTTTGCCAGATTTGGGGTCAGAAAGGCATTTTTACCATTGGGTTGACATGCTGTGGGAGTTTTTTTTTGCCTTTCCCTGTAGTATGGGGCATGGTGGGGTGCTGTAGCCATCATGGTTTGGAGAAAATGCAGGAAGAAAGGTTTGTTTGATTATATCTTTTATTGGATTCACTTTGTAACTGTGAGATATGTTAACACACATTTTGGGGAAGAAAGTGCCCTGGTTCAGGTCTGCTGCTTCTGCTAATGTCTCTGTTCTGCATCACCTGTGGAGGATGCAGCAGGACTTTGACAAGGGCACTTTGTGACCAAAAGCTTGTCTCCCATCTCTCCCAGCTATAAAATTTTATCCAATGAAAGATATAGCATCAGACATCTCTTATTTCTAGGATATTTTGAACATATATTAATTGACTACTTCCACGGTTAAGAGATGGCAGAGTCTTGTTCTGGGTAAACTGTAGGCAGTTGGACTACATGGGTCTCTGAAAGAACTTTCTGATTGTAAATAATGCTGGTCACTCCTGAACTATAATCACAGAGAGACCTTTTAAAGGGTTGGGAGGAGGGTAGAGTTCTTAAAAGGTCTGATTTGACAACTTTTTCGCCATTATTTGAAACAATCCTTTCTTAGGAATTTTAATTTAGGCCTTTACTGTGTTAATGGAGTCACCTTTGAACATTCAAGAAATGAAACTTTTTAAGACTGTGTTACTCGTAGTGGGTATATTACCTGAGCAAAGAGTCTGAGAGCCACAGGCTTTTGATATCTGATCCTTTTTGTCCTGTGTCTGTAAAATGAAGGATACACTTTTTTTTTTTGTTCGTGCTCATTCTTCCCTAAGCCAGTTTCCAGAGTTCTAGAACCAGTTAAATACCTGTCCCTCTCCCCATCCCAGCACTTGTCCCCTGACTCTCTCCAGGAAAACATACCAGAGAGGTGAAAAGTGTCCTTATTCATCATCTAAACAGGACCAGCCCTTTTTGGTCTGTTAGGTGGGACATCACTGCTATCTGTATTGCATTCCTCCCTGACTTGGCTTCTACATTTGAGGCCTGATTTGAGAGAGCAGTGTCACAGTGTTGGTCAATCTCAGACCCGTATTATATAGTTATCAGTCATCAGATAACTTATCACTATTTAATTCCTGAAGATTGGATTCCAATCCTGACAAGGCTCAAAATAAGTTACTTAACCTACATCTGTGCTTCCCAGTGTAGATTGTGAGCATTATTACTTCTTCAGTCTTGGCACAAAATCGATTTAACGTGACTCCAGGTAGTAAGGTCCAAAGGAATCGTGCATGCAGCCTGTTCTAGTGATCAAAATGTTGTAGAATTTTGTCTTTTGATGCTAGAAGTATACACTTAAGAATTTGCATTTACGCTGACAGTAGTTGAAGAACTTCCTTTACTTGAAACTAATCTCTTATCAGGAAGTAAATTGCTGATTGTCAAGGGGGATATTCCTGGTGATGACTAAAATGCACATGTTTTATTGAATGGTGGGTTTATAAGTGAATAATGTCCTTGCACTCCCAGCTGTGGTTCTGATGTCTTTCATAATTTGTAGCTACTTTTTAAGTACAGAATGAAAAAAGCCTGTTTTTGCCTTGGCAAGGCTTTCAAGATCACTATGATAAGAGGTGTCGATTTTCCAGGAGGCAGGTTGCAGAAGTTTTACAGTGTCCTTTGTGACACGGGTTCCAGTTAAGTTGACTGGAGCTGTGTGTGTGCATCCCTGCCAGATTGTATCAACCAGGAAACAGATGATGTCTCTTGGGGGGGTGGGAAAGGGGCTTCTTTCCCTTGAGCTCTCTCTCCAAATCTTCCTACAGTGCATGCTTTTGGTCTCTTCCAAGCCTTCAGAAATTGCACATTGTCATCCACAGCTATTGGAGTGGTTTAGGTGTTGTAATCAAATGCACCCTTACTTAAAATACAATAAAGGGACACGGACAAGACTGGTTGTAAAACTTACATCTTGTGTTTCATTGCTGACTGACTCTTCTGTGGTACATGCGCTTACTTGTGTGTTGCTAGCAGCACCTTTGAATCATTACCTGTGTTATTTTGAAACTGGAATGACCAAATAGCTGTGATTTAAACAAGGCAGAAGCTCATTTCAGTAGGGGTCAGAGAGAAGGCTGTTACACAGCGCACATAAAACAAAATAATACAGATTACATTATATTGAATTGCTGAGTGGATCTCCTAGTTCTGATTCCTCAATATCTCTTTGATTTGCCATTTTTCATTTCACTTACCCTGGGGTCTACCTTTTAAACAACTTGAAATGAATATTGCACTGTAAGTATGGCAGAATAAAACAAGCATGTGAGCCACGAAGACTTAAAGCTCCTCTGTGTGCATTCCTTTTTGGAAAATCTGGTGCAGTAGTTTTCCAAAAGAATTGTTTTAAATTTTCATTTATCTTTACTGACAAGAAGCCTGTCAGTCCTCGGTCTGAGATTCTTCTGCCAAATTGTCATCTCATTTGGAGGGATGAATGGGGAATTTCTCCTCACCTTGTCTTTTTAGATCACTTCCTCTGACTGGTAACAAGCGTCTTTAAATCACTTTGCAGCCCCCAGGGGGTTTGAACCACTAAATTGCAAGGTTGTTTGGTGTAATTTATAATGGTATGAATTATAAAGATTTGTAAGTAAAAGACCAGGAGTGGAACTGTGAGGGTATTTCAATGAAAGCCTGAGCTGTGTTGGAAAAGCAGTACAGCAGAAGGTTATGTAACTTTTTCCCTTCCCCCTGTTGATGGTGCTACCTATGATACAGGCTTTCCACCAGCATAGCCACCAAGTTTTATATAAATAGTTAACTAACTTGAAAAAGAAGTGGGTCAGCACATATTAAAAACATTGCTGCTGACCCCTTTCATTATATATGCTCCTTTATTCCTAGACTATAAGCGCTAGAACCATCTACAGAGATTGAACTACTAATATTCTGTTTTACTAACCGTTTATCTCCTCACAGGTAACACAAGTAGCAAGACAGCCGGGCCCTCCTGCCCCATCCCCTTACTCTGCACATGAAATAAATAAGGGACACCCAAATCTTGCTGCAACACCTCCGGGACATGCATCGTCCCCTGGACTTTCACAGGTAAGAGCTGGTGCTGGTCAGAAACTTCCCTTCCCTGGTTTCTTTCAGTTCACAGGGGAGGATGCTATTTTTATATATGCAACTCCAGTGCTGCAGTGACTGATGTGTACCATCCTAGTTGGTGGTTAGTTATTGGTTTATCATTACATACGAAGTAAAAGGAGTATGCAGGATTCAGCTTCAAAATAGTACAGATAATATAAGTGATACCACTGAGGAATATCCCCACAGGCTACTCTAGGGGCATTGTCCCACTTTCCTATTAAACATTATGGGAGTGTCTGGTGCATTGTGTTAGTTTTCCATCAATCTGTACTTGTACAGGATGCTGCCATTCTACAATTATTGTTGAAATTGGTGCAATAAAATTAATTGCAAAGATGAATCGCAATAAAAAGCTAGACATAAGGAGAGATTATAAAAAGTTCAGAGAAAGCAAAAATAGAAGTAAGGATAAGGACAGAGAAATGACAAGTTATCTAGAATATGGTAGCTTTTGAAGTTTTCGTAGAGCATGTCACAGGAGTGAAGTGAAGCAGAAAAGAAATGGGCATAGGGAGTATAGGGAATATATTAAGTTAAGAATTAGAGGTTGGGGAAAGGCCAGCGGTCTGAAGAGGAGACAAAATGAGAAGCAGAATCTTTAAACTTCCTTTGGATTTGAGTTGATAGTTGAGCAGATGAAAAAAAATGAAGAACATACAAGAGAGCCCAGAGGTTAAGTGGGCAATAGAGTTCTGAACAAGGCGTAGTAATTTAAGTGAGAAAGGAAGTCCTATCACGAATTGGTTGCAGAGGTCAGCGTGCGGAGACGGAATGAGATAACCAGAGCTTCAAGATTATTGCAGGGCCAGGAGAAAGGGGGAAAGATTGTCAGAAGCATTTGTTGAGATTTTCAGCAAACTTGTCTTGTTTTGGAGAAACGTTATATTATAATCCGCTTTTCAGTGTGAAAGCAAATTCAGACGCACAAGAAATGTTCCGGTAGTGTACATATACCATGCTGGGAATAGAAGACAAAGCAATGGCAGTGATGCATGTGCTACAGTACTTTTTAGGAAAGCAGAGATGCCCACATTCCCATCCTTTTTCAGGAATCTGGAGAATGGAAGCTGTAGTATCTGAGGCATCAGAAGTAGCTTTCAGGCATTTGGCAGCAGTGTTTGGACAAAGATTCCCTAAGCTTTGTTTGCTTTTTTGGACAATTGTTGCATATTGGACAGAGGTGGTTTTGGAGTTGTCCACAGTGATCCCTGGGTCTCTTTGTTTTGTTTTGTTTTGTTTTTTCCCCTGAGCTGATACCATTAATTGAGGAGTGAAAAAAGTAAGAGTAGTTCAGACTATTCATCAGATAGCAGTTGCATGACACTAAGTAACATTGAACTACCTTTGCCATTTTGTTGACCATTTCATGGACGTTTGGGCTGGAAGGGACCCCGGAGGATCATCGAATCCAGCCCCCAACTCGAGTCCAGCCCCCCGATTTAATTAGGCTAATTAAGTTAGCCTAATTAGCTTCTGCTGAAATTTCTGAAGGAAAAAAAAAAAGTTCTCTGTTCTTATCCTCATGAAGAAGCAGTAAGAAGAGGCGTGAATCTTAGAATTAAAAGAAAGCGCTAGTTGGAAGCAACAGGAAGAAAGACACATTCAGTAGACTTCCATTTTTGTAACCTCTTTTATTCTTCGTGGGAAGTTCTTTGCAAATGTGCTTTTTGTGGTGACTTTGAAATGAACACCTCGAAATACCTGATACCAATATTAATTGAGAAATATGAAAAGATTATTTTGCTGAGGTTATTAGAAGGTGTACTGTCTCTTATGTGCATCTGAATTATGCACACAATCTTTAACCTAATTCCTTAAAAGTCTTATTTAAGTGTTTCATTCATGGTTCAAATCTTCTGAACACTTTTTGTCTGCCTACCACATTTTTCTACAAAAGGTCTTGATAGATTTGTTAGTGAAGTGGTTCATAGATTCATAGACTGTAGGGGGCTGGAAGCGACCTCACAAGATCATTGGGTCGAACCCCCTGCACTAGGCAGGAAAGACGACTGGGGTCAGGTTCTTAGAGCAGCTAATACATTTCTGTCTACGAGTGTGTAAATCTATAAATTCAGTGGATATAAATTCAGTTCTCATTAAAGTCGTAGAAACTGGATTGTTTAGAAATCTGCTCCCTATGTGTTATACTTATTATAGGTGCTTTTCTAATGGCTTTAACATCAGCTGAAAGGATTTCAGAACTTTGATGGCTTTTCCTAAAGATTTAAGGTCATAAGAATTTTTCATTTAACCTAGTGGAAGCCAGATTAATCAGATGACAGGTTCCTCCTCCCACCCCAAAGCCATGTATATTTTCTGGATTTTGTAAATATATTTTAGTTCCATCAAGATGGTATTTTTGATTAAATTATATATTTAGTTTTCCTCTGAATTGGCCCACACATCAAATACCAAGCAGAGAGAAAGATCACTTTTAGTGGTGACAGCATTTGCAAGTTATATTTGCATGTGGCCAAAGCTGGTAAGAGTTGTAAATTCAAGTTGTAGCGTCACAAATCACTGTTCTTGCAATGCCGATTCTTGATCAAATGCTCAGTCAAGAAAATAGTGATTCACTCTCTATTTAAATAATACGGGTCCTCAACACTCCTCTTGAGGATTGTATCTGCTTGCTAGTTCCTAAGGTGGGGTCTTTCAGAAGCAGTATCTTGAAGGAGAAAAGGTTAACAGACAACAAGCTTTTTCCCTGCACCTTCTACTGCACTCCTCCCCCATACTTGGAATATCATTCCAGTATGTAGAGTAAAACTGAGGGGTGGTTACGGAAAGTGGAACATCTGTTTCCTCACTTTGAGTGTCGCATCTGAGAGATGAGGGTGAGTGCTGGTGACCACCTTACTGTAGTAAGTGTCTGAATTAATAGGCAAGATGTGTGACTCCCTAAAGGGTAACTCCTTCGTAAGGAAATTGAGGGATGGATGGATGTCAGTCATAGTATTAACTAACTTGATAGAGACTTTACTACAAGAAAATAGAGTCTCTTATGAATAGCGCAGAACATCTGGACAACTTGATAACTTTACATCTTTGTACCACAAAGGCTTGCATATAGTTAAAACTGCAAATTGTTGCATTAACTGGCCTCTGAAAGATCTGCTGAGAGCCTCCTTTGTTCCCAGAGTATAGGGTAGGATGATTTAAGGGCCACTTGGCTGCATAGTACTTCATGTGGGGAAAAGTGCTTGAGTGCAGGTGTGGTGTCATGCCTATGTGGTTGTGTTTTGTTTATTTTACTTGTCTATTTCAAAGCAAAGGAGATTTGTATAGTACCACTAATGTTTAGACTGCTTTTTGCCTATTTTTTTGCTTTCTTCTATTAAAGTAGTATGCCTGCTTCTTGTTTTAGCTATTCGACTTCCTGTGGTTTCCTCTACATTGACTTTAAACCAGCCTCTGGCAATCCACTGCCTTCAGAACTAGTTTCTGCAGCAAGAGTAAGAGAAGTCTGCAGCAATGAAAAACAGTTCCACACCCCCAGTATTCACTGCAAGAAACCTTGCCTCTGCTTCCCTTGCCTTCTCCAAATTCCAGGGCCTTGAAATCATACTTCTGGTCTCTAGAATGTGCTTAACTCTTTCAGTACCTGCCACTGCACTGCACATACTAATACAGAGTTGCCATAGCCAGATGTGGCCTTGAGTCCTACAGAAAAGAGGTAGTTAACTGTGTTAGTCTGAAGTCACACAGAAGGCTGGGCAGAAGTACACCTCATAAACTAACCAAATCAGAGGTGAATAAGTTTTTGTGAACCGGACCTCACTGCATCTGATGAAGTGAGCTTGAGAAAGCTTATGCGTCTTTAATTTAGTTGTTTACAAGGTACATCTCTACCCTGCCTTCTGCTCCAGTCGTACATGCATATACAGTTTCCTATTTTGCGTCTTCTGTATACTAAAGGTTTTCCCCAAAAATCAGACTGGGAGAGGGTTGATGCTTTTCTCCTGCTCCCCCCTTCTGAGTTGCACACTTGAGTAAGTGCAGAATTGTGTAACTGTCTTGCACCTTTCAAGTGACTCTTGTCAGGGAGGAAAGCCCGCAAAGCTTTTATCCTTCTCCTATTGTTGGAAAGGAGGGGCCAGAAGCTGATATGAAACCTGGAGCTTCAAAGCAGGGAACAAGAAGGTTATTGTGTTAAAAGTCACAAATGTCTTTTCCTAGTGTCTGTAGGTATCACAGCTAGGCTTCTTATCGAAGATCTCGCTGCCTTGCCTTTGTGTTCTGCCATTTACCAGCAGGTTCAAGACCAGGGATAGCATGAGGGAGATGGGAGAAACTGGAACGGAACACCCTTGGCAAGATTGGAGGTAGCAACTGCCATACTTAGCAGACAGTGGGAGAGAAAAGCTTCTCTTAGGCAGGAGGAGGAGAGTAATTGGAGTTATGCCAAAGCAAGCAGGCTGGAAATTAGAAGGGAAAAATCTCAAAAGACAATGCTACTCAAAAAGGAGTTGGGAAGACCATGAAATGATTGCTTACCCCACCCACCCAGAAGCTGGGGAGAGGCATCGAGCAGTTTTTACACATGAAAAACACTCTTATTTTCATCCCAGCATGCTAGAGAATCTTGCACCCCCACCCAAACGCTAGCAGTTTTTTGAAGATCCGAGAGAACTGGAGCGGTCGCTGATTATGAGAGAGTGGATTTTGGATCACAAAGGAAACGAGCTGAAAAATGCCCTTCCAGGAAGCATTTGACCTTCTCAACCTTAGCATAAATGTGCTGGCTTTGATTTACAATGTTAGGGGAGACAGAAGGCAGGGTAGATTTGTACCTTACAGAATGATTAAACCAGTGATATAGTTTGCTGCTTATGAAAGTTTATCCATCTCTGAATTAGTTAGTCTGTAAGGTACTAATTTACCTACCTTCTGCTTGCCTTCGCACTAACCCAGCTAACTTCCTGTCTCTGATCATTGATATCCAGAGCTGTTGAGTCTTGGGTGCTGCATTTGAATCCAGAACAGGTTTGCAGTCACTTGATTGCTGGCTGTTTTACTTAACTAAAAGGAGTTTTGTGGTCTCGTTCTTGTTCTTATAAATGCCACACTTGCTAAATTAGCACTTACGATCAAAATGTCACTTACTTGAAACTTGAAAAGAATAAGGAAAAATGCATAAGCTTTTATCCATAATCTCGTCTGGTCCCATGCTGTGGAGAACCATGCGTTTAAGTTTGCTCTCAAGTAAGGATACAGGGCCATAAAAAGACCTGGTGGCAAAAGGTGTGGCAAATACGCATCCCTTGATGCTAAAGCTGGTGCTGGCACTTCTGGCACCAGGGTCCAGGCCTGAGAGAGGTTGTTTCAAGAATCTTGCCATGGAGCCTGGTACGCTGAGCACCGTATGGTTCAGAGCTACGCTTACAGAGAATCTGCTGCTCCTTTCAGTGAGTCAGGACATACCTTCTTGTCTCCTACAAGCAGGATGGCCTCTTGTGGGAGTCCAAAAGTAGACCAGACAAATTTTCTTCCTAGAATTTGCTACGGCTGCTGCAACAGAACTGTCATTTGACTGGTCAGTGAGCGCCAGCCGTATCCGTATGGAATCGCCTTATGGGCTTACAGGGCTCTTCTTCACACATTTCCGGGAGCAGATTGCCATCCCATCCTAAGAAGAGGAGAACAACACGTGCTCTAGTGGCATCAGTGACCAGTCCACTGAAAATGGGCAAGGAAGAATACCAGGAATTGCCAAACAAGGGACAAAAGGGCAACACAATCCTGCGTTACTTCCAAGAACTTTTTGTTTTATCACTGGACAGAGCAGTAGCCCTGGTTCTAGGGTTGAACAGTGTTGAGACACTTGAAGATCTCTCGATGAGAATAGCAGAAACTCTAAAAATAAAGATGTAATTTTTTCCAAGAAAAATCTTGTAAGTTGTTTGGTATATGGATACCATTAGCCCAGTCAGGATTAGCCTTCCAATAAATAGTGATTCAACCTGGCTAAGGCACTGTAACAGACACCTCCCAGTATGCCAGCCACAGGAAATGGAGTGCAACAGGATCAGTCCTTCAAGGTGAGTATGACTATTATTATGAATTCCTTACTCAGTTCAGTAGTACAGGGAAAGTCCAGATCTCACAAAAGCAGCCTGAAGGATAAAGACCCTAAAGAAGCTTGACTTGTTCTCAAGCAAAACCTGTCCGTCTTCTATCTCCCTTCAGTTACAGGTGATGAAAAGTTAAGCGCTCTTGGCGTTGGTGGTGTTCTTATCCTCCCTCTTCTCTCCCACACAGCAGAGGACCTCTTACAGTAAAGATCCTAAGCGTGTTATGGGATATAATGATATTCTTTGTGTCGTGATGTGTGGGAGAAGCTGGAATGGAAGGTCTTGGGGACCCTTTTGAACAAATATTTTGTGTGATTGCCAGTAATTACAGAGGACTGGATTCAATCACCTGGAATGGTCCCTTCCAGTTCTACATTTCTGTGTTCCTGAAAATGTCATTCTCCAATTTGGGATAGAGTTGACACTTTTTGTCCAACCCCCTACCGAGAACAGGGCTGAGCTTAAAGCAGTTATTGGGGAAAGCTAGCCCTATAAGTAGCCATAGACGCTTCAGACCAATAGCCAGGTCCATGACTATTATCATGGGGAAGTCCCCAGGAGCTGCATGTGATGATCAAGGACCTGCTACCAGAAGGAATGGAGTTGTTCATTCCTTGTAACATCTGAGTTCTTGCACTCCTTTGGCATCTGGACAATAGCTCCAAACTGCAAACAATACTGATCTCAGTCTTAGGTGGAATACAGGAGTCCAGCGCGCCTTGCTGGCCACCATGATTCTGTCTCCAATAAAAAACATAAGCACACGTGGCGCTGTCGGTCGTCTCCGAGAAGGTGGAAGGATTCTGCGCTGGCTGCATGTCCGCAGACTTGGTGACACATCAGGGTATGTAATCTGCAGAAACGAATTTGTCCCATTCTCTTGAGTTTAGGCTGCTGTAATCTAGGGCAGATGGATGTTGGAGGTCATCTACCACAGTTACCCTAGTTAGTTTTTTCTTTACCCCGGCTTACTATCCTTTTCATAGGAATCTTCTGTAAGCAGAAGTGGCTTGAGCCTGGTTTCATTGTTAGATGCCATTCTGCTACAGTAGACTTAAGGCCTACTTTCAGTCGATCCTCAAGATGGCCAAGGTATTAGTCAAGATCAGATGGAACAGAGCCACAGTAATCCTAATAGTGTCTTCTTGCCTGAAGCCATTTGGCTCTGAGAGAGTGTACGTGGCCTTTTGGCCATCTCATCTATTTCTGGACTTATCTGGACACGCTATTCCAAAATTGGCTGGATACCATGTACAGCCCAACAGTCCTTGCACCAGGTGGCTTGGATGTTGGCTACTGAAGGATGCTGCTGCTGCTGATAGATCGGAGTTGTTGTAAGGACAGGAAGCGGTCCACGAGAGGGACCTACTCCTTGAAATGAAGATGGTTCTCCCTAAGGGTATGCAACACAGTCTAGACCTGTAGGGCCTCAATATCCACGTTCTTTGGCTACATATTGAACTTAGACATGCAGGCATACTGATCGGTTCTTTCATGATCCACCTTGCAGCAGTATTGGCATGTTGTGGTGTTGTACAGTCCTACTTGATTTTTCTTAATATAAATAATAAAATGCATATGGTTGTCTGTGTTTGTTTTGATATTAAATTTGTATCATCACTGTCCTGCCTGCCTCCTTTTTATCTAACTCAGGGTTCAGTACTTATAATACCTAAAGCATCCTACAGATTTGGGGACAACTGGAAATTTTGGTAAGTGGGTGGGGAAGAGTTAAGAACTTTGAACACAGAGTGAGTGGTAGGAGGAAATTTGGGATTGTAAAATAGTCATTTTAATTACACGTTCATGACAAAATGATTGAAGAAAGCAAAAGTGAACAGTTGATGTGGATGTCATCATTTCACTGTTACCTCTTTTGTCTAGCTAGTGTTAGTTCTTTTTGGGAGGTGTTCCACACTCAGGAAAAGTGTACCTTATCGGCTTACCTTTGATTTAGAATTGTCAAAGTTATGTTCACTAGTGTGAGGGCTAGACATATACAGGTTAAAGGCCCCTACTTGGCAGAATGTGCAGGGTGGAGTAAAAGGGGAGAAAACAACTGAATTTTTCTTGTAAGTTTTGTGCCTGTGTTCTGGGTTTTCAGTATGGTAAAATACTTTGGGTCTTGGTATAGGGAGACATGCAGTAATTTAAGTCAACTCAGCTTTGTTCTTTTTGGGACTATTGTGTATTCTAGTATCCTTTTTGATGGAATGAGATGATTTGACACTTATGTGAGCAGGAGGTCTTCATGCAATCTAGCATAGATGTTACCAGCATCCTTCACAACATACATAAATTTTAGTCAGACAAATATTTTGGAAAAGGCAATGTGTCGCAATAAATTTGGAAGTCAACCGAGGCAGAATTTTCTACACCCTGCTTTTCTAAGTATACAATAAATAAAATATCCATTAAACTATACAAGGTTACAAAAGTAAAGGTGCCACCTAAAAGGGTTTTTCAGATATTGTTTGCTCTTGAGAAGACGACAGCCGACTCCTAAATAAGCGATATGTCGGCAGTCCTAAAATGAGAATAAATGAAGGATGTTTTCTTCCAGTAAATACTTTCCAGAGTCAAACAATTCAAATTACTGGAGTCCACCTTGTAGTTATGTCAGACCCAGGAATTCTAAAAAAATTAAATAACTTCAGGGACCCCTGTCAACTTTAACAATGAGAACAGCTCAGTAGGAATAAAGGTTTGGGACTCCAGAAACCCTTTGTGGAGTTCAACAGGACTCTGACCAGGCAGTGAGTTCTTGTGGCCCCCTAAATGGCACGGATAATTTCCAGTATTTTCAACATTCCCTTTAATTGTCCAAACATGTAAGACCTTATACTCAGTGTGGTGGGTTTATTTCTGAGTGGATGTGAAGTAGATCACTGCCAAAATTTTGGGAGTCAATGGAGAAAAGTTAGGCTTTGTTGTTATTTTCATTTTTTTCTTTTGTTTATTTCTTGGGGTCTGGAAAACAAGAAGGAAGGAAGGAAGATAAGGGATGCACAGGCCCTGTGGCATCTGTTTAGGAGAAGCATAGTTTCAGGGACCTCTCCAATCATCTGTAAATCAAAGAACTCATTGATGCCACCAGTGTAATGGTACCTGTATCCTGTCTGTGCCCATTCTTCTCTAGAGTTTGTGTTGACACTCTGAATTATGTAGCTTCCAGAGAGAACAAGGAATAATAATGAGATAGGAGGTATACAGACAGCTGTGGTGTGGGGGGATCTGGAGGTATATACCAGTGTCCCTGGTGGGGTGGGAGAGTGGAGAGCTGGGAGCTGGAGGGGATGGGGAGATGGGATGTAGCCCTGGGAATGTGGGGGAAATGGTAAGGGTTAGAAAGGGGGATGGCAATGCAGACAGCTATTGTCACAATGGGAGAGTGGGCAAAACTGCCATATGGTGAGCAAGAAATGCGCAAAGCCCCTGGCCTTAGCTAGTGGTGGTAGAGCTGCAGAAAACCTGGAGAGAGGGGAGGAAAAAAGCAGCAAGTTTGGTTCATGTACTCTCTGAAGTGCGTCATTCCCTGGTATTCTTGCGTGCCAAAATCTGTGTTAAAAAAACACTGTTTAGATTGCAGAATCGAAGTACTGGAATATTAGGCAAGGTTGCCCTTGCAGCCTTAATTTTACTTCCTTTTGTGTCTACCCTGTGCACTAAATGAGACGGGGCTTACAGGGAGAAGTGTGTAAGCATGATGTTAAAGGCAGTGATGATACTATGTATAAACAAGGAGGAAGAGCTAAGGCTGCAAAGGCAATCATAAATCCTGTGAATCAATCTTTCAAGCACTTGGCTTTGCATGTATAATGTTCTTATAATGTGGGGTTCCTGATTACAACTTCCCAAGATTTTGGGGGGAAAAATCTATTATGTAGAAGTTTTGATTTCTTACCTGGTGTCCCATCGTGCATCTGTAGCAGGGTTTAGACACTGAATTTTCAGTACTACAGCACAGATATTTGCCACTTGAGCTTGCAGTATTAACTACCTTATTTGACAGCAGGAGAAGGCTGATATCCAGAAGAGCAATTGGTTCTTTGTGCATTCTGCTGAGTTAAGGGCACTCTGGCCTAATGCTTTTTCTTTGCTTCCCTCAGTAATGCGGAGGGACCTCTCACACAAAGGCAGTGGCATTGACTGCTCAGCCATATACTGAATCTGGGGCTTGTTCACAGACTGAGGGGATGGACTGCACGAGCCATGTGTTGAGCTTGTGGAGGGGTACGCTTAGTGAAGGGGTGAAGAAGCAACTGGATATTCCACTTTGTGTTCACTTGGCTTTGTCACATCATAGATCTGAAACTTGGCACATGATTTATCAGCTTGGATGCAGATTTAAAAAAAAAATTGGTGATCTTTTCCCCCCAAAATCATACATTTACTTCTGTGCGAGTACTGCAGAGAGAGAGGTTTGGCAGTATAACAACAGAGGAAAATATTTTAGTTGGTATTCAGTAGAGTGGTTAAAAACACACACAGCAAAACCCAAAATTATCAGGAATAGTACAGCAAACAAGAAAGAACCCTTCATGCATTTCTCTTTCCCATTTCACAATATCTGTGTAAGAGTAAACAGTGCTTGTGGCTTATATAAGGAAGGAAGGGAATGTGTCTCTTGGGTCTGTAACACCATCTACATGGGCTGTTTCTGTGTAGGGAGGGAGTCAGGAACACTCTTAACTTTGTACTCAGTTTTCCTCACATTCTTTCTTATATTGGGAAATGATTCCGAGGTGTTGTGATGACCTGGGAAAATGTCTTATAATATTTTTATGAATATCACTCGTGACTTTCCCAGGTTCAGTTTGGTATTGCTGCCTTCGAATCATAGAAAATTAGGGCTGGAAGGGACCTCAGGAGGTCACATCTAGTCCAACCCTCTGCTCAAGGTAGGATCATCGTATCTTGATTATCCTATGTAAATGTTCATTTAACCTGGGGGTTGGCAAGCTTTTGCCACCATGGGCTGCAACCCAGCCCCCACCGCAGGCTGCACCCCCTGCACTGCCCCCCTCCACCTTCCTCCACCTCTTCCCTTCCCCCCCGTCCCCCACAGGTGATCAGCAGATGCTACAAAGGGAATAGACAGTCAGGTGCTGGGATCATGCAGTTACCTCCTCTGTTGCCACAGAGAACTGAACATGGCAGGCAGTAGGGTCATGGGGATGCATCCTCCGCTGCTGTGGCTGGACCATACCGCTGTGGGCCACGTTCAGTCTCTTCACAGGCCGGATCTGTGCCATGGGCCATATGTTGCCGACCCCTGAGCTGCACAGACAACCTGACAACCCCGTTGCAAACCTACCAGACACATTGCCCCAAAACACTAAGAATACCCTAACTTGCCACAAGTATAAAGCGGGGGGATGAGAGTACTGTCAGTGCCCTGCCCCTGCAAGGACAGCAGTGGTTTGTTAAAATACACTTAGAAGGGCCAAGAAAGATACCTCCCAATATACCAATGGGAGCCAACCTTTTTGGTAACAAATTAGCCCCATGCCCTCCTTCAGTGCCATTATGATTCCCTTCCCTGCCTGATCTGCTGCTCTGCTCTCTTCCCCCTCCCCAGTCTGCTTTCTGCTTCCTGCTGTATCTCCTGCCGTGCTGCCTGTCCCCTCCCCAGTCTGCTGAATACCACGCACAGAGGCTGCCTGTGGCCACTCCTACTATATCCATATAGTTAAATCATGGGAGACTGTAAAGGGCTGGTAAAGAGCTCATCAGGAAGGTGAAACTCTGGCATAGATTTGACAGCCCAAGTTAAGAAGCTTCAAAGGAATTAAGATGACAATGGCTGTGCCAGCAACTGGAGGTGAAATTATCTAGTTGGTTCTATTCAAGCCGGGATGTTTGACTCCTCCTTAAGGCTGAGCCTATGGTACTAAACCCGTATACGCCCTCCTGGGTATATAAAACCCTTATAGAGCTTAGTCGACAGAAGAGGATGGAACAGCTGACCAGAGAGGCTGCTCTACACTTGTGAAAAAGCTTCCAGGCTGAAGAGATTTGATTTAGATGCAAAGGGAATATGCGGCAAGCAGTGCAGGCTGTTTCTCTGTACTCAAGAGATGGTGAATATTCTAGATACGCAGAAGCTACACAGAGAGAATTGAAACTTTGATAAGGAAATACACAGCTAGGACCCTTTTTTTTTTCGTTGCTTTTAACTCTGCCCCTGTGTGTTCTGTATCCTTGGATGAAAAAATAAATAATGCTTTGCTTCAAGTCACTTGAATCAGCTGCTGTCTTAGGCTCCCGAAGGGAATCCTCCAGCAGGGTCCACAACCCAGCTGGACCTGTTGAAGTGCCAAGGGGACTGTCATCTAGATCCTGGGCTAAAAGTGGTTGAGACTCCAAGAAGAGACAGCAGTGCAGTTAGGTTGGTAACCTTGACACGCATTGTTTGGAGGGCACTCATTTGAAAAGGCCCATGAATTTAGGTTTTACCGAAATCTTCAGAATGCGCACAGTACTCCTATTCTTTGCTGTCTTGCCATTTGAAAACCTTGAAGCTGCATAATGGATTAGATGCACAGAGTTTACCCCCATTTTGCAAGGTTTCACATTTCAGCAATTTCAAATGACACTGGTTGAAAACAGTATTTGTACTGTCAGCTTTGACTTGACCAGCCTCCCCTTTGAAAGCTGTTACATTTTCTAGAACCGAAAGACCTTTTAATCTACATAACCAGCAAAACCTCACAGAAATTACTACGATAATTGCACCATTGGTTTTAATGGGACTTTGCATAGTCAGAATAATACAAAAAAATCTATGAAAAGATACTACTAAAGGAGACTATTAAAGTTGCTGGAGCATCTTGTGGATTAAAAATATTGGCCTGTAAACTTTTGGCAATAGGCATCGCCATGTGTTATTTTTATTACCTAGCATCTCATTGCAGTCAATGTGTTGCTGATCTGAATGCTGATTTCAACATCTCTAGAAGAATAACTTGCAAGTGAGCTGCTGAGAAAGTATAAAATATTTGAGGCATTTTATATAACAAATTATTTTATTTTCTGAGCCATTTTTTTACTGTCCTTAGAGCAGAATTATTCAACAGATTGTGTTAAAAGAATCTGTTTATTCTCTATTGCTAAAATGTGGCTAAAATGTCATAGAGTCATAGAAGTAGGGTCGGAAGCGACCTTGTAGATCTTCAAGTCCAACCCCCTGCCTGGGCAGGAGAGAAACGGGGCTCAAGTGACCCCAGCCATGTAGGCATCGAGCCGCTTCTTAAAGACCCCCGGAGTAGGAGCCAGCACCACTTCCCTTGGAAGTTGGTTCCAGATCACTCACATTTTTGATAGTATAAAAAAAAGATACACGATATTGACAGACCACTCTAAATAAATCTTGGTCCTTCAAGGACTGTGGCACTGATGTTAAGGGCTCACGGTTAGGTGTACAGATACCTACAGATGATTCACAAAATAAACCCAGAAAACGGGTCAAGACAAACAGGAACGTGTGTTTTCCCAGGGACAGGTAACAGCGACACACCATGTACCACAGCTACTTGTCCCCAGGGAA
Source organism: Alligator mississippiensis (assembly GCF_030867095.1). Taxonomy (NCBI): domain Eukaryota; kingdom Metazoa; phylum Chordata; order Crocodylia; family Alligatoridae; genus Alligator; species Alligator mississippiensis. The sequence continues at coordinate 2,628,538 of NC_081836.1, forward strand.
TACCCATGCCACGCGAGCTCTGGTCCACAGCAGGTTACCCTGGATGGAGGAGGGGAGGCTGGGGCCAGCAACTGTGCTGGTCCCAGGAGCCTTACCTGGGGACCTGAGGACCTCAGGGACCTGCAGCTGTGGCACTCCTGCAGCAGGAAGCCTGGCTGACAGCCGGAGCATGGACCCAGCCAGCCAGGCTCCAGTTTTGAGCAGCATGTGCTGCTGCCGTGCGCTGCCTCGTGGTTTTTTTTTTGGCGTGGGTTTCCTCTCGGGGTCTAAAAAACACCCCCTGCGCTGCAAAGTAGCAGCACAGGAAACACCTGCACGTGTGTTGTGTAGCACTGCAGACAGGTCTGCAGCACCATGTCTGTGCTCATCTGGACGCGTCCAGAGATTTCAAATAAGAATCCAGAGTGTCAAAAACATTGTGACCTGAAGTCAGGCAAAAGGCAGGGTCGATTTGCCCCTTAGACAAACTAAATCAGCATAGCATAAGCTTTCGTAAGCAGCGGCTGGCTTCGTCAGATGCTGTGAATGGTAGGAGGAGAACATAGGGCTCCTTATTCCCGGTCATGTGCTAAAACTGCACGTCCTTGTGTCACTCCTGCAAATATAGAACCGCATGAACCTGTTACTTTCCATAGTCAACATAGGAATCAAGAAACAGTATGATCAAAGTGACTTCCTTCTGAAGCGCACTGCGCTGGCTAGTGATGGCCGTACGTTCCCAGAGCAGCACCTCTCTGCTAGGGGATTTAATGTCAGTTGTACCCCGAGAGCTGTTTTCCCCGCGCTGCTGTGAGCAGGAAGCAAAGGAGCAGTGTGACTCAGCTTTTTCTCCTGACCCTGTCTGACGCGTGTGCTTTGCCTGTTTATTCCCAGTACAGTCAGTACTGGGGGAGTCACATTACACAGCAGGCGTCGTGTTTATTAACGAGTGCAGTAACTAATCTAAAAATAACTTTCTTCGCTGTTTGGCAAAGTGAGTCGCATCGAGATGGAAAATCCACACAGAAAATAGTCACCGAGGGTTTTCACTAGCAAGTCATTTGGATGCATAAACACTCAAATATTATTTCCTTATTCCATAGAGAGTCGCATTTCAAAAGTGAAGTGACAGAGTAGAATACTTGGAGGAAAGCAAATTGCTCTGATTAGAAAATGGACCTGCTCAGCAGCCCTCCGTTCCACTGCAGCTCAAGGTGCTGTAATTGCAGAGCTTCAGGGGTTTCAAGGCCATCATTTTCATGCTTATGAACCAACACCCTTATACGCAGCAATATTTGCTTCCTCTCCTCCTCCTCTGCAATAATGTAGTCTAAGGAATTTTGAATTTGTTTCATCACTGCTCTCTTTATTCGTCCGCCTCTTTCTCAGAGTTTCAGCCACAGTGCATAAAAGCTGCCTGTCTCCCAGTGTGACTGAATATGATTATAATTACTCCATGCACCTATTTAGGTGCCTGGCAGAGAAGAACTCTGAAGGCTTCAATATACGTAATAATTTTAATCAGCTTATTTGTCTGAAAAGCTGTGGATCATGATGATTTATTCTGTTCGGCATTTTAAAGTTTTCAGTAACGTACAGTTGATGCTATATATAAACCTTGTGCCCAAAATCATTTAAAAAAAAAAAAAAAAGTCTAAAAAGAGAAAAATTAATTACAGATAAATTTTTAAAGGAAACCTAATTTGGGCCATCCAGAAAGTTCACAGAGTAAGAAGCTGTTGTCACCTTGAATAGCTGAATACATTTGTTCAGGTAATGGTTATTGTCCTTGCTAAGCGGTCATAATAAACCTATCATCTTAGGTCAGACATCTGTTTCTGAGCCTCACACTTCAGGTATCCACTGAATGCATGAGATACCAACAAGTTACATTTTCCACTATGCTTTATAAGAGCGTACTAGTTACAAGAAGCCTTTTTAGGATTAATACATACACTTAATTATTTAAATAAAGTATGGTTCTTGTAACATTAAGTATCAAAGAGAGTTTATTATTAGAATACATTTGCCAGCACTGGCCCGTACACCACTAGTATTAACATTGGCATCACTTTTCAGCAAGGTGGTTACCCTGAGTACTAGATTTAGAAATGCCCATTGTAAGGTCTTTTAAATTGTTTCAGAGTTTATTCCTGGCAATATATGCTTTGTGTTGCGTGATCCTTTTAATCTCCCCACTTCCCCCTTACTGTTTAGCTGTAGTTTTGCTTCAAAGGCACAAATGTCTTTGTTATGTATAACATATATATAAATAAAATATATCTATATAGAAATATATATATATCCAAATTTTAGGTTATTGTTATACTCTGATTAAAGAACCCTTCTTCCAGACTGGGCCTCAGAGCTTAATTCTCAGCCGGAAATGCACTCAATTAACAGTCAGTCCACTACAAACTGGTATCCAAACCCGTTAGGCTCTAGTCTCGGACAGAGTGAGATCCTACCACAGTATTGTTTGAATGATCAAACAGAAGCTAGATGCAAAATTAGGCGATTGGGGTGTAGATAAGGCTGCTTGCAGCTGCCCCACAAATTATCTGTTTCTAACACGTTGGTTGGGGAGCAAATGGGGGTCAGAAAATCCCTTGAATGAAAGCAAGGGGATGAGTAATGACCGTTGTGGACTTTTCTCTGCCGTCAGACACTGTGGGAGTACCAAACACCCAATTCAGTATCGTCGGGAGCCCTGCCCTCTGCTGCGAGTGACATGGGTGTCTAACCAGCTGGCTTCTGAATGAATGCCATCAGTAATTACTGTCACAGGCACTTCTTCTGCATGCCTGCCATCCCCTAATGGGCTTCAAAGGGCAGCATTAGACCCAAACTGCCTCTGTTGGGCTGATGACCAAACCAAGCCCTTTTCAATAAATAAATAAATAAAGATTGGCCAGACATAAGTCACCTGGAGGGTATTGGCCATGTAGTTTCCTAAAACAGCCATTCTCAACCTTTTCAATCCCACCGTTCCTCATGGTCTACCTGTACCTGCTGCCCCACTGCCCATGTCCCCCATATCCCCCTGCACACCCCTCCTATCCCACAACTCCCTGCTCAGGTCCTATCCCCCAGCCAGTCTTCCCAACCTCATGCACGGCTTCACAGCCTTCCTCCTTCCTGTACAGTCGTCTTGTCAGACATGCCGTGGAGATAACTCCACTTAGATCTGGATGTTCGTTCTCTGCAGTGGAAGTGGCACAACTGCTCTGCTGTTTCCTCCTCCGGAGGTAGCATGTACAGAGCAAGAGCACTCCAGTGTCTGTCGCACTGACTGGAGCCACCAGAGTATTTGTCAAGCCCCCACCCCCTCAACACCAATGCGGTCCGCTGTTTGAGAACCCGTGTGCTAGAAGAGCAAGCACCTGGGTAAATTAAAAATCAGCTCTGGATAATTTGGGGACCACTTGGAGCCTCTGTAAGTAACTTGAGCATAGTGATGGTGGAGTAGCAGAGCTCACAGGGGCTTGTGGTATGGCTTTAACTCACCCCTTTGTAGAGGAGCCATTGTGTTTTCCTAAATTGCTATACTGTCTCTGTTTTTCCACCGCATATTGGTGCTGAGGTACACATTAGAAATCCCTAGAGCAGGTAGAAATCTTACCTTTGACATTTGGATTGGGAGGGAGAAGAAGCCAAAAATGTTTCTTACAGAGAAGAGCAGAACAAATGGGGAACTTTGTGGGATTGGTAGAGTTTTGTCACCTCTGTTTTATTTTCATTGTGCAAAACTAGGAGTAGTTTAGCTGCTGGGCTTTTTATGCAGCTGTTTCAGGGTTTGGGGCCTTGTTTTAACCTTCCGTAGTTTTCACTTCCAATCCCTATGCCAGTTAATTTGGTGGGAGTTAATCAAAATGTGCCATCAGCCTAGATTTCTGTCTCCTCATCTGGGTCCTTGCTTTTGCTGCTTGCCTGCTCCACCATCATTTTTCCCCTCCTGTCCTTTTTTTGGACAGGCCATGCAAAATCCTGGAGTGGTGCCTGTGCCCCCTCCCTAAGACTCCACAATATGATGTCTCAACTGATCTTTGATATTGATTCAGCTCCGCACTGGCATCAGTGAAGGTAACCTGCTTTTTAAATACATATTTTTAAAATTACTTTAATGGGCTGCTCTGCTGTAAGCAACCAAAAGATTTTAAAGGAGTAACGTGTATCTACCTTGCTGTCTCTAAAGAGATGAATCAATATCAGAAGGTCTGACCTATCCCAGTGGGAGGCCTGGGCAGTAGTGGAGACTTGTCAGAATTGTAGTCATAAGCCAGGATGCAAGCATTGCTTTGGGGAGAGAGCACGATTGCCAGAAAAAGGACTTGAGGGACAAAGAAGAAAGCTATGAGAGATGCCAAAGAGGAATCTAGTGACTTGGGGCAGGGGGAGTGCAGGGACACTAGCATGAATGTTTTACCAACATGATCTGCCAAAGCCATTCTCCACTTTCCTACAGCACATCAGCATAAGCAGCTGTGGCCCCAGGGAAAGGTGTGTACATCAGAAGGGGTCCTACATTTCAAATCAGAATGCCTATATAACTTCTTAAATGCTGCTTAAAGTGACTTAATTATATATTTTGTGGGTTGGCATAGAGCAGAGATTCACAGTCAGGGTCTCATGGCACCCTGGGGTGGCTTGAGATTCTCTTGAGGTGCCTTGGGGGACCACACAGTCTTAGCACTGTTAGGTGTGCATACATGATTCACATGATCAACCCAAAGATTTCAAATGGGAGCCCCTAGTATCAAAAATCTTCTGATATGTTGTAGGTTTCCTGAGTTTCTGCAACTGAAGAATCACTGTATTATTTTTCTGTAGTCAGAAAACAAGTGAAAACGAAGTGCTGGCATTTTCTGAAGGGTGCCTTAAGCCTATCGAGGGGTGCCTGGAGTCTAAAAGCATTGAAAACCACTGGCATAGAGGTTGGTTACAGGTGGGCATTAAACCCTGGTATGTGTATTTGTTGAGAGATGATTTGGATTCGGGGGGGGGGGGGGGGGGTTTATGTTAGAATACACCTTTCATGAAAACTGGTATAATTTTTACCAGCATTTCATTCAGTCACGTAAGATGGCTTGTGCCCCTGAATACGGGGTCTGCCCTATGCTTGAGGCTCTTGTACCACTAAATGCATTTCATGCAGTTTCAAAAGCAAAGCAAAGACTCAGGAACAAATTGGGAACTGTACAATCACTTCTGAATCACGTACTTACTTTTACTAAAGGTGCAATTTTAGCCATTTCTTTGACTTCTGAGCAATACAGAAATGCGGTAGAAAATCCTGTTTTCTTCATTGTTTAATAAGACTGTAGCACTTGCAAGATAATATGTGTTTCTGAGTGTCACTGAAGATACTCATTCACTAGTGGATCAGAGTTAGTATCTGAACTTGATCTGAGACAGCAGAATTGGGAAGTGCTGCAGAAGAAGGTTTCTTGTCTTATGTTTGGGATGGGTGTTGCCTTATTTTGAAGTCAAACCCACTGCCCGCTGAGCCAGAAAGGAATACTTACTTGCTTCAGACGCTGAATATTCAGACTCGTTAAATACATTTCTGTATGTTTCATGTTAGCTTATGATTAGAAGAGGATGTAGAGACTTCACCCCAGGCTGAAAAATTACACAAGAAGTGTTTGAAGCCCCTGGTCCAGGCCAGTCTTTGTGAGGTGTAAAAGCAGCTTAACATTTTATCTTGCTCCTTTTTCCTGTAAAGAACAACAGAGAAACTAGCCTTTTTGTGCCTAACAGTGTGCCCCTTCTAATGAAGGTCTTCGCTGTGATAATCTAATATCTCTTTATGAAAGATACAAGACAGAGGGAATTGTTCTGTAGTAATAATGTTAGTATTATTAGGTATCTCTTGCAAAGCACAGCCTGTCCCAAAAAGCATAGTTCAAATTTGGCATGCTACAAGTTAGTTAAATATGGGAATGGGTGAGAAAATAGAGGGGCGACAGCAAAGCCCATAGTTCTGCTATGACATAAACACACTGTAATCTTTAGTTCTGTTTCTTTTATTTCTTTTGTTTTACGGGGTGGGCTTGGCTCACTCTGAATTTCCGAGGCTCTCCTCTGAGAGAGTTAAATTCTCGGGGAGGGTTTTTATTTCTTTCTTATTTGTGAGGTAAGGATAGGGGTGAGGCAGGGAGGACTTCCCAAACCTCAGTGGAAGGCTGGAAAAGATTCCTAGATCAAGGGCGATGTCATAGCTGGAGCGGAGCAAGCAGGGAGGTGATTGCAAAAGTAAGACCGAGCCTGAGATGTACGCAAGTGCTACATGAGTCAAGGTCAGGAAGTTTGAATTTAATGTACAGTGCATGGGAGCCAGTGAAGTGGCTCGAAGGCTATATCTACCTTAGAGAGTTTTACTAAAAGAATGTGTGCTGTTCTTAATCCCAGTTCAGTTTATTCAGGCTGTATCCATGAGTCTTCTTTAATCCCTTTAATTCTCCTGTTTAAAACCTATGTTCGGATGTATCCCCATCTTTTAAAGACTGTCTGCCTCGCAATTGAAAGCTAGCCAGTGCTGGTTGGCCTGATGGTGCTCGTTAGCACAGTGTTATTTCAGGCTCAGTTGGCTGAAAGGCATTTAGTACTGATTCTTCTGGTACTCGGTGCTGTTTCCACAACACTTCCTGCTCAGGTTGCCCAAGCAGATCTTGAGACTGTTAGATCGTTGTGTACCAGGGCACGGTGCTGCCTTTGGAGTAGTGGAACTGTCAGGCCTATTTTATAGCACATTGTTGATGGGGTTTCTTATTATAATATAGTTAATATATTTGACATGTTTAAGAAATTAACATTTGTTTAATTTTAGTCATAGAACTTAGTCTGATAATTAAAAATTGATTAGTCAAATCAAATGCAGCATTGTATAACTCAAAGATGCTCTGAGATGTACCTGAGGGTTAGTATACTTGAACCCTCCTTTATTTGTCATATAATGGATTGAAACAAAGTTGCCTTCATTATTTTGTAAATCTAATTCTGAATTTCAGTGTAAAGAATATGAAATGCAAGACCAGGTTGGCTCCTGTAGAGTAACTGAAGCTTGCAGCATGAATATATGGTAACTTCACATGCAAGCAAAGCAAGGCACTTCAAAAATGTTATTTCTCTTTAGATAGACCGTGCTGTTCCAATTATAAATTAACCCTACATATAAGTTGACCCTACATTTTGAGGTTATGTTTTAGGCGGGGGGAAAGCAGCTTTTTCCCCTGAATATAAGCTGTTATCTGTAGAAAAGGCCTTGAACTATTTCCCTTGTAGAATCTCATAGGGGAATTGGATAACCAAAGAAAGGACCTAAAGGGTTAAATGCGCCGAAAATACTAAAATAAAACTTAGAGAGCATCATCTATACCAAAGATAACTTTGCCCAGGCTCATCATCTTGTCTTTTTGTGTTTACCCTAAAACTCCATGGGACTGTATAGCAAGGTGAATACTTTAGTCAAATGGAAATCGTTTATAGACTTAAACAATGGCAGACCCTTATTAAAGGGCCAAATTTGAATCGCATTTCTGGATTCAGACTTAATTGGCATGTAAAGCTGAAACCCTGGATCCAAACTGCCGTGGCCTTTAGGAGTTTTTATGGTTCTCTTTGAGGTAAAGAAAAGTACTTATAATCAGAACAACGCAGTACTATTTAAAGATGAACACTATTTCTGAAAGGTAGTATTTCTGTGCTTCAGGCGTTACTGAGACCTGATTCATTCTGTTTGAAATGAACTCATGTTCATCCTTTGACTTCTGCTCAACTTCAGACTAACACTGCTAACTACCTCTCTCATAGCTCCAGTGAAATGGATGACAGGTCACATCAGCTGAGGCCAGCCAGCCCCATGTGCCTGCCTGTCTCTTGAAAACTTTAAAAAGATTATTTGTGTTAGCTGTATGCTAGTTTGTTTCTTGTCATCTGTCATTATTCTGGAGCAATTGTCAATCATACATTACTATTCCAGGTTTTCCTGGCAGTTTTGTTCAGAATAGAATTAAAATCAGTACATATGCCAGTAGATGCAAACAATACAGTATTTTTAAGTTAATATGTGCTCTTTGTTATCGTTTCCTCGGCTGAGGTTTTTAAGATAACTAATGTGGTATTGTATGTGCCATATAGATAAACTAGTAGGAGTCTAATCTGAATAGTCAAGGAATCCCTCTCTTTCTCAGCAGTAATCACGAGGGCTGTCTATCTGTGGTTCTTATCTCAACTGTAATCACCAGTCCGTCCAGTAATGTGTATTGATGGCTTTAATTTACTTCTCTAGATTAATTATTTGACATATTAACATGTTTTTGTTCTCTGGCAGGCTCCGTACCCCTCAGGACAGAATGCAGCTCCAACCACGTTGGTGTACCCCCAAGCCCCTCAAACAATGAACACACAGCCTCAAACGCGCTCTCCGGTAAGGGAACGTGTGTTTGCTCTACCTTCTGTCCTTTCTTTCTTGTTCGTGTGTGTCTGTGTGTGTGTACAGTACCTTACCAGTTCTCTGAAAAGAGTTTTACTGACCTCTGGAAGTCAGTTCCAAATAGCAAGTCCTTATTACATTTTTAGACCCTTTCTTCTAAAGTAGCTTTTCAGAAAAGAAAACGACGGAGGGATTCTCATCTACTTCCAAATTGCTTGATTTATTTTTAGTAGTTGCGTTCAAGTTCATCTCTTTTTAGAACTTAATTCATTATCAGTCTTTCTCTTTGTCTCACTTTTTTTCTTTAAAGAAATATTTGATAAAGTGACAGAACAAAGAAAGATCAGTAAATGACTACAAATCTCCACCGCAGCACTCAGTCTCCAGCGGCCCTGGGAGCAATACTTCTGAACCAGTGTCACTGGATCAGTTCTAACCATTTAATAGATCATTGTATGCACATGCAACATAATATGGAGTTTCTTAGACTCAAAACTATTTTGTGATGAGCCCCTTGTCTTCAAACTTTGGACTTTGTTGTCCTCCATAACCTTCTTTTTTGCATATTTTAATACTGTTCTGCTGTTGTAGGACTTTGGTTCCCTCAACCAGCCTCTTGTTTGGGAAATCTGTGCTTATAGTGCAGTTCCACCTGATGTTAGGAAGCTCTCCTGCAGCATCACCTGCTTCTTCCTACTTTTAGAAGCAGGATAGATCATCTCCACATTACCTAAAGCCTCAGCTAGCCCAGGGAGCAGCAGTCCCTGTGTCTCTTGTGAATCTACCTTACCTGCATCATAACACTCTGGTTACATATGAAATCACTGCACCATCCCCAGCACTCTTCTCTGTTTAGAGTGAGATGAATGCTGCTGAAGGGTGGCACCTGGAAGCCTTTGAGACAGAAGTCTTCCATTTATCTGCATAAAAGGTATAGTACAGGGCAAGCTTCCCCCATATATAAGCCTATCAGTATACCTTACCCCTCTTTTGGAAGTGTCACCTCTAGGAGAAAAGTTAGTCTTCGAAGGTTGTTGACCTCTGTGCTGAGAGCGCCAATTAATGCCAGTTTTTATGGTGTTTTTGTGGTGTGAGCAGCTTCATGTTTGTAACTGGACAGAGACCTCCCAACTCATTAGTCCAAATTCTAATCAGTAATATGGGCTATTGATGGTAAAAAAAAATCTTTTCTCAGTAAGTATAATCAATCATCTTCTTTATCTCTAGTTGTTGCAAAGCAAAAGTAAATTTACATGGTTAGAACTTGGAGCAAAACCTGACTGAAGAGCCGCATCTCTAAACCAGTTTTCTTGACAGCCCAGCAGAACAGTGCCAATACATTGCACAGACAACTGGAAGAGGAGGAAGGTTTTGGAACAGAGTCCGGTTTACAGGTCCCTGGCTGGAAGAGGCTGGATAAAATACTGCATTGTAAGCAATATAACAAACTGTACTCCTTCTTGCAGGCAATTGTGCCTACGGCACTGTTTTTTCATTTGTTTGGTTCCTTTTGGTTTTGGGTTTGTTTTTGGGGTTTTTTGCCTTTTTTTTTCCTTTTTTTTTTCTTTTTTCTTTTTCTTTTTTTTTTTTACCACATCTTTTTGTTGGCTGATCTACAGAAATGCACTGATTGCTTCTTTGTTAAAAGCATGAGATACCATGGCAGTTTCTGCCAGCTTAAAATGATGAAAGAATGATTTGGGAGGGTCTGATTTTTCACAACATAGATAGGAAGAATTTGGGTTTACGCTTTAAGAATGACACTCAGAAAAATTATCTGAAAATTTATAAAATATTATAGATGTTTTATCCCATTATTAGAGGAAATATTGAGCTGGAATTTGCCTGCAGTTGTCAGCCGTCTTTCTGTGGTCATAAACTATTTTTTCAACTATGATATATGCAGTTTTTGCCATCTGCTCTGCTAGTGACCATTATCACCCCATTACTAAAAATCGCACATATAACATTTCATTACACCTTTCCCACCCTCCCCACCCCCAAAACAAATGCAAGACTAGTTGGTCCTCTCCTACTCTTGCATTTTGTTCTGGGGTTTTATTTACTCTTATTTTTTACCTTTTTTTTTTTTTTTGTACTCGAGGGGAGGGTAACGAGGGGATGAGGAAAATGGCAAGGTAACTCCTTTGCCACCCTGGGATTCCATAGTGTAGTGTAGTCGATCACACAGCTGGTGAGGACACATAGGCTGTTTCACTAATAAAGTGATCCTAACAGGGCTTCTTGGAGCAGCCGAGGCTTACTCCATTCTATTTATGCATTAAAGGGCCATTGGCGATTGCATAATATAGGCTTTTCTGTTCTTTCCTGGACAACTGCCTTTGCAATCTAACTGGCTTCATATAATTTCCCACTAGATTTTGTAGTGTCATTTCTGTTTGATACCTAGAACATCAAAGTTCAGTTCCAGTTTGGGGAAAGATTTTTTTTTTAAGACTGTCAGCCCAAGTATAATTAACAGTTTACTCCCATTTCGTATTGTCAGTCCCAGCCCTCATCACTAATCTAGTTAAAAGCCATTTTTGTCCAACCTGGAGGACGTGCTGAAAGACACAGTCTGAGAAGGGTATCCAGTAGGTGCTGTACTAAAGCATAAGAAGTGGTTAGTTTCAGATGACTTGGTGCAATGTACCAGATCACTGTCGACACGTAGAACATGCCCAGTTGCCAGCTGTGCACAAGAGGGTTTGTGAGCAAGACCAATAAGCATGTGGGGATCCAGTTTTCACAGAAGGCTGTTTTCCTTTATATCTACTATGTTCATGTGAAAGAAAAAACAAAATGTCTATTTTTAATCTGAGCCAGCAGTGACTACAGTTTGTTCTGTTGCTTACAGCTACCAAAAGGAATTTGATCAACCAGGATTATAAAATTTTATAGCCAATGGTGACCAGTGCAAAACAGACTAGGGGATTTTTTTCACTAACTTTGAGGTTTCATTTTATTTATTTTTCCTCGTAACATGTATTACATTTTACTCCTGGAATATATATTTGGCTTCAGTGTTCATAAGATGTAAATTTCCAACTCTTATTTTAGAGCTGATAAAATAAAACTCGCCTGGGGCACAGTGAAAAGACAGGTACTTCAGATCTCATGTTGATCAACCTAGAGTTCTGCATCCCACAGTTATCTTTTGTAGTGTTTTTAAACAAATTACTACTTCTTCTTTCTTTGGTGGATAAACATAGAACTTGTAGCCCATCAGGAAAGGTTTATGTTGGTGCCCTCTGTATGTCAGGGGAAGACTAACCCTTTTTTGTCACACGTGAGACAGAGGAAATAAAACCCAGACCGCTTTTGAGGAGTTCTTCCTGTGCACAAACTTACTTGCATTGAAATTAATGTATTCCCTTCTTAAATTCATCATAGTCACCACTTCCCACTGGGCTAGAAGGATCAGTTAAGCCACTGTCCTCTCTACAAATAAAGGTTTGGGAGATGGGTAGAAGCTGTTATGTACTGGTGCCTCTGTAAACTGTTGGTGATATAACTGAAATTTTAGTTTTTTGTTCTGATGAGTTGAAATTGCTCACTTCAAGAAACTGAGGCTTAGTGGAAGTGTTGCAGAGAAGATTGTTTAGAGAGAAAGAACTGTTTATAGTTTATGAATTGATATATAGTCTTATGCTAGAAATAGACTAGGTATACATAGCCTATTTCTTATTCATCTGTAATGCTGAGAAGAAATTAGGGGGAAAAAGTGCAGGCTGTAGATTAAATCATGGTATAGATTTCTACATGGACATTTTAAATATAGGCAATTTTAAATAGTCTTAAAAAAAACTTGATTAGAGAATACTTCTGTTTTTGGTTATGTTTTCTTTCTCTTGTATATGATAGTGTTAGGAACATTAAGTAGCAATGACATGGGGCTGTAAACTAAACTCCTCCCCATTTTGCTCCCCACCCCTTTCTTTTTCCTACTTATGGGAAGAAAAACTTAATAACTGGAAGCCTTTGTTACCTATGAAACATAGTTTACCTGGCATGGATGCGTTTTATGATATTTACAGACTTCACCAACAGGTGCAGTTCTCTCCCCTTAATGGTCTTTATTAAATCCTGTTTTAAAACCTATGGTGGCACAGGAGAAGAAAGTGTTATAAATCAGTCTCTGCAAGTTACACTATCCATTAGCAGAGTTGTACTGCATGGCTTGCTTTCCTTTAGGCCTTACGTTATTGGCAGGCAAAACTAGAACCATACAGAAGTGCCTAGTGATTTTGTTGCTGTGATTAAAAACTCACTGTTGGATCTCGTTTCATAAACTCTGACACATCTACACGTTGCCCTATGGCGCTACGACTGTGGGTGCTATGGTGACAGCAATCATGTGAGTCTGCATGTGATCACTAGCTACGTCGCTGTAGCTGTGCGCTCCCCACTTACAGCATGCCGCTACGACGACGTAGCGGGGAGATCTTTGCGTGCGCCACCTGTATGGCTCAGTACAGACGGTTATTGTGCCCTGTTTTAGTACTTCCAAAAGGAAGTACTGAAACACGGTGCAGTAACACTGTCGCCATACGGCGACGTGTAGACACACGCTCTAAGTACTTGAGCAGTTATCAATAGATTATCTGTTGTCATTAGAAGGAACATTATAGTTCTGCTGTACATCCTGAGAATTAAGGGATTAAATAGCTAACTTGATTTCTGCTAAAATACCTTTTCATTTTTATTTATATTTTCCATTTCTTGCATTCATTTTTATTTATATTTTAACAATCAGCTAATTACCAGAAATGCTTTAAATGTTTATCGAGCATGTTAATTCTGAATTCATTTCCCTAGTGTAATGTGAAAGGGTGGGAAGTGGTCTAGTAAAGTGAGTGTGGTCCTGGAAACGAGCCGTCGATATACCCTGCACCCTTGGACAAATCAGGGATTAACTTCCCTTTTTCCACATACCCAGCTATAGGATGGGGAAACAATTATGGACCTACCATAGAATCAGGTAGAGAGGGTTATTTTGTTAATGTCTGTAAAATGCTTCAAAGATGAAATGCACTGTGTATGGGCACATTAATGTTAATTAGTCTTGTTTGTCTTGCAGATACACTCATGTATTCTCTATAGTCTGCAAGACATTAGAAGTGCCTACCTGACTGTTATCTGCTGCATAAGCAGAATTGTCCCTTCTCCACACTCTCCAGTACTTCAGAATGAGTTGGAGTCGAACCACTTTTAAGCATCTCTCATTGCCATAATTTTTAAATATTCCGCACTTAGTATTTAAGCTTTTTCTCTGGAGTGTATTGTAAATGTTTGTACTTATTCAAGAGTGTGCCTTGAAGATGACTAGCAGCTTTGGCTGTCTTTCTCCCAGCTCTTGGGCAGCACACTATCCTAAAGTGGTGTTAACCTGTTATATCTTAGTACCTGTCTGTCACTGTCCTGCAGCAAAGCTTTGACTGTGTGTGGTCTTTCTTGTGGGTTTATTTTGCATAGAGTGTGACATTTTGGTGGTTGTTGTTGTGGTGTTTCTGACTCTTTGTGCCTTTCCTTTTGTGTTTGTTTCTCCCGCCTTTCCTCAGTTTGCAGCGGGGCCTCGACCTGCCCATCACCAGGTACAGTACCCTTGCCCCTTCATTATCACCCTAAACTAATCTGCTGGTGGTGGGGGGTGCTTGGAGATTATTCACCTACTAATTCAAAGAATGGAGGGGCTTCCTTCATGGGCCAGATCCATTTTAGATACTAGCACCTGCTGTAACCCCAGCTAACAAAATGCAAGGGGATGCTTTGACACCTAATTTATTTCACTGCGCTTATTAACAGTCCCACTTACAACATCTGCTTAGCAAAAGAGAAAACATAGAGACTACTGCTAGGTATTTTTTACGTCTGCTTGTATTTTGAGACTCCTTGAAGTGTGCTAGAAACTTTGGATGGCATTATCAAAGGTAACTAGGGGTTTAGGACACTGACTTAACAGATCTTACTGGGAATTGGGGATTCAAATCCCTTTGGGAATTTTAGCTTTTAAACTCTAAGGCCTTTTAAGGATGCATATATGACTTGTTAATTGACAGAGGTTTTGGGGATATGCTGCCCTCTGGGTTTTCTGTCACTTGTTTGTTGTATACAGTAACACGTTAGTAATGTTGAATATCTTGGGATCTATGTATTATTTCCAGTGACTAATATAAGCTTTATAGAGAACCACCTAACTGTGATATAATTTAAGTCACTTAAAAAAAAAAAAGAAAGGAAAATATAAAATCGTTGTGGTATTATCTTTCCAAATATAGAATTTATTGTGAGAAAGAGAAAGATAATACCATTTGCAGTTTAGCTTTAGCTTTTGAATCAAAGGTGGTAACTGTGTTTTTTCTCTGCTTGAAAAGGCAAGAGGGGAGATATGCAGTCTGTATGAAACTGGAAGGAACTTACACTGTAAAGTTGCTGGAAACATTAAAGTGATCTTTTCACTGTCGTGAAAAACATGAAGGATTGGATCGTGGCTTACACAAAGTTTCTGGTGTTGACTTACCATCTTTCAGCTCTCTTGTATTTTATTTCACCCCTGCTAAAGTTACTCTTCCCATATACTTGGCATGGAGCAGGGGGAAGATTTTGAGTTTGATCGTTTCTGTCTGATGTGTTTTATGAAGACCAGTCTCGCTCCCACTAAAGTGAATGGAGGAAGTGCCATGAGTTCAGTAGCACAAAAACAGCCACTTAGTCAAGAGGGTTTGCCTTGCAGGGAGCTATTACACTGGCCTTCTTTCACTCATGATAACTTGAGCAGTACTAGTATAACATAAAATGTGAGGGACTTTTCTGCCTCCCCTGTTGAAAGTGATGGAAGGTAGAAGTACTGTCTAAAGATAACAGGTAAGTCCATTAATGGGTGCAGGTACTGAGAAAATTATTCAGATACCTTTGTTTCTGGCATAGAGAGCAAATTTGGAAGGTACGACTTCTAGAATAGAGAAGACAAAAGAGTTTAGAAAGGAAATAATGATGCATTGCACTTGCTGTCTCTCATACATACATATGTACCCCCTGTAAAGAAGAAATTGTCCTTTAATACTCTTTATGCATAACGTTAAGATCATTTATAGCAGCAGATGGTAAAAATAGACTACAGAATCACTAAAGATCAGTACTTATTCATCTATCCTATAATAGCATTTGTTTAATACTTAGGCGTAGGTTCTCAGCTGTACTCTACATGCACTGGGCAGAGCTTTTCACGTGTTTGGGAGAACAGAGCAGGTGGAAGAGAAGGGCTGCAGACAAGTTATTTGTGATTCTCTACTCCCGAGGCTGGCTGTATGCTTGGTTTCTAGAGGAGTTTTTATTATGTTAATGCAAAAGGGCCATAGGATTGGAGAGAATCTAACCCTAAACATGGAGATGATATGTGGAAATGTTGTTTGCTCATATTAGGAATCCTGAGACTAACATAAATTGTTATTCCCACATGAACTGAAAAAAATTACATGCCACTTGTTTGCATGTTCTTTAGTCTAGTGGTATTTTTTTCTTAAATTGAGATCTTTTTAATGAAAAAGGTATGTCAAATAATGAAAGTTGCCACAGTGGGCATCAACTTTTGCTACAACAGATACCTGGAAAAAATAGGATTCTGGTCTTCCAAAACAATATCAGAAAGGACAAGTGTTTATTTTAAATTTAAGTTTTCTGTATCATTATGGGTATATTGCATCTCTCATTTATCGATTCCATGTACTTTTGAACTGATACGATATGGAATATTATCTAATGCTCTTTCCTGGAATTTATTATATCATCAAGATGTTGAAATTAGCATGACTTATGTTATTGAAGGGGATTGGAAACTTTACAAGAATGTATTGAAATAAATATTATGAACTTGTAAGTTCTGACTGTCACACTCATTTGGACGCTGTAGAAGAAATGGAAGTTCATGTGATTTCATGACCTCTTGTCCAGTTTTAATGTTTTCCAAGTAAACAGTAACCCAAGTCCAGTGAAAATAGCTGCCCTGATTCTGACAAGGAGGTTTTTTTTAAAGTGTTGCAACTCTACTTTTTGATCCCAGTATTTTACTTGTTAGAGGAACTGTGGCAAAGTTTCACCTTCTGGAATTAGGCAAAATGGCAGTATAACGTGTTTGAAGAATATGTCTTTAAAAGCACTGTCACTTTGTGTTTTCCTTTAAATGCCAGAGCCTGTGTTCAAATCAGGGACTCGGGCAGAAAAGCCAACCAGGCCATTCTTGCTAGTTTTGATGTTACAGATCTGTAATTTGATGTTCCTCTATTTGTATGTGTGTTTGTTTGTGGAGAATGAGCCATTTTGATGCTTCTGGCCCTGGTTTTTAAAAAGAAAAAAATAGTATTGTGTAGTTTTCTTCTACCCGGAAGTCAGAAATTTAAAGTAGCCTTTAATTTTTTTAAAGACTTTAAAATGGATGTTCAGAAAAAGCCAATAGAATTAGAATCAAAAATAAGGCTGAGTATAAACTGAAACATTTTCTTTCCCTTTCTGACATTACTGTCTTCATCATAAGGCTAATTTCCTAGCTACAGAGCTTTAGTTTGTCCAATTTTAGCTTGAGGTTACTATATTCTTTGCACAATTTACACAAGTGCTTTTCATGTAATATTGCTTTCAGCCAAGAGCTAGTAAATCTGATCAGAGGCTGTTGCCAAAATCACTTTAATTTTTTTTCCTGTGGCATTTATATTAACAGGCATTTTTTTCCTAAAATCTTACCATATTCTATTAAGAATCAAGTAGGACTTGTTTGTATTAGCATGGTATTTTTTAACAATAAATATGGTTTATTGGCACTTTTAGATTCATGACAGAGCCTGCCGTCTTCTAGCTGATCAGAACTGTGATGTCAAGAGCTTTCTCTTAGATTAACAAAATGGGGGGAGTAACTCACCTGTAAAGGCATGTCGTTTTACCACGGCTTGTAAATGATTTTCATAAAGTATTTATAGTCCGAGAAGAACCAGAATGCTCCCTCTCTGTCCTGTTCCTTGACTTTCTTTGTCTGCTTCTCCAAAGACCTGCTTGAGAGTCAAGTTAGTAACTGCCCGATAAATTGTCAGCATTATTAGATCAGGAAGGGATTCAGCGTTTCAATAGTGCCGCCACTATCCCATCCCAATGATAAAAAGCTATTTTTATATTTTATACTTATAAATATTTATGTATTTTTCAGTTGGTTCCAGCTCCTTTGTCAGCAACTGTGTGGTTACTTTGTGAGAGTGCTGGCGTGCGCAGCCTCTCCTATGCGGGGTTAGATTGGGAAGCAGGTGGTGGTGAGGTGGGGGGTGTTACTTCCTCTACACTGGGAGTGGCCAGCCTGCAGCACAGGTGCCACACGTGGCATGGGCAGCCTCTGTGTGTGGCACACGGCAGACTGGGGAGGTAGGGGGCAGGGAACAGAAAGAGCAGTGGACTGGGCAGGGATGGGATCGGAGTGGCACTCTTTAAGAGGCTGCAAGGCTTAATTTGTGGCAGTCCTATTACAGTTACCAATTCATTTGACCAGAAATGTATAGGCAAGTGTCTGATGTGTATTATATCTGAAAGACTAAATAAACATAGCTTGTTCTTGTTACTCCTGCTAGACACAGTTTATGGACACAGGGTAAGGGAGGACAGGATACAATGCAGCATGGGTGCACCAAAAGTAAATTATGCCAGGTCAGGATGATACCTTTGAGCAAATTACTGATTTTCTGGACAGGGAGCACATTGTAGATTCTACCTGCACTTGAGCAAAGCATTTGATATGTTACCCCATGGAAGACTTGGGCAAACTAGAGAAGGAGGAGATTAATACAAGACTGGTGAGGTGGATAAAGGGATTTGTTACAAGGCAGATAAAAGAAACAATGAGTGTGTCTACATGTTCATTTGTGCACCGGAGTTACTGTGCATTACATTTAATACTTGGAGAACCAGGCACTAAATCAATGTGCAGTAACTTGCGCCACTGTGGAGTAGCACCGGCACACAGTTTTAGTGACGTGTACTGTACAGTAGCCTAATAACACTGCGCAGTAGCGTATTAGCACAGGTTTTGTCTCATGTAGATGCACCCAGTGTTGAAATGGGAATTATTGTGCTGGAGATGGGTTGCTAGTGGAGGTCTTTGAGGATCAGTCTTGGGACTCCTTATTTAATATTTCCACTCATAATGTTGACACAAAAAATAAGTGTGTGCTGATGAAATAGGTTGATGACAGAGTTAGAAAGCATCATTGATACAGGGGAAAATTAGGATATCATATGGGAATGGCTGGAGTAATAAAAACTGGACAAACGGTAGTACAAAATACAAAATCTTGCATTTAAGGCCAGATCCTATTCCATTTACTAGATGACTAGGTGAGGCATAATATATTTTGGGTGACTAGATCTCTAAATGCAATTCTAATCCATCCTGTTCAAGTCCATGAAAAAGCTGATAATACAGCTGTTTTTCATCTACCCTTTCATCTGAACTGTGAACACCTTAGAAGAGGTAGCAGCAATAGTAGTAGTTCTGGTGGTGGAGAAGGAAGATCCACCCGCATTTGCCCAGTGGGCTGGTGGTTAGGCACTTGTCAGGCAAGTGGGAGACCTGAATTCCCACTTCCCAGGAAGGTGCCGTAACCAGCAGGCTTGAAAGGTATCTTCCATTCCTCATGGTAAAGCTGAGACCATAGCCAGAAGGAGGGGAAACCAGAGGGAGCATGAATCTGTGATCTAGCGCATGGGGCAATCCTTTGGAAAACAGGGAGTCCGTAGTTCTGCTCCCAGTGCTGCTTATTCATTTTATCCAGTAGTTATTTAATGCAAAATGTATAAGTACCTTTTGGAGCAGAAATTCCCTTCTAGTGGAGTGCCCTCCCTTCTGGGCTACAAAGTCAGGCTCCGTTTTGCATGTTCTCTTTCTGGCCCCTGTCTCTTGCATCCCTTCCCTCCTCCGCAGCCCAGCCTCAGTGAAAGCATCTGGATTTTTTTTTTTCTTAATCAAATTGCCCTAAAGTGATTTGAATTGTGAAATGATTGAGGTAGGTAATGTGCAGCCGCAAGTCAGACACCTGGGGATCAAGGCTTCGTACAAACAGCCGCACCCAGCATTTTTTGTAGGCGATTCCCTCCTTAGTGCTTATGCGCTCTGGAGGCACACTCGGAGAATATCAGAGCAAGGGACCTACCTGGGTAGAATTGGGGAGCTCTTCTAAGGTGAGACATGCTTTCGGGGCAAAAGACAGCACAGGTTTAGACATCTAGTAGATGGAATAGAAATGGGGCTTGGACTCCAGTGACTAATAAGGATCTCCTCTGTTAGCTGGGAGCTTGGACTCCAGTGGCTAATAAGAATTTCCTCTCTTTGCTGGGAGCTCATTATCTGTAAATGACTGAGAAGACCAACCTGGGTATACTGGTTGATCATAAGATGACTATGAGCCACCAGTGTGATTGGGCTGTGAAATAGGCAACTGTGATCCTGGAGTGTGCCACAAGAGTTATTTTTCTGTAAGAAAAGGCAGCTTTGATGCTATGGTATAAGGTCCTGATGAGACCTCCTGTGGAAGGCTCATACTGGGACAGGTGCAAAGAAAGCCTATTACAATGGTCCAGGGAATGGAGAGCTTGTCTTACAAGAGAAGATAGGAGTCTGGCTTGCTTAACCTAGCAAAATGTTGGCTGAGGGGCAATGAGATTGGTGTCTAGAAGCATAGTGTTTGCCCAAGAATAAATGGGTATGCGCTCGTCATGAATAAATTTATGCTTGAAATTTAAAAGATTTCTAGCCATCAGAATAAATCTCTTGAAGAGCCTTTTCATATTAGTTGAGGAGCAAAAAACTACTTTCAAAAAGATGTAAAGCTGTTTACAAAAATGGATATATGCTGTGGTTGCTTGCAGCAGCAAGGGACTGAACCTACTGACCCTGGAAGTTCTTTCCAGTCCTGTGTTCACAGTGAAGCCTAGTATGTGGGGCAGGGTACTAGGACTTGGAAGAATGCCACTGGTCTGTTGAGTGATTTTTGGCAGGTTATTTCCCTCTCTGCCTCAGTCTCCTGATCTGTAAAATGGGCATAATGACACCTGCCTCACTTTGTAAGGATAACAATTCTTAGGTAAGAGCTCTGTATTGTTTACACATACCCTAGATATGGAGCTGTTCTATATCTTTTGTTTTTCGTGTAGTTAAGAAGTGATTTTTAATTGAAAAAGAAAAAAACAAACCCAATAACGAAGCTGTGATTAAAAGGCTACATTTGTACTTCCTAAGGAAAAGCATCTTTTTGAGTTTGTGCATTAGAAACATTTGGTTTGAAGCTCAGTGTTTGTAAACATGCTAGACAATATTTTCCAGTTTTGTGCAACTATTATTGTAGTATGTCTTTCACATAAATTGAAGCCTTATTAGGTATAAGGCCTAGGAGGGATTATTTGGGGGTGGTTAAGGAACGGTTGATGGTGTGGAGAATTTCTAACATGAACATTGCCATGGTTTAGTATTTTGTAAATATTAGCCCTGATAACATAATATGTATATTTTGATGCTCTAGCTATATACATGCACAGTGTCAGCCATCATTTTGAATGTTGTCATTTTTTGTCATGGCCGCACTATGTACATTACTATTTGCAGTACTTCTGCCTAATGTATATGTATTCGTATTTGCAAGTCCGTTTGTGGCATTTGAACTGTTAGCGAATCGGAGCTGCACAACAGTGTAATTAAAGAGCAGTTTTGACCATTGGCCGCTTAACTTGGGAGAGGTGAGGAAATGATAGTCTGTAAAATGTTCTAACTAGGACTTGCTCATTTTAACCATGGTGGAACTTACATAGAGGTCAAATGAGCTGTTCTCTGCTCTTGTGGATTTCTGCCTTTCTCTAGAATTAAGGGCTTAGTTTTTCATTTGGTAGCATTGCTATAGCTAAAAATAATTCAATTAATTCCTCCAGAGAGCTCTCACTTACAAGCTTTAGAACAAGAGCTATGACCACATTATTTATTACTTGAAGCAGTGGGTTTGATTCCCGTCTCCTACTGCTTTTACATGCACACAGCTTCCTTGATTTCCTAATATCTGTGGTTTTATAAGTAACGAAATCATCTTGCTCTTAACTCTCTTCTCCCTGCCCAGAGCTGTAACTGGCTTTTAGATATTTCTGCTACAACAAATAGTTTGCAGTTTCTCAAACCCCGGTGCTCTCCTCGCTGGGGGGCTCGTTTTTACTGCAGAATTGCAGAGGGAGACAGCTGTGTAATAGTTAACGAGGCCCGAGCGAGCTTGCTAAATACTCCATGTGCTTTGGAACGCACCGTGTTTTGGTCCAAAGTGCAGTTTCATCCCACCTGTCACAGCGCAGAGAAGAGCCAGCTTGTTTTCCTGGAAGCAGACTTTGTTCAGCATTTCACCCCCGTGACTTTAGAGACAACTCGACGTGATCTTTTCGACACACTGTGTCCTGGTGATTCTCATGAAAATACACCCCCAAATTAGTGCTTTCCAGTTCCATGAGTTTCTTTTGTCCCGTGTCAGTGGTCTGTATTGCATGTTTGCCAACAGGCTTCTTCGTTGCTCCTGAGGATGGAGGGACTTTTATTGGAGAATTTTAACATGTCTTTTCCAGTGGCAGATGACCAGAATCTTATACTTTAAATGTATAAACTGTCTTAATTTTTCTTCACTTGTAGAATCATACTGATTTAGAAGACTAAAACTCTGGCTAGCCAATTTAGTGATAAAGAGAGATCGACATTCAGTCTCCAGTCCCTTGTTACCATGAATATATACAAAAACTTTTATCTCTCTTACTGGTTACTGGGTTGTTTGATTCCCCCCCCCCCCCCCCCCCCCCCCGACTGAGAGGATCCACTGTAAGTAGCTGGTGGGCCAGAAATAACCCCATATTTGTAAGCCAGTTGCTGACACCTGAAGAATAACTAGAGTTGCAGCCATCATCTTTGAACATTACTTACCTGCTTGTTGTAGCCTGTCTTTGGGGAGTCCTGATTTGGGGGATACTTTTGTGATTGCAAGAGATTTTAGAAATTAAAGTGTTAGACAGAAGCTCTGGGGACAGGGATGAGGTTATATTTGTTTTCACTCTGTCTGGTCTCACTGGACATTGGATGACCTGCAAATTACAGGCGCTATCAGCATGAATGTAGCACATTTTCTTATACATCTAGAGGTATTTCCACCCCCCCACCCCCCCATGTCTGGGCAACCACCTTGTTTATACTCGCATCGACATGGCTCTAATTTGGTCTTTTTGTCTTTCATCTTCACCACCACTGCCTTCTTTCTAAATAATTAAAACTTCTGGTTCAAAACATCTTGTAGAGTGTGATTAATGGTATGGTTCTTCAGCCAGATTTAATTGGTTTGGTAAGAAATGTTTTGCTGGTGCTTCATTTTAGCTAGAGTTCAGACATAGGGAGAAATCACTGATTTGCCTGGAGAAATCAGTCAATGCAGAAGTTGCTTAGCTTCCTCCCAGTCTTCAAGAAGGAGCAGAGATTATTATCGCTGCTGTTGTTTTCTGGCCCAGACGTATCCCAGGATCCTTCCACCCTGCTCCTACCCCTCACAGTGAATACACCGTAAATTATACAGGCCAGCTCCTTTCCCAAAATCGGGCTAGAAAAGCCCAGTCCAGCTCCCCACTCCACCATAGCCATTGACCCTCCCCCTCTGCCTGCTCATAGTTTACTACAGATTGACCACTTGCTTTATTGCACTAGATAAATCAGCAGTCTTGTTTGTAGAGTGATACGTGATTATCTTACTTCTGCTTAACAGCTGAATACACAGTGTCTCCTGTTCTCCCAGCCTTGGTGCAGAGTTGGAGATCAGGTTCAGGGGCTGAGCATGGCTTATTGCTGTTTTGCACATAACGCCACTTCTGGATTTTCTAAAGGGCTGGAAAAGGGAAAGAAAAAATGTTGATGTTAGGAACATAAAATCTTCCTCCAGTATCCTGTCTGCTGCAAATTCTTTTTTTTTTAATTATATTTTATTCAGTGTAAGATGTTCTAGAAAAAAAAACTATTTGGTGCCATTGGGATTCTGATAGAAGATTATTTCATATCGGTTCAGTATTTTCCTGCTGTTTGACTTAACCTATTACAGAAAGCTGGAGAGAGAGATTAATGAAACAGTGTGCATTAGGGTGCATGTTATAACCTACTCCTTCCTATTGATCTATAAGCTGTTCCATTGGCTTTCTTTCTGTTTCCTGCTGCTTTCTTGCTTCGTTACTGAAGGGAGGATTCAGACCCATTCAGGTAATTTTAACTACTGGTTCTGCATGGCATAAATGTCTCTATATCATATAGTGAATGTACTATTGTCAGATGCATATCTTACCTATTTAATTTTTAGGGCTATTAAAGTTTTAGTAGGAGGTCAGTCTTCTAGTGCCACAAATGCTTCCATGACTTTGGATGCTGGTGCCTGTCTTAAGAGGGTGAGATCTGAGCAACATTTCACCAGGTTGCTTTTCTCCTGGGTCTTTGAGTATGGGCTACACTTGTGTGGTGGATTATTTCATGCAGATGTGATGGAAAAAAGTGGTGCAACTCGGGAAGGGGTTGCCACTCGTTTGAAGAAGGAATGCAGGACAAATGGCTCATTCAGAATTTTAATCGGACAAAGAGGGTAGGTATTGGGATATCTGTGATCTCCTCCTAGTTGTTTGGGTGTTAGCTCTTTTGGAGCACTTTCCTTGATCTTTTACTCCTGTAGCACATTTCTTGTAAAGGTGACCTTTCTGTAATAGCCCCAGCCTGTAAAATATATATTTAGCAGAGAATCCTTTCCATTTACTACCAGGCTGAAAGCTTGTGCATATAATTTACTAGACACAAACTAATGGTTGTACGGTTACAAATCAGAGCTTGAGAGTTCGCTTTTATTCAATCTGCTTTTCTCTTTCCTTGTGCTTTTTAAAACTGGGGGTTGTCATATGGAGCTCATATCTAAAGATTAATAAACATGGTCCTTCAGTTTTCTGAGTGTGTGGCAACCCTTTGAATGTTTCATTTTAATAATACTGTGGGTTTTTTTCTGCTGTTATTTGATGTTGAAACTACTTTAACTTTTCAGGGAAAATGACCTTTCCCCCCACTTCCCTTCCCCCAGTTTTTTCAGAGGCCTCAAATACAGCCTCCAAGAGCTACCATCCAGAACAGCAGCCCTTCCATCCGTCCTGGTGCGCAAACACCAACTGCAGTGTATCAAACCAACCAACACATCATGATGGTTAACCACCTGCCAATGCCGTATCCAATGCCCCAGGGCCCCCAGTACTGTATACCACAGGTAATATATTGCTTAGGCACCTGGAACCTATTACAGCTGGGTAATGCACCTGGATTTTAAAAAGGCCATCCTCAAAGACTGTAGGAAAGGGTGGAGAGAGAAAACTTAATAGAGTTATTAGCAGCATAAGCTCTACTTCATTAAATCTCCCTTTCTCTGGCTTGGCAGAGGGTGGGGAAGAGAGGGGAGTTGGTAATCATAAACTATATCTTTTTATATTTTAGATGAAATAGTTTCCTTTTCCTACAAGAGCTCATGAGAAACTAAACTATTAGAAAATATCTAGTACCATAAATGCCCTTGAATTGGTTTAATACCTGTGCTGTTGCTATAAAGCACTGGGCTTCATGAGCTTACTGCATTACAGAAATCAAGTTGAGTATTGTGCATTTCAGCTCTGGTTTCCTGCATGTCTTTACCTCAGATTACACAGCTTGCATTTCATCCTTACAACATGCTTTTTGGCAGGCAAGCAATCTGAATCTGTATAGCAGGGTTTCATCATCTCATTCTTATGGTTGGGTTTTTTTGGGGGGGAGGGGACGGGGGGGGGGTTGCCAACCTGGTTAACTGCAGCTTCCATGTATGACGCCATGTTGTTTGCCAGTTAGTTGTAAATTCCTTGTAATTTCTCTTCGCCAGTATCGTCATAGCGGTCCTCCGTACGTGGGGCCTCCGCAGCAGTATCCTGTTCAGCCACCGGGGCCAGGCCCATTTTATCCAGGACCGGGTCCTGGAGAATTCCCCAATGCTTATGGTAAGCAGGGCAGGGGTTGTAGTGGTACTGGTGGGGGTTGGAGGTGGTATTTCTGTAGGTGATCATGTTTTATTGGTTTGTTCTTATTGTGTTAGATCTGTTTAAATATTTTTATTCCATTTCCTGGGCACTTGTTTGAATCCCATATAGCTGTTCAAATTGAACATGTCACAGTCCTTATTATTTAGTCCTGTGATTCATGCTAGCCGGTTTTGGTATGCATGAGCACTTGGGAATGGCTGCGCTTAATCTTGTGTGAAGAAGAGTATTTGCTATTTTTTAATCACTGTTCAGTCACCATTATTTATTAATGCATTGTGAAAATGCCTGATAGTGCCAGTTCCATTAAACTAAGCACTGACTACATGCATAGCAATGTAGCAGTTAACATTTCTTAGCCCCTTATCTGCATAACAAAGCTCCATCGGTAGAGTTACAGTGTCTACCGAGTGTGAAAAGATTGCATCCTACAGCCGGTGTTTCTGTGTGGACAAAACCTCCAGCATGGCTGCTGCTCGGCTGGCAGAAGGTGGCTTCTGCCAGCAGAACTCACATTGTTCAGGGGAGCTGGCATAACTAGAGGCAGAAAAACTTCTGGAAGAGCTAAATCCACAGGACATGGCTCAGCCTCCTTAGCTCTCCTACAGCTGCAGCTCCACAGCAGAGCCAAGGCAGCAAACCTCCTCACATAGATGCAACGCTGTCAACACGAATTCGTCTGCCGGCAGAGCTCCATTAGTTTCCCAGAGCACCAGAGACCTTCTGCGAGCGGAGCTGCATCAACATTGGGGATTTTGCCAGCAGAGCTTTTCATAGTCATAGCTAACATAGCAATGCTGACAGAACTCTAATATAGCTGAGCCTTGGTCATTTTTCAACCGTTTGAACCATGTTAGCCTGAAGGTAGGGAAGGGTGGCACCTTAGAGACTAACCAGTTCAGAGAGGCCTGAGCTTGTACACTAGCACAAGATGAAGTAGATTGCGGGCTACAATAGCTCATGCCTTTTTAAACCAGTCTCTAAGGTGCCGTCCTGCCCTACCTTCTATTTGGCATTTAGAAACGGAGAAAAAACAAAGCTATATAACCTGGGTGGTCAGTCAAATTGAACTGCTTCTGGACATCTTATGGGCTTATATTTGTTGCACAAATAACCTTTTGAATCAAATATGACAGGAACAGGGAGAGCATTCACAACATGTCGACAGCTTTATGATCAATTTGCTAATAGTAGAAAAGGTTAATAAATCATTCGGCCATTTCAAGGGATCTATTTTGTGGAGGGAAAGAGTGAGCTTTTTGTGGGGGAGTTCGGATGGCCAAAGACTTTTTGTGGGAATTCTCCAGATGTAACAGTTCCATAATAAGAAATTAAATGTTGACAGTTAGTGTGACGTGTGTGAGCAAAGACAGACGTGCACTTTTTTCTTAAATAAGAGTAGTTTTGTGAACTCCAAACCTAAATATTATATTTAACTTTTAAAAACCAGTAATATTCATTCCTAAGAGGAAGCAGACTCTTCTCTCTGGCTCCCTGTCAAAAGCTGTGTTAGCATGCATGACTCCCTCCCTCACCTGCCGTGGCCAAGCCTTGCATGTTGGTCCTGTCACCCATAAGTCAGTCACCCCGCATCAGGGCAAGAGAAAGTTTAAAGTCACGTCCTAAGGTCCAAAGAGGTTGTGTGCCCTCTGTCTTCCCCCAGCCTGGGACTCTAGTCCTGGACTCCTTTAATTCTCGGGCCATCACTTCCCCTCGGTAAAGGGAAGAGAGGAGGGGAATGGTCTTCTGGCTTCTCACCAGTGGATCCTGTGTTAAGCAGAAGAGCACTGCTCCTTCCTACAGCTTCCCTGCCTTGGCCATTTGCTTTTCCGTGTGGCTGTTTCACAGCTTCTTTGCAACCTCCCTATCTCATTCCCCCAGTGTGTATGCTGTAGTTTTTTAGAGCAGCTATTTTCTTATTAACAGTTTGGTCTCAGTTAGGGATAGGAACCTATTCCTGTATGAGGTGTATATACCCCATCTTTTTGCACAGGGGGTGGGATTTAGCCATTATTAAAATGCATCTAATTTGGAATATTGGTTTCATGTGGCTGGCAGTTGTTGATAATTTCCCTTTTAAAATGTAGAATCAGTTTAGTAACATGGATCAGTTTTCGCAACTTCTACAGTAGTAACAATATATATTTGTAAGCTCAGCAGTAGTTACTTACTATGGAGGGCCATATTCAGCAAGAGGAGCTAGGCAGATGGACCCCTGTGCTTGTGCAGAGCCCCTCGGAAACCGGTAGGGGCCCATCTGCATGATCCTGTTGTAAGACGACAGTTTCTGTCCTCGGTAATTGAATATGTGTTGTCATGTTGTTTTTGGGTCGTTTTTAAAATGCGCTATTATTGGTTTGTGGGAATATTTAAAAAAATCTCAAGATTTTTGCATCCTACTACTGCTGCTACTAAATTCCATCTATAATGCTTTTCATTTGTAGATACCAACATTTTGGTGTATTATAAAATGTGTTTGCCGTGTGGAATGTCACTGGTGATTATTTATCCCTTAATATGAATAGTCATACATCTTTTTGGTTTCCTTAGTTATAAACTTATGTTTCTAGTTTTTAATATTTAATTCTCGATTGTTGAGCTTTAGAATTGGACTAAAATTAAGATGATTTTAAATAGTTTATAATCCCAGTTTATTAACAAAATTATGTGCAAATTAAGAAATGCAAACTGATTTTAAAGGAAGATGATATAACTGAAAATCATTTTTTCCTTCAGCTGTCACATACAGCTAATATATATGGCTAGGAATAATACCCTGGATATTTACCATTATATCACTTCCTTTGGATTGGGGATCTCCGAATGAATCGGGTGGTAGAAAAAGATAACTTCTGTTTGTATACCTTGCTAGAGAAATAAAGAAATAAAGAAAACAACACTGCTAGAGAAATACAGAAAATAAATGTGGCATTTGCTGTTCAATTAGGATACTCTAACTTGAAGAGCACAGCGGATAGTTGTAAATTATTGCTTTTCTGCTGATTCTTTTGTCTGGCTTCTGAGTCCCTCCCAACTCTCCAGATACCATTTTTCTGCTTCACTTTTTTAGTTTGGAAAAGTTGTGCTTCTAATTTCTTCTCTATTCTTTGAGCTGCCCTGGTTTCTTGCCACATAGGGCTGTAATCTTTCAGTCCCTGCCTGCTCTAAGGTGGCTGTGTCTGCTGAGTATCAGTGTGCTGAGCTAGCAGGCCAGGGATGATAATCTAGGGTGCGGCCTTCCAGTACGACGAGGGCTGTTTAATTCCAGCCAGGCAAAGAAGTTCTAGTCAAGGAAGAGGTTGCCAGCATGCACACTAGTTGACTAGAGATTAGCCTCTGATCACCCATTTCTCTCTCCTACCATTGCTTCCTGACTGTGTAGGTAGACTTTGGACACTCTTTAGCTTTCTTATGGAGAACGTAAATATGCCTTGTCTGCTTGGAGATAAAGAAGCCAATCCTGAGCATCATGCATTGACTTTAGACAGTGGCAACAATCAGAAAATATGCAGTTTAAATACGAAAGCCTTTGTTATTACAAGAGAACAAGGTACACGATAGCTGCAAAGTGGGAGTGAACGAAGGTGAGGTGTGAGGAGCATTGAACTACAGGGAATGAACATGCAGTAGGTGCAGAAGACTGGTTCACTATAGAGAAGAGATGAAGCCTCTGTTTTCCAGCTGGCAGCTGTATTTCTTTCAAGGGTTGCCCTTGCTTTTCAGCATTTGCTTTTTTAACCTTTTTCTTTTAAAGGAAGCATTTGCCATTAAAGTCCATAGCAGGCCTTTCCTAATAAAATAATCTATAACATGTTCCATGAATATCTGGTCAAAGAGAACAAAGCACCTATGTAATCAGTACACTGAACTCCTTCTAGGAGTGTAATCATTGATCCCATCTCTTGTTAACCAAACTCCTCCTCTCATATAGTATGCTGGCCTCAAAGCTGAAGTAGCTAGCTTAACACATCCACGAAAAAACAGTCTGATGATGCCACACGAGAGAAGGGGGTAGGGTCTTGTGGTGACAACCCCAGCCATAACTCAGGATATCCTAACATAGATTTTGTCTGTGCCTGTGGGCAGAACATTTTGTGTCTCTCTGCTTCAGTTTCCCATCTTTAAAATCAGGAAGACAATGCTTCCTTTCCATGTGGGAATTGTGAATGTAAATTCAGTAAGGTTTGTAGGGTACTTACTCATTGCTGTGATGTTGACCTTGCAAATAATTACATAAATAGCAGAAAATTCAGCTACTGCAAAAAAAAAAAAAAAACCCGCCAAAAAACTCCTCTTGAAGAAATTAAGTCAAACCGCCATGTTGTTTGTCAGAATTACCTGCAGTTTCCACCAGTGGCTGCAGCTTTTAGCAGTTTGAAATCAGGAGTTTCTAAATGCTTTCTGGTATGCAGCCGCCTGTTCCAGGTATTCAGCCAAGAAATAGAAACCTCTTCAGGCCCTTTCGTTCTGGTTTTCCACTGCAGGAGCACAAACTGAATGTGCAAGTTATAGGTTAAATTTCACTAGGCTGAGGTTTGCTTGTTTTATTGGATTTCACCACTCACTTGCATGAATGAAAGGCTACCTTTCGGTATATCATGCACAGATACAATTAGGAAATTCCTCAAGGAAGTGCCATACAATAATTTTATTTCCATTGAATGTTAGCCTAGCTGAAGAATAAATGGGGTGATTTTCGATGCGAGTGCAGGGCAGATGGCTACCTGTACTATTCAGTGTCTTCACTTGCTAAAAAGCAGAACTGTCTTACGAGTACCTGGAAATCCGAAAGGAAACCAAGAAATAAGAATCACACAGCACCCTTATGCCATTGTCCAAGAGCATGAGGCAAAGGGGGACATGCATGTACTATATGGTAATACCAGGACAAAAAAGTCTCACAAGCTTGTGTGCTTGAGATTCATACATCTCCTTAGTGAAGTATGTATGCCCAGAACAGATCTTGAACTCCAGTTGCTGGTATGGTAAGTTCTCTCCTCTCCAGATTTAGTCTTGAGATGGCAGTTGCTTATTCGACAGAACTGTTAAAGGAAGAGCACACAGACTACTCCAGAAATGTACTGAGAGTAGGATTTCTCTAAAGAACGATAGGGAAAAAGGGCTGAAAAGACCCTCAAGAAACTCTCTAGTTTAGCCCCTCACTCCAGATAGGTTCGTCCCTGTTCCAGGCAACGATGGAAGAATCCACAGCCTCGGTAGGAACTCTGCTCGAGTGCTTTACTGTGTAGTTAAGAAGATCTTTCTAATATTTAACTTCAGTCTCCCATGCTGCAATTCAGACTTTGTGTCCTGCCCCCCGTGGGAGAGCTTAACCACCTTTAGAGTTAGCTTAACCAACTTGATACCAATCATAGATTTTCCTTGTTGCAGTTTAAGTTCATTATTTCATGGCCCGCCCTTTCCAGTGGAAGGAGGATCCAAAGGGTTTTCTCCAACTGACAATTTTTATTCATTTACAAATGAACTAACTATTTCTGTCTTGTGATTTCCTAGGCACCCCTTTTTACCCAAGTCAGCCAGTGTATCAGTCAGCACCCATCATAGTGCCTACACAGCAGCAGCAGCCTCCCCCAGCTAAGAGAGAGAAAAAAACGGTAAGAGAGCCTAATTTATTAGGACTTAGTTTGGGAGCTCCAGTTGTGGTATATGGCAAGGTGTGAACACTGAAGAGAACCACTGATATAAATGGTATATTTAGATGAGACCGTTATCTTCTCATGTTTCTCTGGGGCTTTTATAGCTGACTGCTCCATTTTGCTGTTATAGTTGACACTTTCTGATCTACACTTTTGTATTTTAACCCCTTTTTTGGTTTTATAACATCTTAACTAGAGTGGAATATACATACTTTTGTCAGATTTTGCAAGTGTGGATTGATTTCTGTCACTTTTAAGAAACAATACTTCAAACCTGTCTTTGAGCTGTGGGTAAGGAACGTACATAAATATCTGGGGCTGTGAAGCTTCCTTCCTATTCTCCACCACTTTGAAAGAGACTAAACTTACCATCATTTCATGGCTTTTTGGCTTCCCTTGTGATCCCAGCCTGAATGGCAGTGAACAAGTACCATTCTTACTGATATCAGCAGGATTGGTCGTAATTGCCTTCCCACTGTGTTAGTAGCCTAATTAAAAGATACTGAATGGGTAGAGAAATTAAACTGTGTTGTAACCCACTGAGTTGATCACTCCAACTTGAAGCATCTCATTTTATGGCATTATAGGAGAATATTCTGTTGCCACTGCCCAAGCTGTAGCTAGTCTTTGGCAGTCCTCTAGAGTGAAATCCTTTGTCTATACTTGCAGGTGGCATCAGTGCAAAAATGGCTAAAAATCCATTTAACATAAAACTTTGCATCTCATTACTACTATAGTTCTTTAGTTATGTCTGATAATTGAATATTATTAATTCATAAATATAGTTACTTTTTCATACATTGGTAGAATTTGAACCTGAAGGGTGTACTTCTTTGCTTGTATTTGTGTTTGTCATAACTGATTTGTTTAGTACATCCTCTTTTAAATTAAATATATTACATTATTTCTTTAACTGGCATGAACTGTCATACTTGACACATTTAAGATAACTATCATCCCTAGGTACCCAGTTGTATTTGCACACATACCACATGCACCTTTCCCCTGAAAATCAGCCCCTGTTTTCTATTTTGTCAGATAGTAAAAAAAAATAAAAACAATAAAAGAACGTCTCTGGTTCACTCCTCTTCACTAGAATGAGTATGTGTGAGAGAGACCTGAGGATAAAGATAATCCACCATATAAAGCTTGCATTGAAAAGTGCTGCAACTACTGCTAGCCTTGTACTTTGTTGACTGAAAAAAGAGGATTGATGGCCCGTTCCAGTGACACTTGCTAAAACTTTTAGGAAGAATCTCTTTAAACCTCCATCCAATTAGTATAAAGACCTTGCATTGAGTGTTAGAGGGACTTTGAAACATAGTCCCCATTTCCTATAGGGGTCTCTACAAAATAGCACTGAATTTACAAAATTAATTGAAGGAGGCTTTGGAGAGGCTTGGCAAACGCGCATGAATGGCACCAGTGTTTCAATATTAATGGAAATCTAAAATTATCTAATTAATAACATATTACTGGAAGCTCCCAAGGTCAACATCCAACAGCTGTTCAATGAAGCTTTGGAAATTTTTCCACCTATTTACCCAATATGAATGATCCCAAAAGGTCATGGGTTTTTAGGTAACTAGAAAAGGATGGAACTGGATTCCCCAATTCTTTCATTTTTGTCTCCTGTTCTTTAAAATGATAAATCTTGATTTCTACCCAGGTGTGAGTACATGAAGGAGATTATAACACAATTTTCAGTTTCCAGTTTATTTCCACTTTTGTGGAACTAAAATAATTTAAAGTGGAATAGTTGAGTTCAGAATGCTGTCAATTTTTTAAAGAGCTACATTCCTGTCTGAACAGCTCAATATCAGCCAAGCATTCACATTTGAATTAGTCTGGTCATGGTTTTTTATATAAATTTGGTGCTGAAAAAGCAAGTATGTTGGTTTTTAAGTGTATCTATCTCTGAGTAGATACAAAAGTGGTATGCATAAGTAGGTAGTGGGCGGAGGGCTTGATTAGCGTGTTCTTATATTACAGAATTGTTAACATTTCATTTTGGACAATATACGGGCTTTTTGTATTCTAGGATTAAATACGGTTGCAAAGAGAAATTATCCAACATGTGCATTGTGTTTCATTTCACAAGGTTTTCAGGGGTTTTATGAATTTTCTTTGATACTGTTTTTCCCCAGTGTGGGGGGGGGGGGGGGGGGCGTATTTTTTTAAGGTAGTGGGAAATTAAACCACCCCCAGTTCACTCTTGCCAACCCAGGGTGGAGTCAGAAGTACTGGATTTCAAATCCGAGAGATGCATTTGGACCTCCTCATTGATAATCCTTCACCTTTGCCTTTCCTTGTCAGCCTGTGACAAACAGGTTTATTTTTATGGCAGATCAGTGTCTTGTAAATTTTCCTGGTTTTAGTGCGTTTAATCTGCAACGTGAAAAACTGTATACTTAACGGGTCATGCACAATGAGTGATACCTTTTCTAATTGTTTTACTGTCATTCTGGCTCTGGCAATGATACAAGTTGCTTAAACAATGATGTA
The DNA here is from genome assembly GCF_030867095.1 of Alligator mississippiensis. Classification (NCBI taxonomy): domain Eukaryota; kingdom Metazoa; phylum Chordata; order Crocodylia; family Alligatoridae; genus Alligator; species Alligator mississippiensis. The sequence goes on from NC_081836.1 coordinate 2,662,228, forward strand.
AGACTTATGGATATACTGCTCTGTTGAAGCTTATTCAGTTAAACTGTATTTGCTCATGCCCAAAGGATAGCCACTTTTAAACTAGAGCCCTATCATCTAACAGTTACAGGTCTGGTTAATGAAGCTGAGGTTGATACAGAATCCATTATATTTAATACTTCATGTTATGAGATTTATGTGGCTTGTGCTTACTTGCTGCCTTTATTGCCCTCTATGCTGGTATCTAATGAGTTTGACATACTTCTGTATTCAATCCTCTAGATCCGAATCCGGGATCCAAATCAGGGGGGCAAAGACATAACAGAAGAAATTATGTCCGGAGGAGGCAGCAGAAACCCTACGCCTCCCATCGTGAGACCCACCTCCACACCTACTCCACCTCAGGTAATAAGGGGCGAGCACTGCTAACATTAGCCTTTTATCAGTGATGTCTGCTCAGCTTTGCTTTTCCCCAAAGCCAGTTTTCCTTCTCCCTGTATTATCTGGTCCTTTCATGTACTGACCATGGTTTTTCAGGATGGTTGCTATCTAGTTTTTGGTACTATTTTTGTAAGTACATGGCTGACATTCAGAGCAGAGTTGCTGTTACAGGCTTCCCTAACCTGCTTTTTATAGTGTCATCAGAAGCAGTTTTGGGGCATTTTTATAGAAACACCTTTGTTACAGAATAATATAGTACTTTTTAATATTACTGTTCCATTGAGGTGCTTCAGAAATGGACAAGGGGAACATTCTCTCTGACACGCACAGCGTGCTGAATTATGTTGCGGGTTGTGTGCTTTACTGTGTTTTTGTAACAGCATCCAGTTAACATTTGCTTGGGAATCTTAACAAGGCATTCCTGACTCCTGGGCGAGTCATGTTCAGTCTTAAAATTGCACTTTTTCAACAAAGGAAAAAGAACAGATATTCCAAACTGACCCTTCCCCCGTTGTCTACCACTTCTGGGTAACCCTGCCACCTGGCTTTCAGTTTCTAAGCCCTTCTGAGGATCTCTGTTCAGCCCCATGTGAATAACCTGTGTCTGTGGTCTGACAGTTAGTTTGCTGCATGCAGCACTGATTCAGGGCCACAAGAACACAGTTACCAAAAAAGCATCCAGGGTAGGCCTGACACAAGATGGATTTAAAGTCCATCTTGTCGAAGTGCAGGTTCTAAAAGAGGTTGCTTTATACTGTTGAAAAATAATTTTTCCCCCTTACCCACTATGTTCCATGTATGCAACAGCCAGGTCTGAAGCAAGGGGAAGATGCTAAAGGGAAAAGCAGTTTCCCTTTTATTGCTGGCTCCATCTCAGCAAATAGATCAGAGGAATTGCTTGCCTCTCTTTCTATCAGAGCGCCAGGTTTGCAACTCCTCTAAGCTGTTCGTAGCTATCTCTCAATTCCCCTGTACTTAAAAGGGCAGTTGTGTCCTACCTGCCTTGTCACCCTCCCACACTGTACAGCTCATTCCTCTCCCTCTCCCCAGAGGCTTGCAGGATGGGGGCGAATTCTGTCCACCAGACTCCCAGTATAGGAGCTAGCTCTTCCTTCCTCCTCCTCCTCGCTCTCATGTTGGTACTTACACTTCTTGTCTATGCTATCCCTCGCACTTTCCCCCCATTTGAATTCTCAGGGTCCCCATACGCAAACCACAGGTCTCTTGCTATCTGCTGGCTGTGTGTAGCTGCTGCTTTCCCCTTACCTTGTGTGCCATCCCAGATCTATCCTTCAGGAAGTAACATGGGAATTTTATTTAATTTTTTGGAAACACAAACCTTGGAATTTGTGCATTGTTGCCTGAAAAGGTTGCCAAAATGTATTCACCTAAATTTCAGATATTACACAACCTGTTCTAACTTTATAATAGGGGATGGTGTAAGGCAGGAAGGTTCTTGGGGCTTTCGCTGGACCTCGTGGCCTGGTCTTTGGAACATTTTGAATGGGGTTTTTTTCCCCCCTGTAATCTACAGGTTTACGGGAAAACTACAGACCAGCTAAATAGCTTTGGCACTAGGAAAGTGGGAGGAGCAATATGCACGCAAACATTGTTTGTGAGGCTATTCGCACGGAACAAAGATAAATGCTGACTTGGGTGGTGATTATTCCATTTATTGTTGTCTCGGTGATGCTGATGCTGCTTGTTGAGTATAGTGTTTCACCAGGAAGTGCGATTAGCTAATGAGTTACACAGGCACAGTGTTAGCACCGTGGACTCGGAGAGAGGCATAGGTAGGGCTTGTATCATGACCAGTCACACGGCTGTGCTGAATTCAGCCCAACCAGAGAGAGACTCATTTTTGTTAATTGCATGTTATCTAAAAACAGGTTTTCCTCTAAATTTACCACACACTGTAATAGAATGAAATGGAAGAACAGAAAGGGAGAGAGTTGGAAACTTGGACCATTATTACATTTTCTGTGTTTCTTTCCTTCATGAGCAGAGGGAGTGGTGGCGGTAGTGATATTAGTGTTTTATAGGATAGATGTTGTTGCTTGATATATTTTGGTGTTGAATTGTTCACTCCTATAGAAATGTTGAGGCATTGAAAATGGAAAAGGCCTCAGTTTCTGTTTGCATTGTACATGAAATATGGGGACTTTGTAGACGACTCTTACATTATTTCAAGTGCCTGTGATCCAGTTTAACAGGGCAGACAAAATCCCCAACTTGTTTAATAAGCGTGACTTTTATCACTGCTGTAATTTATATGCAGAACACTTCAATGAGGTTTAATCAGCTCCTTTAAATCAAGTATGCAAATAGTTCTTTGTTTCGTACCCAGTCTTCATTTTGACGAACAAAATTGGTTCCAGGCACAGAAAGGCTCTGACAGGCAACTCTTCAGAAAAGTGCATTATTAGATCAACTAAAGCCAGAAAATGCAAAGTTAAGGTTCCAACAGCAACTTTTCTTGTGTAGTTTGAATGAATTTGAATGCTGTTAGATATATATATGTGCAGCGTGGCTAAGTCACCATTCCTGGGGATGCTATAACTAATGGCTGTTCATTTAAATATTTAACTATGATGCTTCTTGAAACTTGTTAGGTTTGTTGCATTTAATTTCCTTGGCCACAAAAGCCGTGAGTGATTGGTGTGGGTTTCCTAATGAAAAGCAAACAGTGTGTGGAAACATCCCCAGTGCATCCTAGGTCACATAGGTGCAGTCGCATCCATCTTGTTCTCTCGCTATGCAGCCATTGTGCAGCATGTTAAAATCCACATCAGGAGCAAGCTGCTTCTGTTAGATTCACCTCTTCCAGAACATGCTGAATTTGAATTTTGTGGTAGTGAGGCTTTGATAAGTGCCATCATCTCTCTCTGCGTGTTCATGTACCGCAGCGCCTGCACCCTCCTTTTCCAAATCCTAGATACTCCCATAGTTGTCACTGTGGGCTGCCCTTACAAGTTTTAAATTAAATAAAATAAGTCATATTTTTATTGGAATAAAGCCTCTAAAAATGTTCAGAGAGTGGACAGTGCAAGGTTTCTACAGTGTCAAATAACTAAGAATAGGCCTGGTTTACCAGATATTCAGGGACAAACATGAAACATTTCAAAAGCTTAATTTTTTTCATGATAAATGGCTGCAAATATGGTTTGCAAAAGCTGTTCTCATCCAAAATGTTACTATTGCTGCTGTGGCACTGTTCTTCTGCATGGTTTTTTTTTGCCACTTCTGTGCTTTTTATATCTCCCATTCTCAAGGCATCTAGTCATTGCAGTCAGTACCAGTGACTAAAGAAGATTTAGATGCGTCTTCCCTGGCTCCTTATTTCTGCAATAAGGCCTGTTCAGTGATGTGAGGCACATTCGTGGAAGAATCAGCTTTGTATGTAGAGCCAGGGACTTAAACATCATATTGGGTCTGCAACAGAGCCCTGCAGGACACTAACATTAGATTTCTGTGGTTGACCCAAATTGGAAAAATCCTTTTCCCTCTGACAATTCCTATAAGTTATCAAAAATAATGCTTTATGGAGTCTTTTTGGTGAGGAATAATGTAGCCGCAAGTGTCAAGATTAGAGGGAGACAGAATGCAGTCAGGGCTACATTTGCCAGCAACAGTTGTTAAATTTGCCTCCACAGATACGCACTGCAACATCCTGAATATCACTGGTGCTGCAGGTGCGCTCCAAGCCAGGAGCGCTGCTTTCCGAATGAACAGGGCTATAGTATTAGGGGCTATAACAGAGCGCTACAACTGGTTACCGTTTGCAACACAAGGTGGTGGCTCAGGATAGGAAGGACAAAATAGCATGTCCAGTTGGAACTGCAGGGACAGCGAGAGGTAGTCGGGTGAATGGAGTTGCAGTACCTCAATTTGGAATGTGGTTTAGCATTCAGATGGACGGATCCGTGCGTGAGGATGCAAACTCCCCTTCTCGTACCCACAGCTCTACCACTGACGAGCTTTGCGGTGTCGGCCAAGTCTCTTTCCCTCTCCGTACCTCTGTTTCCTCCTCTGTTAAATGGGGACACAGCTCAGCCAGCGGGTTTCCAAGATGAGTTTGTTGCTTCAATCTTCTGGGTTTCATCTCTGTTTCCTTAAGGGGTGTGATTTATTTTTAAGGAGGGAAAAAGCCCCTATCACTTAGTTTTCAATATAAGTGAGGGTTTTTACATCTATACCTCTTGCTGATAAAGACTCCAGCAGCACAGCTTGCACGTCTCAACTTCTCTTCAGGGTAGCGGGTGGTGTGACTTTCTATCTACATTTATCCATTAGCTTCTGTTGTCTGCTGCTGCTTTGGTGCCATAATGCTCACAGTCCAAAACGAGACCAAAGAGAAGCTTTTTTAGAGGTGCCAGAAAGATTTCTTTCTTTAAAAAGCTGAAGGGAATTAGTCACTTATCCCATGTGGGTGGAAGTAAGACACCTGACTTCCTTCAGCTCCCGTAAGAGCCCCAACTTCTAGTATAGATGTTTCTAAAGGTCACTGAGAGTGGCTCCATGGGAGGTTTACATTGCAAAACGGTGTGATCCTGTATTGCAAAATGTATATTGCCAAGCAACGGTCGTTTTCATTTTTGCTATAAGCCACATGTCCTTTCTCTCTTTTAAAAAAATGTTTATATATATAAACTTGTGTTTTTAAGTGGAATTTACTCATATGAAAACTTTATAGAATCCTCCAGTCTAGCTGTATGGCAGCAGTGCAGCCTTGTCCTAAAAAAATTAGTACAGTCATTTATATTTTCATGAAAAGTGTCTGTTAGGTTTCTTTGGGGAAATCCTGGCTTCTGTGGCTTTATGTAACCTCCACAAAAACACTCCCAAATCCAAAGAGCATCTGCTTTCAATGTTGTGCCGAAGTAAGCAGTTGCACTGGTTGTGGTGAAGATCGAGATATTTTTTCCCTCTTAAAAATAGCTGCTATTTCTTCAGGTTAGATCAGGTTGCTTTCTAGCCTTGCACTCTTATTCCTAAATAGGTAAATATTGCCAGGCCCTCTCTTAGCTGAGTGAGAACCAACTATTCCTGTGCACCCTGGAGAATAAAGCAAAATATTGTATTTCTCATTTCATTAGTGAACAAGGGAAATCATACGTGCACCTCTTGTCTGGAGAGCATTAGGTAGCTTTTTTCAAATGGTCACATGCAAGTGTGTCTAGTCTATATTGTCTTTTGAAAGTTTTTGGTTAGAAATATTAGCGCGTTTGCTGTCTTTTAGTGAACCAGCAAGTATATAGCTCATTAGAATGACCGTTTTGAAATCAGTCTAGATTTTGCCTCGTGATTTTTGTGTTTTTAATTGCAGTTTGCTACTTTCTAACACTGTTTAAAAATATTAAAGGTATTTGAAATAGCTAATCATTTGTGGTGGTCAGGTTGTACACCAGTTTGCTCACTGTTTTTAGGAGCATTTTTGCTGGTCTAGTGAGAACCATAGAAGTCTGAAGTATGTGAATGACTATGCTGTGCTATCCTTTCTTGTTGCCGTTAATAGTAATTGTCTTTTTTTCCCCCTTTCCTGCTGCCTTTTTCCTTTCTCCCTTCCCATGTACTTTTTAAATTTATTCAATCGGTCTGTGTATATTTTTTTCCTGCCTTTTTTGCTTTTCTTTTCTCTCCCACCCTACTCTTGTCTCCCCCACTTGCTTGCTTGCGTTCCATGTTGCTAGTTTTTATGTTCGCACGCTCATTATCACCCTTTTTTGTACTTCAAATCCCAGCAGCTGTCCAGCCAGGTCCCAGAGCACAGCCCTGTGGTTTATGCGACTGTTGAGAGCACTCCTCTCGCTGCCACCACCACAGTTACTGCGACTAGCGACCCGAAACAAGGTTTGTTCATGGATATTTTCTCCGTGGTGTTGTTAGTAATATTATTTCTTTGTCATTAGTTTAACTTTTTGTAAACTAATAAAAGTAGTTTATTAGTAGGTCAGCAGGGTCTCTATTGCAAGACACTAGGGTTGGTTTTCTTGCATTTTCCCTTTGAGCCTTTAACAAAATTGATGTATTACCTACAGAGGTCCTAGACAGATATAGCATCTGAAGCGCTCAGATGCTTTTGAAGGGTTTCAGATAGCTAGTAGGCAGACATAAGTGTCCTGCAAACAGTCTGAAAATGGCCAAAACACTCCCCAAATGACCATGGATGAAATGGCTACTTCTCTGAAGCTTGTTCACACTCAACCATGGCCTGGCAGGGTTGCTTACCTCTGTCCATCTGTAGAATAGATTAATAAAATAAATTGGGCTGCTATTGTTTTGACTGTGTGATTACCAAATATCACGTTCTGTGTAGTACTTTTCCAGTTGCCCAGGTAAAGTGTCTTAAAACGATTGCTTTTCTCATAGCCTAAACAATAAAAATTTGTCTTTTAAAACAATCTCCCTGGACTTGAAACACTATGCCCCAGATTTCTTCCCGTGGTAAAATTTAATATCTGGTTATAAAACTTTAAGGCTAGGATTTATAATATGCACGCTCCCACAGCATACACTGTACTGGTGCTGTTAACGCAGGACTGATTTTCCCGTTCTCGTCATGTTTATTCATTGTGTTACGGTACTGCACTTCCTGCCTACAGCAGGGTGTACTTGAAGTTGCAAAGCACCATCTTTTTCTTGATACTTTTCCTGTCAACCTTTTGACTAAGGAGATTTTTAAAAAGGACTTGCTGCAAGAAGAAAATCTAACCACCAGAGATATTGAACTCTAGCCAGAGAGGCCAAAGAAACTGGCTTCTGATATTTCAGAAATGTCGTATAGCCAAGTACCAGCATGACCACTGATTTGACAGAAGTGAAGTAAAATGTCCCTGAAGCTAATGGTAAAACTCTGAAAATATTACTTACTGGCAGGAATACCTTTGAGGTTTATTTTTTCCTCAATGAAATATATTCATGAATATTAATGCAGGTTATTACTATTCCTTCCTTTCTTACACAGTTATATAGAAACGTAACTCGCGTGTGAATCTTACACTGATTATGCTGGCCAGACATACCACAAACGCTTATCGCCGCACTTTACTCCTGACATCAGCTGCAATTTCTGTTTCAAGTCTGGGCCCACTTCCCATCTTTGCCAAAATGCCCTTGTCCTGGTCATCAGTCTTGCTAGGTGTCTCAGACCTTTTCTGAGCAGGATTGTGTAGTGGTTTTGTAATGTGAACCATGACTGTCGCAGTCATCAAATTGATTTGCACTTGTCAGTCCTTCTGGGTCTGAACTTGAGGCTCTGCTCATGAAACTCCAGGGCACAAACCATTACTGGGAACACTCCCTCACACGTGACGAGATTTCCAATCTAGTTATCAGCAGGGATCCTGGTTTTCTCTGATTTAAAAGAATCCCCAATTTTCAGTGAAGAAAAAGTAACCCCAAATCCACATTTTTCTGTGATTTAAAGATATATAGATATGTATATGGTGGTGTTTCGTTTTAATCGTGGAAAAATGTGGATTTGGGGTTACTTTTTTTTTTTTTTAACTGAAAATTGGGGATTTTTTTAAATCGGAGAAAACCAGGATCCCTGGTTATCAGCATAACACTCCAGGCTGCCATTCTTATTCCAGCAGAAGGGTGGCCTTTTCAGGTTAGCTTAAACCCTTTCTGTGCCACATAGCCTAAACTAAAAAGGGCACTTTCTTAAAATGAAAAAAGATTGTCTCCGTGGAGGACTATATGAGTATAATTACACTGGTTTAAATTTAGACTTTAGTGGCATACATTGCCTCTGTAGAAAAGTCCTCAGATTATATACCAGAAAGAGAATCCAGCATTTACTGTTGTCTAAAAAGGCACTAAATGGCAAAATTACTAAAGCAATACAGAGCAATATTAAAGAGGGAAACAGATTGATAAAATAGTCACTAAAATCAGCAACCAAGAGCATGAGAATTAGTGCTCAGTTGAAATATCCACCAGAGCCACAATTGGGAACAAATTAAAGATGACAAAAATGTTCATACATTGCTGTGATTACTTAATCTAGGTCTTCACAGCAACATTAGGGGGTGGTCTTCTATAAACATATACCAAAGAAAGAACTCCTTAATTCTTATGTTCTGTCATTACCAAAGTATGCTTCCAGTCACTTTTTACTGAAATTAGAGTTCTTATACAGTTTTGTACTGATTTCATAAATATAGTATTAAAACCTATTCCACTATTTCACTGCAACTTTATGCCCGGCAGCTGTATATCATGGAGTTGATTCTCGGTGTCCTGCACCTTCTGCATTTTACTTACATAAGTTCAGAGCTGGTGTAAGCTACTACCGTTCTGATACAGTAACCCTGACCCCTGTAGCAAGGGCAGAGGAGGATTCTTCCTGGCTTCATATGGCAACCAGCAAAGCTCAGAAGCATTGGAAATACCACTAGGATATGATAGGATAGGCATAACTACTCCTAGATCATCTGTGACCAACGCTTGTCCAAATTCTTAAAGAGCTCCAATGATAGCAGTTCTACAACTTCCCTAGGCAGTCTGTTCCTTTGCTTCACTGCTCTAACAGTGAAGATGTTTTCCTGATATTGCTCCTGAATATTGATACAGAATTTAGTTTGAGCTTGCATCAAATACACAGGACCCTCAATGTGACTTTTACTATTGCAAAAATTATTATGGGCCATAATTGGAATCTGAGCTGCCAAATTCAGTCAGAGATTGGAGAGGTGGTCCAGGTTCAGAGAAGTTTCTAATCACGTCTCCAAGATTTTTAACAAAGATCATATGTACCATAGTTCTTTCACATACAGCCTGCCCAGGAGTAAGATTCGCATCTTCTTTCTGAAAGGCCGAATGAAGAAAAACAGATCTTTCCTTGTAGGAAGTAACTGATTAGCAGCGAGCAGCTAGGCAACTGAATCTGCTCCTTGTTCTGTTCCCTGTCACCGTATTTCCTTGCTTATAATGTGCACCCCCATTTCCAGCAGCTGGTTCTGGAGGGGAAAGGTGTGCATTGTATGCAAGAAAATACGGTCGTCACTTTGGGAAATTGGAGTAATACAGGTGACGGAAGCAAAAAAGTACCTCATTCATTCTACCCCATTTTAGCACCTGTTGTGTTCCTGAACTACATACAAAGCTGCATCAGCACTATGTTGCTAGCATTTACATCAGATCAAACGATGGAAATTTTGAACAGATCCAGAGATTGTGTTTAGCTGAGCATCCTGAAGTGTACAGGTGACTGACTGTCTGAGTCTGCTGAGATCTGATCCACCCACTGGAGCCTTTGCAGTCTTTGCCACCACAAAACACCCGTATCCCTCACAGTCCAGCTCCTTTCTCCTGTCTCATGTCTTTGGGATGAAAGAGATAGCAAGATGCAGAAGTTCTCAGAATAATTCCAGACCTTTTGCCTCCTCTCTCCCCTTCTTTCCTCTGCCTGAACTTCATACCAACCTCCCAGTCAGCTTCCACTCGATCTGCGCAGCTCCTGTCTGCTCTCTCCTTCTCCAGCCTCCTCCCCTCCCTCCCCCCCCCCCAATTTTCCCAATCTCTGTGATAGGAAAAGGGGGAGAAAAATCAGGAAATGTTTCCTGAAACTTGGCCTCAAAATGGAATCTGCAGTGTTTTGTATGAACTCTGAGAAATTACCCAGGTCCGCAGAGCATTGCTTTATATCTTGCAAACAAAATTGTTTATGAAAGGAAAAACATTTCTTCCTTTGAAACTCAATACCTCCAAGAAGTACTTTCTGAATATAACTTCATGGACTGTCCTTGCACATTTAGGAAGTTTTAAGAGTCAAGGGTTATTGCATTTGATGATTTTTTTGAAGAACAATCTTAATTTTTGTTTTCCCTTCTTAATTGTACATTGTTTCATGTGAGTGCTGTAATAAGAGCCTGCTGTAATTCTGCTCAGAGGATAGTGGCTCACGGGTCATCACGTGGTAATCCTAGGTTAAAAACCCGGTTTTGTATATTTCACTGTTGCTGTCTCTTAAAATGACTCTTCCTGTCACTTCAGATGACATTTCTTAATGGTCTGTATTTGGGACCATTAAGGGGAGACTAGCTGGGCAAACATCTGTGGCAGTTTGTGAATGTCAGAACAGTCTCTCAGTTGTCTGCAGAGTTTTGAGTCCCCAGGAAGAGGAGACCTAAGCTTGCTTTCTTGGGGGTTTTGTTTTTGTTTGGTTGGTTGCTTGCTTGTTTTTAAGCTTTCTTGGAAGTTGCTTAAGGAGTTTCCTTCCATCTTGTGACATGATCTGTAGAACATCCCCAAAGGTAATTTCCTTTTATTGGTATTAGGGCATTCCTGAAGTTCCTATCTAAAAGCAAATGTCCCTGGTAAAGCACTGTTTTTGCTCTTCACCGCTCTAATTCTAGCCATCTCCGTCAGAGTGCTTTAGGCTCTGTGGGCCAGAGGAGGTATGCAGGGCCAGTCCAACAGCTGGATTGGGCCCCGGGCCATCCTGCGTGCCCAGACTAGCGCACAGGACCGTGTCCTGCAGGACACCCCACAGACCCATGGGAGCCCTGTGAGCTGGATGACATGGCACCCTTTCTTTCATGCAAGCATTAGTTAAGATTCAAACAGGTTCTCCCTTCACAACCTTTTCCCACTTCAGCTTTGACTCAAGAAGGTTGAAAGTTGAATCTTCTTCTATATACTTTCCCCTTTTCTGCTACTAGGAGTAATAATAATTTAAAAAACCTGGGCGAGTTCAAATTGCCTCTGGTATTTTATAGGAAAAGAGGAGCCTTGCAGTTCTATGCTACTATAACTTTCCTTCATCATTTCAGATGTTATAGCAATGATTTGAAAATGTCTTAATATAGCATGGTAAAGTATAGTCATCTCTCAGGGTGCAGTTCCTATAGACAGGGTTGTTGAAACATTTTACGTCTAGCCACTGTAGCATTTGAAGATCCCAATTAGCTCTTAACGACTTGTAATAAATAGAATTAGAATGTAAAGATATCCTAAGTTTTTATAAGAGTAATAAGAAAAAGAATTGTGTTAAACCTGATTTCCCCTGACAATGCATTAGTTTGGTCTCACTTTCCACATATCATGTGAATAGAGGTTTAGGGAAGTTCCTAATAGTTCTCAAACCATTGTACCCCATCCTATAAATGCGCCAGACTAGTTCTTTGCACCTCCTCCTGCTGTTGTATTGTTCAGAAAGTAGCAGGACACTTTCCATTTGCAGGATGGAATAGTGTCCACCTCCCTGGATTTGCATAATTCTGTCTTCCTTACTTACATAATATTTTACTCCAAGTGATACCAATCTTATCTATGCTGTAGTATAATAGCACAGAGCTATAACAGTGAAGAAGTTCTGCTAAAATGAGATCTTATAATCTCCCTGATTTGATCCAGTCAGTGTTGGCAGAAGGTAAACAGTTTATAGATATGCTAGTTTAAGCCCTTTAAATTAAGTAGTAACATTCAGAGAAGATAAAATGGTTTGTCTTAGTGCTGTGACACAAAACACATCAATGTCTCGTATTAGACACAGAGAAAGTAGAGGAACCAATCTGCGTGCAGCCTGCATTTTCCAGGACTTTCGTTATATGGCTTTCCATTATAATATACAGATTTCCCCAACTTGTTATCCTGTAGCAGGAAACCTCCAAATGTGATCAAACCTTTCTCCATGCTTAAAACTTGTTTTCTGGCAGTAAGACGTCATTTTTACTTCTGGAATTTAAATAATAGAGTAAGAGTAAAGTACAATAATTCCTCCTCTTTTCTGACATCCTGAACATCTCAGGAATTTAGGAATAAAGACTTTATGTAACAAGCAAAAAACCAAGCTATATTATCATACCTGCTGCTAATAGCTTGGTGCTTTGCATCCTTAAAGGAAAAAATGATCACCACACATCACTAAAGTGAACAAATAGTGGAATCGCCATGTTAGAGGGGCAAACGTGGCACAAAGAGGGTATAAACCACCCAACATTACAAATGGTGTCACAGTTAGAGTAAGAATGGGTTCCAGTATTGTAACCCCTTCTGTCCTCATATCAACTATTTAACTTAGCTTTATTTTTGTTTCATGTTTAATCTCTGGTTTGATGAAGAAGAGTCCTGTTTTGAGCAGTAAAATCACTGTAAGGTTCCCGGAGTTCCTGCCTCTCCTGTCTCCAGGGTTAAGCTTTGCAAAGCACGCTTTCCTGGAGAAGAACTCTGTTCATTGCAAACTCTTTTCAGTAAAGATCTTACGGTTTCTCAGTGCTTCAAGATAGTCTTGATTCTTATTTTAGATATTAAGTTGAGCTACTATTTATGCTTTTTTCCTAAGAAGCTCTTTTTTCATAGAGGTACTAGAATTATAGACAGAACACCATGTGAAGCAATTAAAAGAAGCCTAACTGTGGCTAGTTAAATCTGAATTGATCAACTGGACCTGTCATTGTAATATTATTTTTTCCCTTCCTCAGAAGAGAAGCCAAAACCAGATCCAGTATTAAAATCTCCCTCCCCAGCCCTCAGACCAGAGCCCAGCGGAGAGAAGAAAGATCAAGCTGGCCAGACGTCCGAGGCTGCTGTGGTAGAAACAACACCAGACGTTCCTCCAGCTGCCTCGCCACCCCCTGTTGCTCCTGTTGCGGTGGTTTCTGCCCCTCCTGCTGCTGCTGCTGCCCCTCCCGCTGCTGTCACCATACCAAGTAAATCTACACTCATAGTTGACTCAGAGGAGAGAGAGGAACTACCTTCCCCAAAAGAGGAAGCAATGCCTATATCCAATGCCGCACCCTTCACAGAAACACCAGATCCTTCACCAACAGAAGAAGCTGATGTCGAAATGTGCAAGGAGCCTAGTAGTGTAGCGCCTAGTGATATTCCAGTGACTGCTAGTACTAATGTAATTAATGAAATGAATGGAGTTAGTGAAAAAGTGACTGCTACAGACAGTATAGTAGACCTAGTCCAACAGGAGGAAGCACCATTGACTGTTGAATTGGAGCCGCCAGAAGCCCCACCTGCAGAAGTGGATAGTGTATCACCTGTCATTGCTCTTCCCACTGCTCCTTCTCCTCCTCCCACCCCTCCTCCAACTCCTCCATCTCCTCCTCCAGTTTCTGTTGCTGCTGCTGTTACCACTACAACTCCTCCTTCTCCATCTCCTCCTCCTCTTCCACCTCCTGGTGCCCTCCCTGTTATTCAGGGAGATTTAGAAGGAGAGGAGAGCACAAGAACTACTATTAGTGAAGAGGTAAAAGATACTCAAAAGAAAGAGGACACGGAAGCAGATGGACAACCAGAGGAAATTGCAGAGTCTCCGAGTTTAAATTCCAGAAAGAGTCCTGTACCAGGTAAGTGCTTGACATTACGGTTTTGTGTTAAGCTTGAGGAAAGAGGAGAGAGCTTATTTGGGCTCTGTTTCCAATCAGGCCTGTTTCTTCATGCCCTGAAAGAATCTAGTCTGTGCCAGATCACCACTGCTTTGATCAGAAAATGCTTAATCCTGACTTATTAAGTGGAGGCATAAAAAACCTCTAATGTACTTCTTCATATAAGGGATAGTTTATTAGACGGTATTTGCTAAACATATCCTGGGATTGGTTCATTTCATATCAGTAGCTGGTGTACTTTGCTTCACTGGGATTAGGGGCAGTCTGCAGAACATCGTTGCCACGTGACATATGGGACGTCACTCTCCTGATGTCATCCAGCTACCTGAGCAGCCTGCTTCTTTGAAACCAGGTTTATATTCATCAGTCTTCGAACTGTTGAGAATGAATCTACTGAACCTGTAGCCTTGCTTTTTGGACAAGTATAACAAAAATGATTTTATCACAAGTGGTCAAGGAGTTGGGCAATTGTATGTCCTTTGAATGGCAGAAATTCCAAGAATCACACACCAGACTCTCTACTTACTCATTAATAGTCCCAGGACAGGCAGAAGGCAGGGTAGAGATGCACCTTATAAACTGATTTCTGTTAGTCTATAGATGTATTCCTACCCTGCTTTCTGCCTTATTAATGATGTATCTGCTTGCCACTACAAAGTGAAGTTGTAATGTACGTTATCAGATAAGCAAATGTCCTTCCCTACTCACTAGACTTCATTGCTCTTCTTTGTTTCAATAGGTTTTTTTTTCTTTTTTGAAAAAAAAACCCTATGCATAGTAGTCCAGGTGTTTTGAGGGTGTGTATAAGAGATTTGATAGACTACAAATAAGATGTAAAGCCTTCTGTGATTGCTTTTAAAATCTGCATTATTTCTTATCTGTGGTTTTAACTTCCTCTCTAACGTTATGACTTTAGCATTAAATGAATTGGTTCATCCCATCCTTTTTTTTTTTTTTTATTTGTGGCAGTGCTTCATTTTTTACGGGAGATCATTGTTCATCTGGTGTTTGTGGAAACCTCAGTAAGGAAATCTTTCAAATTAGTGGATTATTTGCATTTAGCTATCCTAGAGAATGTGTAAGGTTGGTTATAACATGCCTAGTGTATTTAATAGTTAACAGCACCTGACTGTTGTTTCCCTTAATCCACAACTTTGCAGTCCTTTATTGCAGTTTTGAGATGTACTTTCTCAATTAAAAAACGGCCAGCATTAAACTAAAAACATTTGAAAGGGCAAGGATTTGTGTGATGATCTTGATATCTTTTATTGGACCAAATGTATAGACAAGCTTTTGGGTACCACATTACCCTTCCTTGGATACAAATGTGTTATTGATAAATAAGAGGCTATGGAAAGACTGTATTTTAATATTGTTAATAATTTCCCCCATACCTTAACTGTTTTAAGTACTATTATCCTGGAGCCTCTAGAACTGTATTCTGTCCTCAGAAGTTTAAATATGGCTTCTGTTAGAGTTCCACAAAGCAGCTGAAAGCAAAATCTGACTTTATTTGGTGGTTATGCAGTTTTCTTCCTATACTCCTAGACTTCTTCTCCTGCACTGGCCACACTCTCGCTTTCAGAAGAGTTTCAGTCTCAAGTAGGCCATTTTGGCTTTCTAGTTTTATGCTTCGGAGAGTGGAAAGGTTTTTAACAGTTGTTAGTACAGATACACTAATAAGGTTGAGCAGGAAACAGTTTCCTCTTTATATTTTTTTTACCCTTTTACAAGGATGGCATTTAATTCCCTGCATATGGAAATAATTTCCCCAGAATCCGCATAATGGATTTTAACAGCCTCTTTACCATCCAGGGTTCATCATGCTATTTCTGTTAATGTCTTGATTCTTCCCTTTCACATGTCAGATTTTTTACTGCTGATGCAAGTTGGATTGCCCTCCCTCCAACCTAAGCCACTACATAACTCAAATTTAATTCCTTCACTGGTTAAGTGGAGGAATAAGGCTACTGAAATGAGGATTTACAACATCAAGTCCTGTACTGTAGGATTATTATTTGTTTTGTGGTATACTGTACTTTGAACGCTGTACTTTTAATATACATTTTGGTCTTTTAATTATGCAGAAGATTAATTTTAATGATCTATTTTCATTATTGATAAGTAGCCAAAACATTATACCCCAAAAAAATGTTCGCAGTTTTGGAAGGAAGTATTTTAAGGCTTTGTATAATCTTACATGAAACTGTGATGGATATTCAATGCTTGCTGTTTAAAAGAAAGTGAAAAACTAGCCAAGCCGTTTCTTTATATTCTTTACAGTGCTTGGCTCGCTATGAATAAAGTGGAACTATATTGCATTTCTCAACTAACAATTTTTGTCATAATTTTCCATGTCTTCCTCAGAGAAGAATGTAAACTAAAAGTAATTCTTTATGCTGACATCCTTCCAGGAAAGACTTGAGAGAGGTTCTTGTAGCCAGCCAGGATTTGTAGGTACCAGAAAGTGGGCTTAGCCATGAATTTTATACTCTATGACAGTAACCAGAAAAGAGATACCGAATTAAAAAAAAACACCATAGGACAAGAATTGCCCTATTTTTGTCCAGATTGATGGTTGTGAGGCTCTTTGTCTGAACTCTGAAAATGAAGATAAAATGAGAATCAAGAGACCATTTTTAAATATGTGCTGGTGAACATGAGCCCGATCCTTTATAGAAAATATTTCTTTTGGGGCTTAGTACTTAAAACAGCATACTGCATATATATATTTACTGCACATCAGCTTAATTATCTACATGTCCTGGCAAGAAGTTGTGCTACACGGATTTATTTCATTCATGTTATCTGATATCATAAAACAAGCCTGATTTGACCAGGGCAGTGCTTGGACTGGAGACTTATAAGAACAATCCCGTTGTTGCAGGGCAGCACTTACTATTGAACCGACTCCTCAGCACCACGCTAGGGGCAGCCCGGCGCAGGAAGTGCCTTTGGGGGAGACGGGAAATCGATGTTCTGACCACTTACCGTTACAAAGACTCTGGTGGCACGCTCAGCAAAAGCAAGCGTACACTGTCTTTTCTTTCCTGGAAAAATTCCCATTCTCAGATTTATATTCTGGCCTACCTAAAATTTCCCCCGTGATTTTGATATAAATTATTCACGTACTGTTCTAAATTGTTAGGTTGTATTGCTGAGACAGTTAAATGCATGCCGCATTCGGTATCAGAGGTGGTTTCATTTTAGCGATGGGTAAAATCATCTATCCATATGCTGCTGTGTTTTGCGAAGTACCTTGGGAACAGTTCTTTCGTGTGAAAAGTACTCCATAAATATATGGTAACATTACTGCCTTCAAAAGAAATTGTAGAGTATTTGATAGAGCAGACATTTGTATTGGGAGAGACAAAATGTTCAGACCACAAGAATTTTCCTATCAACGGCATTAATATCCTGCAGTCTTGTATTATTAGTAGAGAGAGCTAACTTGAAATCCTGGCCCAGCAAAGGCAGCGATAGACTTCCATCTTACCGTTTATTTCAGCGGCTCCAGGTTTTTACTCTTGGCCGTTAACGAAAGCAGATCTCTATAGGAATTCTTACTAGGATCTCTGTTCTAAGTGTTGTACAGAGCTAGTGAATGAAGACTTTATATAACTTGGGCTATTGTGTTTTGTTACATAACGGAGAGCAGGGTTGTCCTCAAAAGCCTGAATAGCTAAACGGCGCTAGCTGAAACAGTTGCACGAAACGCTTCCTGCATACCCTGGAGTTCAGGTTTCAGCAAGACTGGTGAGAGGCAGTTAATTCTTTTGAAATTATTTGTTTCATTTACAAAGATATTGTTTCTAATGCTAGGAGCCTTTGAATTTTGCTGTTTTACACAAGTTTTATGGCTGTTGAAATCTTTTTCCTTTTATCTTGCATTATTTTTGTGCTGTATTAAGGGTCTTACAGATGACCTAAGATTCAGTAATGAAGATATCCATTTAAATTTTAGCGGTCGTAATCTGAATACCTGATGATATTAGCCAATTCGGTAGTTTGCAAGCGGGCTTCTTCAGTTGGTTAGTTTTTTGATGAAATAGGCAGATCTGTTGAGTTAGATAACCAGAGAAGGAGCCTAAATTCCCAGCAGTTTTGTGGAATATGTTACTCCACCAAAGTAGTATGGCACCTCCATCTGTGATTTCAGGAGTTTTAGTATTTTCTCAGTCACTTTGGTGACATTCTTTTCATTAATGAACTTCTCTGATGGTGTGCAGCCTCAGGGTCACAGTTTTGGCCTTGCACAAGGTCCATGCAAGTAGCGTTCTTTTGTTCAAAGCAGAACTCGGCCTTTTGACATAATCGGTTGTTACGGGCCCGACAACGTAAGAAAGCGCTGTTCCTACTCTTTTGGGATGCTGAACACGTGACGTAGCCTGTAGTATTTTAAACTGCAAGCTATGTGTTGTACCTGAGTTTGCAGCTTGCCGTTGCAAATTGTGTGTTGATTCTGAATGCTTGGTACAATGACTGGTTTGGGGATCTGTTTTTTCTAAAGCCAATATATTCCATGTCTCCAAAGATGCCCATAGTATCTCTAAATTTTTTAAGGACTGACATAGCTGTTATCTACAAAGGGCAAGAGCTTGTGCTTAAAAATGAATTCCCAGTCATCTGTACTGCAGCAACAAATTCCAGATGCTATCAGAGGAGCGGTGGGGGACCGCTCTGCCTTCAGTCAGTGTGTTTTGTTTAAGCGATAAGGCATCTTTTGTAGTTCAGATAAAGACCAGGTGAGGTAAAGTCCCTGAAGCAAAGCCACGGGCCCTTACTGGAAGAAGTCAGTCTGTGCTTGACCCATAAAAAGCCGTACGTAAAACCCTCGCTGCTGTTATGAAACATCAACCAGGAAGGGTTGTTTTTATTATTGAATTCTTACAGGTCTTTTCTCAAGTGATTTTTTTTTTTTCCTTCATAACTAGAATGATAGGGATGAAAGAAGAAATAATAAATTGATCTCTCTGAAGTGGAGCTTTCAAGAGCCAGGGAACGCAGAAGAGCAAAAGACTCCTTGAAGTTCAGCTCTACTGCCAGGGAAGCCCTTCAGTAAGGGTCCCACAGATGCTGTAGAAAACACCTTGAGGAGCATAGGAACAGGGTGAAACGACTTCTTGCAAGAGCAGTGTTGTAGTAGCCACGATGGCCCAGAATATATGAGAATATATATGAATATATGAGGAATAGATGAGAAACAAATTTTTCTTCTGATAACACATTAGGACCTGCCTTTAGGGAAGCTTCTTCTGTCCAAATGTCACAGAGCTCATTTCTCCTGTACCCGATTTCTGATCCCCTCTCACAGGAGTCAAGACTGAGCGTTTTCCCTGCCGCAAGACTTGGGAGAAGAGAACAGGGTTACTGTAGGTTGACTATCAGGCTAGCAACTGGACCTCTCTTGTCTCTTTTTATACTACAGTGATATAAGTTTGGTCTCAGGTACATGTCCACACCGAGGGGAGCACAGCAGGGCTGGTGTCTGCGTGAGCAGCGAGGTAGAGCGCGTCGGGGTCGGGCCCAGAGGTGCGGGGCGCAGGAGCCGGATGCACCCGGGCAGTATTTTTCCAAGTTTTACATATCCTTAGGCAAACCAGTTCATCTCCTTGTCCTTCAGTGTCAACGTCTGTAAAGATTTTTTAAAAAGATGGTGAAACTACCCATCCTTTGTAATGTTCTTTGAGCTCTGTGACTGAAAAGCGCTGTATAAAAGTTCAGTGCTTTTCTTAAAAAGCTGAGCTTGTCACAGTGGGTGTACCTGGTGATTTTTCTCTAAATTCACCCAGCTACTCCTGGTGTTTAAGACTGAAATTGTTGTCAGCTTCATCATGCGTTATATTAATAGAAAACGACGTTTGGATCCTTTGTTTCATGAGCTTGTCTTGAATGACAAACCCCTCTTTTAGTAGCGTTGAATATAGATGACCTTTTTTTGCCTATGTAATATTAAAGAGGGGAAGTGACAATTTCAGTATCAGTGAAAGTACATTTTGTGACACGTCATCTTCTAACCAGCATGCTCACTGTATTGATTTCTGCAGACTTCAGATGATGCCTCTCAAAATCCATAGTCTCCCTCAAGCTAAACTCTGTTAACATGTCACTGAACCGCCCAGGCATCTTTTGGGGCACTAGGAACTTGATTAATCCTATTTCCTCTCTGCCAACAGGAACAAATGCCAGCAACTAAAAATCTAATTATGACATATTTAATATGTGACTGCCCTTTATTCATCTGGCTCTTAAATTCTTCTAATTTTATCTCTCAGTTTTAATAAAGGATGTGCGTGCCATGTTACTCCATAGCTACTGTTAGAAAGCAGAGTAGCAGTTTGTACATGCTTACCTTTAAGCCTTTGAGCAACCTCATTCACACTTACACAGGGAAGCGCACACATATTCCATGTATTAGCACCCCAAACAAGAAGAAGCAGTCTTGCAGATTTTGAATTCATATATTTTGACTGTCTCAGTTATTAATATTCTACATGCTCTCTTTCACTGACATGAAAATTGATGGGGAGACGAGATTGTTAACGGCTGTAAATACGTTATATTATTTTCACTGAACCAACTGGCTAGTGGAAGCTTTAAAAAGTGTGGTTAATAATTGGCCTTTATTAAAGACACAATTCAGGAGAAGCATATTGCTAGCAAGGTGTTGGAGTTAGAGTTGCCATCCAAGCGCAAGTAAAAAAATGTTAGAACGCTCTTGGGGGAAAAATGTACAACGCATAACCCCGCTGTCCTCGCCAAACGTAATTCTTTCAAAAAACTGCATTGCATGAAGCACGCAGACATTGTAATAATACCAGTAGTTAACTCCTTGCTGGTAAAGTACTTTTAAAAGATAGAGCAGTTCATAAAACAAGTTGCGTCTCATGCTAATGTTTCCCTGGCCATTTAGCATTACTGCCTTTAGCTAAAAAGTAATCGCATGGATCTTAATTTTGCACAAGGCTTTGACTGCTTTCAGTTTTCTGAATGCTGGAAAACATTGCTCAGGAGAGAGTGGAGCCACTTCCCAGGACCAGAATGTTCCAAGCATGAGTTGGTTTTGGCAAGTAATGGGCATAAACTTGTATTGCAGCCCAAACAGCTGTAACTGCACCAAAGACGTGGAAGAAACCAAAAGATCGGACCCAAGCCACTGAGGAGGTGTTAGAGGCGGAAACAGAGGTAAGGAGCAGTGTAATCCTATTTCTTGATTTGAGGGTGGTGTAACCCTCTTTTAAGACTACTGCAGACATCTCACTGCATCCCATTCAACTGACGGGGCAAACTAGGATGCTTTTCACACTACTTCAAACAGATTTCATTAGGCTAAGGTCTCTATTACTCTACTAAAGATGCTTACATTTTTGCCTAGTTTATATCTACGCCACAGTTACAGGTCCACAACATGATCATTGTCATTCATGTGAAGATTTGGATAGCTCTTCCTTTGGAGCCTGTTGGAGCTCAGTAAAGGGCTTCAGTGGTTGCTGTAGTGCCCGGGGCATACCTGTGCTCTTCACAATGACGTATTTGTGATGTCATAAACAAAGAACTAGGTCTTCATGACAGAATTAAGTTGGGAGGAGAAGCTGAGATGAGAGTGGAAGTTTACATGCAAACCTGCATATTGAGAATAGCTACAGGAACAAAGAACACTTCCAGCAAGTCAAAGAGATTTCCCTCTGCCTGATCTCTCTCAAGTTTGCACTCATGTGAGGTCCTTCCTACTGGTAGTCTGATATGGGCTCCTCTCCATAGAAGGGGCACGCGTTGTCCTTGGATAAGTGCACACAGCTCTCGATGCCTTCATTTGGGCTGTTGCAGTACCTCTTCAAGAGCAGAATGTGATCCCAGAAAAGTCCGTGGTAGTCTCTTAGGGTCAATGAGATTATTGTCTGCTTGGTGTAGGAAACAGTTATGCAGCTGTTGCCAATAGTTTGAGGGCAACTTCTTATCCTTTGCACAGTAACTTTAAAATAATATAACATGAGTGCAGTAAGTCCCTGTAGTTTGTCTTGCTGGGTTTTCTTCCCTCAGATTACTACTTAAACTAGTATCTGCAATTCGTTACCTTTGGCCACATTTCCACGTAACATCAGCTCTGCCCTGTCAGCTCCATGGTGGCAGCGACACTGATTTGTGGCTGGGGCAGGAGGGCAAGGAGCTTGGGATCTTCCGTCATAGGTGCTGAAGGTAGAGAAGCGAGATACTGCTTCTTCAGGGGATATGTTCCCATTAGCTCCTGTAAAAAGCAGGGGGTAGTATGTATTCCCAAGTGTAGTGATATAAGCCAAGTTGATTCTTTTTCTGGTGCAGTTACCTGTCTTGTTCATCATTTTTCACTACTTT
This sequence comes from Alligator mississippiensis, assembly GCF_030867095.1. Taxonomy (NCBI): domain Eukaryota; kingdom Metazoa; phylum Chordata; order Crocodylia; family Alligatoridae; genus Alligator; species Alligator mississippiensis. Next base: position 2,684,343 of record NC_081836.1, read on the forward strand.
TTAGACAATAATATCTTATTTCCACTGTTACCCTAAACATTTGTTCCCAGTCCTTACGGTTTGTGTCTTGGTCATCATTATTCCCTTCCAGCATGCGTCCCAAGGGGGACGGGAGACTGAAGAATGGCTAGAGTTACTCTGAGAGCAGTCTCAACCTCTGCTTCTCCAGGGAATGACAGACTAGACCCAAGGGGTTGGTTTAATGTCAGTACAGTAGCGCTAGTAGTTATCCGGTCCTCCGACTTAGCAAGTGTTGCCTGAATAACTGTTTGCCAGCACTATTCTACACAGTCATTCATAGTGTTAAATGTTTTTTTAATATTGTTTTTTGATTCCTCCTCTTTTGTTAAAATGTGTTATGTGCTGTTGTAAATCATTTGAAATATTTCAGGCTCTGCTGGGCAGAGTCCTGCTGCATTAGGGAATTGTTTATGATCTGTTGGAAACGGAAGCTTGCAGAGGTAACGTGAAAGTTAATCAAACCAAAATTAAACTTCTGCTGCTGTGGCATTACGGGAATGTTGTTATTTGAACTGCTCGCTACACAGTCTAATGTGAGGAACAGCTCGAGCCTGATCTGAAGCCTAATGTGAAGTACAGTGCTGGCATGAGCCTTTAATAAAGATACATAGGAGCCCCGAGGATGTTCTTTTTGTTTGTCGTCGTGTGATGATATTTTAGAACCGAACCTTTGTCTTTAAGTTGCTTTAAATGACCTGGGATATCTAGAATTAGAAACGGCTGTGGAAAGGGGGAGGTAGCAATAAAGACTGTGCTCAAATCAGTTAAAACTGTCTTTAATCAGCACAACTACAAAAAACTGCCTGAACTCAGCTAAATGAGATAAATAGAGAAGAATTGCACATTGTCTCTGGACCTTTTTGCTGTTCAAACTAACCTGTCCAGAACCCTCTGTGCATTCCACAGCTTTCTGTCGTCGTTCGCTTCATTTTCCTGTAACTCGACCATCGTGAATGACACTCTTCCACGGTAGAAACAATTTGCCCCAAAGCTGTCTAGATTTGTAGAGTAAATCTTGAATCTTTGTTCGGTGTGTGATTGATAGTGGGTGTAACAGGAACAACATGCCTTGTGTCAGCAAGTACCTGCTCTCACTCCTGTATATTAATTGCACATCAGTTGCATATTAATTGTATATACATACGTAATTACGTGCTGCCCATCCAGTTCCTAGTGGGTAGGTGCCTGTGACGCTCTCCCTACAAAATATGGTTCTATCGCAGTTGGCCACCGTAGCAGTTTATTCAACAGGTCAGTGACTAATGATCCATGGAAACTGAAGTCACCTCCGGTTCCATGGGCAAAGAATTTACACAAGCCATATGGTTTTTCAGTACTTGCAAGTAGACTTCAGTCTCTAGGACTTTTGGCACTTTCACTAATGCTGAATTTAGGTAGAGAAAAATTAGCAAATTTACATATTCTGTTCTGTGAACAATACTTTTTTTACTGCAATCCTTTCAGGAAATGAAAGGATTCACACGTCCCTTGTAGAGCATCAGGAATGAGTTGCAATATTCTTTAAATGGATGGATGTGTTCAAATGCATGCATCTCCCAAGAAGAGCATGTTCCCTACATCTTCCTATATGTAATCAAAATAAGGCTGTGCCTGGGGGAGTTCTAAAATTAACAGCTAGAGATAGCAGAAAATATATAGAGATTTTTCATGAAAAGTAACAGCAAGCTAAAAATGTACTTATATATGACATTAGCCTTATGTATTAGAATAGTCTCTAGTTTGTATAAGGCAGTTGTCTTTGAAAGAAGGGACCCCTACATACTAGTTGTAGTCCTGTCTCTGTGGGTTGAGATTCCTAATAGTCGCCCAGCGCATAGTACAGATGTTACTGGTTCTTTCCATTGTTTCCTACCAACATAGGGACTCGATGGGTGAGATTCAGGGTTTCCAGTTTCACTGTTAATTGTTGATGGGTTCTCAGGCAATATTTAAATAAAGCAAAAGGACCTTATTATTATTCCATGTGTTAATAGTTTTAGCTGTCCGTTTTTGAGATGAGTGCATGTGCTCTTGTTTGTAGTACGTCGCCACTTCTCATACTGAATGTTTTAGAAAGGATGTTGCTTTTAATCATAACTTCTGTTGGCTTGTACTTCAGCCTAAAGTAGAAGAGGAACTTTCAGGTGACAAAGTACTTGAATCTGAGCAGGATAAAATGAGCCATGGGTTTCAACTGGAGAGAGACCCCTCTGAACTTAAAAAAACAAAAGCTGTGGAAGAAAACGGAGAGCAGGAAGCGGAGCCTGTACGTAATGGTGCTGAGAGCGTGTCAGAGGGTGAAGGACCTGATGCTAACTCGGGCGTCACAGAAGGTTCCACGGAAGGGCCAGTATACCAGTATAAACCAGGTAAACCCTACCTGCCAGCCTGCCCGAATGCTTGCCTTTCTGCCTTTCTCTTTCTGTTACAGCCGGTAGGGAATGCTGCATGCTCATTAAGGAAAGAAGGATCCTTATGGACTGAAAGTGGTGGACTTGGCTAGGGGACACATTTCATTTTACAATATCACGCACTGGTGGGATTTTGCTAATCTACAGCCCTACGAAAAGTTTCTGGGAGGACACGTTACAAAAAATGTCACTTTCTGTTTCTGGTAGTGAAGAAGAGAAGACAAGACTAGAGAAAAACAGTGAGAGAAGAAAATCCCTGATTGCTTGAATTTATAGCATGTCTGAGTATAGATGGCTTCAGCATGATCCTAGCGACTGTGAGTTAGCTAAAACGTGGCTGGCTGTTGAGAGCGATCTAAGGAACTTTCTTAACTTTAGAAACCCTGATTTGAGGAGGTATAATTATATTTGACTCGCACAACAGAACCAATGAGTTCGTTCTTTCTTTATTTAATAGCTCTATTGTACTGTAAACCAGCAGATCTTTATTTGAAATAGGTTTAAAAGCTGACATTACAGGATTTAGCTACAAAAAAACAAAGCAAGGGGTATAGCTTAAAAAATTACCTGACTACAGTTTTTTAGATTTTAATACCAGAAGGGGTGAATAGTCTGACCTTAGTCCCTGACTTATATCCAGATGTTCACAACCTTCCGTTTTTAAACTGTTCCTAATTAGGAAAGATGATCCTTTTGGAGTCTGTGCTAACTGAAGGAAGAGAAATACTGCATGTTACTGTTCAGTCCAGTCCCAGGTTTCCAGCTGTAATCGGGCTGTGGAATGCAAGTGTATTATGGCATGATCAGAGTGGGTTTGAAGAATACGAGAATATTCTTGGTACTTAGCACCACATATGCTGTACTTGAGGTTTGTTTAAGTTAATGATGATATTGAACTGATGTAGCTTGAACTGCAGTGTAGTCGTCTGTTTCCAGCAAAGATCATGAGACATGCTCTTTACTCTTAGCTGGTACAAATTTTCAGGGGATTTATTTTTCAGGTGAGGCTTCTTCCATGTAAATGAAATAATTTCTCTGAGAGCCTAAAAATATAAAGTGTAAAGTAAATAGGTGAGGAATGCATGCAGAAGAGAAGAGGCAGAGTGGAGCAAGAATACTGCTGTCTGATTACTCTGCTTCTTCCTCAAGCTCCTCTCTGTTAAAGATCAGAGGAACTTTTTCTTGCATTAATTTTCAGAAATTAGTCATTCTGTTGCTAGCCTAGTATGATTTTTGTCAACAAAAATCAAAAGCCACCTAGCTATGTATGGTAGCTTGCCTGCTTGTCAGATCAACGGGACTAAGAGTAAACCTGTAATTTATCAGATGTGCATCAAGAGTCAATGATCCTCCGGATCCGGAGCAGTTTACAGCCTAAATTTGGCTGTTCTTTCATTAGCCCCTAAAAGGAATAAACCAAATGCATCCCTTTGGAAAGCCAGGTGATCCTGGCAGGTGACACAAAAACCTTCTCTTTAGATGGTTAGACCTTCTCTTTTCAAAGTTACAGATTTTGCCTTTTAGCTTGCAGGAAGAGTTCTCCTTCTGTGCTCCACGATTGCCGGCACAGAAACCCTGCCTTTGCCTTTTCTGCCAAACGCCTGCTTCTTATGCTACAATTCCTTTTAAACAAATTTCCAAGGGAGGGCGCGCGTGTGATGACCATTTGCTGTGTTCTTAACATTCCTCCACTTGTAAGTAAGGAGGAAGTGTCCAGCGGAGGTGCTGCTGGATTGGGACTCACCTTCTGACCTGGTTATTGGCCCACTAAGTTACTTTTTTGGCCTTGCTTTCTCCATGTGGGGAATAACAATAACTTCTGTGTAGGGCACTTTGAAGTCTATAGATGAAAAACCATAAAAACTGTGTTTTATAATAACTTACTTTTCTTTCCCAATTACTAAAACTTCTCATTTGGAGGTTTTTATTGTGGAATAATGATGCTTAAAACCAGAGCCTCCAAACTCAAGAGTCAAAGGAATAAAATGTGGAACTAGTAGAAAGACCAAGGGAAGAAAAGCTTATTAGAATAGGCCAATGGACTGGGAGGACATAAAGCAATGCAGTTCAGTGGCAGTAAAATACAAATAAGGTCTATTTTACAGATGTTTTGCTTCAGATAAAATTGCGCTTCCCCATTTATGGGTCTAACTAAATCAACCCGGCTGTTCAGCAAGTGGCTGTTTTCTTTTCTAACTTCAAACAAGCTGTGCAGCCAGCAGAGAAAATCATGGCTCCAGGCTACGAGATGCTAATTTGCTATATGCTGCAAAGGCTGTGGGTTTTTGCTTTGTTCTTGGGCAGGCAAGTTACTTTTCTCTCCGCACCACAATCAGCTGTATCCCTTTGAGAAAGCCATAGTTAAAGAAGTGAAAAGTTTTAAACCTCAAGCGCGCCTCCTCATATCTGCAACTGCCCCGGTCTCTCTCGTTTCTGCCATTTGTCTTACCCTAAACACTGACAAAAAGAAAAACATTTCCAAGCTGCTGGGGAATTGTCTCGCTCCCAGCGTAGAGTCTCAAGTATCAAAGCATTTCATCGCTCCGTTTTCAGAACCGGCCTCCTTTAGCCCTGATGCTGATTATTTATAATAAAACTATCCTTGATTTGGACTGTGTTTAGGCAGTCTAGAAGCACGTGCAAAAGTTAAGTCATGGTGGTGTTCAGATTTGTGTTGGAGTTGACTGTATTGGATATGCTTTAATAATCGGATATGGGAGTCTCTTCCCATGCCCCTTTTCCCCCTCCCCAGCCTTGTTTGTTTCTAAGTGAAAATAAAAACTTTTTTTAGCCAAAGTTATTTTCCTTTAGGTTTATCTACTACGTACTTTTTCAGGAGCAAAGCTCTCTTTGTTGCCTGTGAACCTCAGTCAACTTCTGTCATTATAGAGCAGTGGAAACCCGTGGATCCTGAAGGAAAGAAGCAGTATGATAGGGAGTTTTTGCTGGACTTCCAGTTCATGCCTGCATGTATACAGAAGCCAGAAGGGCTGCCTCCCATAAGCGATGTGGTCCTCGACAAGGTGAGAGGAGACCCAATAAAACAGGTATGTGCAAATTTTCTTATAAAGAAATAAAGATCTCAGTATGAGGAATCACTTAACTGGGCAAGGGTGGGCTGAGAGAGTGACTTAATCTTTGAAGGATTAAAGCATCTGAATTTCCAGATGCCAGGAGCATAACCAGGTTCCTGGTCCCGTGACACATGCTCTGGGCATCAGGAATTAATAGCAGTCTAATGCAAACTGATGTCTCTGGTGTGTGGGTCAGCATGGAAAGGGGCACTGTTTGTCTAAAGTCACAGTTAATAAAAGTGCAGTGTATTGCAATAGGACTGATGGGCCACATGCACTGCAGGGGCCTCTCTTGCTGTGCCACATGGCAGCTCTGTGCAGGCTTTCCCAGCAGCAGAGTCCTGTGCCCCCCTGCCCTGGCCTGTCCCAGAGTTGGGGCAGGAAGCAGAAGCTGGAGGAGGAAAAGGGAGCCTGGAGACCTCAGCGGCAGCAGGAGAGTGTTGCCCAGACCAGGAGCTCAGGGCCCACAGGGCTGAAAGGCCACCAGTTGGACAGCCCTGTATTGTAAAATGAGAGGGGGATGTAGCTGGGGTTGATTGATTGAATGAACACTGATCATGAAGTGCAGATTAGCTTCTTTAAAAACTTCACTTTGCTAGGCAGGATTGTATTGATTGACCATAGAACGTCATAACGATTACATTTTTTATCCAAATATCATTACACAATTGCCTTTTTTTTTCTGCTTTGTCTGCCTGTTAAAAAAAGCTCTTGGTTATTGTTTTAAAAGAGCTAGCTTTAAGACCAGCTTGGCTACATCCGTGTTGATTTTCAGGTAGCTTTACATGCACTCAGCAGACCAGAACAGAGTACTTTTAATTACAGCGTGAATCAAATTACCTGTCCTTTTTGTGGTGGACAAATATTTTCCAAGGACTTTGAAAGCTGTGAAACAGCCACGTTCTTCGCGGGGAGGCCAGCTTCTTATCCGGTTTTCTGTGACACTAGCTGGCCCGTCCCCGCCCTCTTTGGAGCTTTCCTTGCTTGATCAGCCATTTATCTTATTAACACGAAAGATAATGGTTTCAGGGAAGGCAACAGGTTTGTGATTCTGTACTGGGACTATGACATTTGTTTTGCAGGCCTTAATAGCCATTGTTATATCCTCTCTGTCATGTCCCATTTTCTAACCCTGGCACATTCTTGATTTCTCCTAGCCTCTGTTGTCTGTTTGTGTAACACCCACTTGTGTAAGACGGGGCACAAATGAAATATGTATGTAATAAGTCATTGTGGGTATTGATAGAAAACATCAAAGAATTAACCTCTGTCCTATCCCTACATGTAACTGGCCGGTGGAAGAGAGGGGGTTGCATACTGTCTGCATGCGTCTGTAACAGTCACAGCACAAATGTTTTAACAGGTGCTTTGTTTATTGTTGTTCCACCATGCAGATTAATCAGCCAAAATTGCCAGTGAGAACTCTGGACCCTCGGATATTGCCTCGGGGACCAGATTTCACACCAGCCTTTGCCGATTTTGGGAGGCAAGCATCCGGTGGAAGGGGCGTATCTGGAAGTGTGAGTTTTCCCCAAACTTGCTAAGTTCAAAACTGGCCTCACTGACTATGAAATCTGATCTCATAAGAAGAAAGCTTCATTTAGGTTCTTAGATAATTTGCTTATTCTGCTTTAGACAGAATAGGAGTTGAAGCTTTCCTTCAGTGCTAATATTGAAGCGGATAAAAAAAAATCATTGAGAGAGCTTTTCACTTGATAGAATTAAACTTGGATGGATTTGATCTTATTTTTTCCCCCTTTCTTACTTGCAAGAGATCTGAAAATGCATGCTTCGGACTCATTCTTATGGCAGTGATGCACTACTTGTGTTGCACTGAGGACTAGCAGGGCTATATATCAAGGGCTTGGGGGTTGCAACTAATATGCAGGGGCATTTTTCACTTGTATAAGTTGCGTGTCAGTGCACGTTCTCACAGAAATCCATTTATATTAAATGCAAATAAAATATATTTAATTTAGGAAAAAGCTGTTGTGTCTTCTTGCTTTTCTCTTCCCCCCCCCCCCATTTATTCATTTCCTTTTCTTTCCTTCCATTTGCCTCATTAACTTAATTTTCTCTTTTCTCTTCCTTTATACTGATTTCTTTCCTCCTCATTTTTGCTACCACTGTTTTATTTTGTTTTGCCCTGCCTCCTGAATTCGACAAATTCCCTTTGATTCTTCCTCCTTCCTTTTCTTTGTCCCTGGATCGTGGTTGGCTAAAGAGCGATGTCTCATCACAAGGGCCAAACCAGCTGCAACCTGAAGGTTGAGGTTGCTGTGACTGATTGAAAATAAGGTTCAGCTTAGCTCTGCTCCACCTCACTGCTAGCTATGCTGTATTCTCGTTGCATGCTTCAGCTGTGCAATAAGAAGTGGCTTACATTTCCACTCCTCACTGATCTGTGGCTGGTGGATGTAAGCGAACTGAAGAGGAGCAGATAGCAACTGGATAGGGAAATGACGTCTTGAGGAGGGAGAGAAGCAGAGAAGGGAAGATCATCTATCCTAAAACTCCTTGTTGAGAGAGAGCTCTCCAAAGAGCGTTCGCTCTCGAGTCAGCAGCTTTCCAGGATGCTAGCATGCAAAGCCGCAGACTTGATTCAGACTTGGAAATAGCTGTAATGTTTCCATTTTGCAAAGCGGTACTGTGAACAATGGTCCAGTTCAGGGATGTGTGCATGTGTGTCTTTGTCTTTGAATAGCTTCAGTGTTGCAGTTAGTCTCAAAACATGATGACTCAGCCCTGAAGGCTGGATGCTGTTTGCCGGCGACATCACTTCCTGTGTTTAGACACTCCTCATTGGGCCGCAGGTTGTACACCAGTGCCTCACACCTTAGTTTTCCGTGCCGAATGCCTCAAATAAACAATACGCAGGACGCTAGGCGCTGTACTAACTTCAGCATCGGTCTTTCTCTTTCTGCAGGCCTGCAAAATGCAGAGCAACCCTGGATTGCCTTCTCTGGCTCGATGTGGTACCCCAGCATGCCCTCTGTTGGTCTCGTCTCACCCACCATTGAGGAACCTGCCGATGGGGGTAAGCCAAATCCCTCCCCTTTCCCCCCCATTTTTGCCCCTTGTTGTAAAGTTTTCTTTTTTCGTAATTGGATTGTTTATAAAGAATAAGAGGAAAAGAAAACTTTGCAAAAAGGTGCAATATTGCTTAAAAAAAAAAAAAAAAAACAAGACTTGCATTGTACCCCTCTAGGCAGTCTCTTCAGTGGTGGGTGGGACATCACCAGCAGAGGGCATGCTGGGACGTTGGCCTGAGCGGGATCCGCGGTGGGTCTGCACTTTGCAGACCTGTGGAAAGGGGGAGAAAAGGTAAGTCCTGCTTACCCCGTTCATTTGGAGCATTTGGCACATAACATACATCTTACATTTGCGCCTTTAAAGAGTAGTTCCTTTGCATTTCCTAGGGTCGTTTTTAAAGGTAACAAACTGGATATCCTATAATATTATTTATTATAGGATGCAGCAGATTTCAGCCCACCAAAATCAAATGTTTCCCTCTTGTAAAGCACAGCAAAATCTGTATTGATGCTGTATGTCTTCTCCTACCATTCCATCCTCACACAGGCCATGCCCATAAACCATCAAAACCCACTGCTTAATCCCTGCCCCGAAATAATGTCAAGCTGCTCATAGCAAACGAGCCGTTGACAAATTAGAACCTTTTTTTTTTACTTTTCATTTTCTAGCTTTCTTTGCTGCTTTTCAATAAGCATTTAATTTGAGTATTTGCAGAAAGAGCAAATCTTGAACAAACCAGTGCAGAAGGAGATAAGTCATAGACACATTTGAACAGAAGAAAACTGAAAAACGCAGAAACAAGTGGGACTTAATTGTGCAACAAGAGAGTATATCTAATGCATACAAAGGGAAGCAGGCTTCCTCCTTTGGTTTTCCGAATGTTTTTTGAGTAATTATTCTGTTTACATTCTAAGACAGAAAAGCCCAACCAGAAAGAAAGCGCTGGAGTCCCATTTAGATGATTTATTGCTCCCTTTCTGACTCAGCTGGGTAAATCTCTGAAATTCTGCCACAATTTTCTCTGAGGCCTATAAGAATTAATTAACCTTTTTAAGGACTTTGAGAGCCCGTGATGGAAAATGCTTCTGAGGTGCAAAAGGGAGCACTGTTATTGAAGGCACTGTACAGTTATTAGTATAAATTTGCATTATGGTAGCACCAAATAACCCAGCTATGGACCAGGGCCCTGTCATACTTGCTACTGTTCAAATACAGAACAACAAAATGGTCCAGCTCCCAAAAAGCTAACAGTCTAAGTGATATTTTAATGTTATATTAATCATTTTAGGGAAACAACTTTTTACTGAGTGTTTTTAAGAGCTGACAAGCATTCAGCCGTTTGAGACCAGCTTATTCACAAATGTAAAGGCTAGTTTTAAAACTGCTCCTCTAGACCTTCAAAGAGCTGTTCTCAAAACTAATCAGTTTTCATGAAGTTAGCCGTTGTAGTCCCTCTCCGTTGCACCAGTGTCCATCAGACAGAGCAATGGCATCTGCATCATTCGTTTTTGTAATGGAAATCGAGCTGTTGCTAAAGAAATGCCTTGGCTCCACATAGACACGTTGTTTAGGAAGTGTCTGTAAGCCCTTTATTTTGGAACCTATTTGACACTTCTGACCCTCATGCCTTTCTACCACAGCTGCAGATCAAGAAGGCCCTTCAAGCTAGAGCCGCCCCGGTGTGTAAAAGAGAGGGACCTGCTAGCTGGCTGCCTTCCAGAAGGGGCCCGCGGTTTACAAACTTCCTTCTCCGATGCCACTGGACTAAAATAGCCCAAATTATTTTCATGTAGGGCACATTGCAAGTCCATCTCTTTCCAAAGTTTTGTAAAGGAAAAGGCATCAGAAAGCTTCTGTGCAGAGTTGCGGGAGTTCGGGGTTGGGTTTGTTTAATTTCTGCTTAGTTTTCTGGCTTGAAGGGGAAGGGAAGCTTCTGTCGTATGTATTACACATTTAGCGTGGCCCTGAAAGGCTGAGAGTACTTTGTAACGTTGGCTGTGGATCGACACAAACGAATGTCATGATCCTGGGCTCCGAGACAGATTTTGCTGTGTCACACAAGTGTCAATCTAGAGAAAGTCATTAAACGAAAATGGAGGTGAACTTTTGGTATTTGTTAAACTGGGGTGATGGGGACAGCACTGAGTTCACTAAGGCATAATGCTAGCAAGTGCTGTGTATGGTCAGTACTGGCTTACTAATCTCTTCAGTCTCAAGGGCTGACTTGTGCAGTGGTGTGGTATTTATGGTGTGCACAAGTAGGACGTAGGATGAGACTTTGACTTGCACATATGCTATAAGGTGGTATTTGATTGCAGTCTCCCTAGGTAAAAAACTAGTGCACTAACTCTCTGCATCATCTGCCCTCTGCAGCGCTTTGTCCTGGCATAAAAAGCATGTAGCTGCATGAGAGCATTATCCTTTGACAGCATTTTATTTTGTTGGCCATATCGTTTAATGAAACCCCAGCAGTGACAATTAGTATATTGATTCTCTTTCATCAGCAGCACCCGTTTGTTCTGGCAAAGTGAAGTATTTAAAATTCCTATTATAAGCTCCTATATTCCGGGGTTTCTAACTGTGCCAAAATGTATTTTTGGCTGCACTTGGCATGCAAGGCATCTGCTCACAGGCACCTTTTTTCATGTAATCAGTTTAGTCATTTAAATAACTCAAATGGTTTTGCTTCCCTAGTGTGGATTAACTACTCGGTCAAACAGAGATATTTTAAAAATAGCCACTGTGTGTTATTTAAAAGTTGCTTACTGCACAGTAAAATGTCAAACATGTTTCACTGACCAGCATTTAAAGGACTGTTGACATAACACGTCATTTTACATTGAGTTCAGGTGTTTCTGACAAATATGTTCGAACATATGTGTGGTCAGAGGGAAAATAAAACTTGGGTAGTGCACCGTCCAGTGTGTTCAGTCAAGAGGCCAAAGATGACCCTGGTGAGAGGTTTGTGCGTGTGCATTTTACCCCATCACTGATGCAAATGGTGAAAATCTTTTCTGTGCCATCTGCAGCATCTGTGTGTAGCTTTGAACAGGCCATGCTCCGAAGGGAGTGGAGGGAGCCATGTTTCAAAAAAAACTCTACGCTCTCTTCTTCTGGCTGTGAAGTTTAAGAACAGTTGAACCCTGTCAGCTGTGACTACCTTTGCCTAAGATGTTGGTTGGGAATGACCTGCCATTCAGAGCACTTTTAATAACTCGTGTAACTTAAAAATGGTTTTGTTGTTTAAGAGAAAGTTCAGTGGAAAAGTTAAAAATGAGCTAATAGATTTACCAAAAGTATTACTTAATAGTCTGAGCGTGTACGTCTGAAATAGATGTATAGGGGCTGCCTGGCCCTGAAACATGCTTTGCGGTGATTTCTTAGTTAAACAGTTTCCATTTGGGGGGACTTTGCTGCGGCCAGCAGCACCCAGTTCCAGAGTACAAAGATCTTGGAGTGTTGCAGGACTGAGAAAATGCAGTCTGATAGGCAGCAGGCATTGCATATCGGTTATGGCGATGGCTTCCTGGGAGAAGAATGTGTCTGGCATGTGTGCCTTAAAAAGAGAGAAACTCTCCTTTACACTAGTTCGTTGGCTGAGAGGGAAATGTAAAAGTAGCCATGTACATTGCTGATTGATTGTGTTGCCACCAGCAGGTATTAACTGGAGCACTGGAGCATGTATTGTGAACTCAGAGTGTAAAAGGGGATATAATAAGGAATATTTTTGTCCTAGTTGTTGAATGTTGGACCGAGGAGATCTCAGCCAGGCCAGAGAAGGGAGCCCAGGAAGATCATCACTGTGTGTGTGAAAGAAGATGTCCACTTGAAGAAAGCAGAGAATGCTTGGAAGCCAAGCCTGAAAAGAGACAGCCAAGCCGAGGACCCAGAAAATATCAAGACCCAGGTGAGAACTAAAAACGTCTCGTGAGCGCTGGCAAATTTGGGGGTAAATTTCAGCAGTTGCTAATCCACCTTTTTTTTTCCCATCAAATGAAAGATGGTGGTTTCTCCTTGTTATAGTGGCATTCTCTGGTCTTTCTGCTGTTACAGGGGGTGTTGCCCAGAGCTTTTGAAGTCCAGCTTGAAATGTAGTTCTCCTCTGTCCTCATTTTGGTTTTTAATCTTACTCAGATTTGAAATGGTATCAGTTGATGTCAAGTGAGTACAGACAGGGAATACCAGACAACCTACTACCTCTCTGCAGCCAGTTTACTTGACTATTTTTGTCTTGACTTTGAAAGCAAACAACTTGAAGCTCCCAGCACAGAACTGCCTTTTCATCCCCTTTCATACTGCATGCATGCTCTGAGCCTCAGCAGTACTAAGATTCCTCAGCGAGCTTCCCTGTTGCCGACTTGTGCCCGAGCCAACACCATTATATCAGAAAATTCCTCTGTAGGTTTCGGCCCCACCCCTTCAGAGGGCATCGCCGCGGGTGGGGATGTTTGCTTGGTGGCACGGTTTCGGATCTCAGACTTGGGAGGGTAAACTGGAATATTTTTGGAGTACAGTGGGATTTTGTTCTGGTGCCAGCTGCAGGCTTGTTGTGCAAAACCTTGACTTTTACTAAATGTGCTGAACTTTCATTACAGCGATTTTCAGCCTGGGTGCCGCAGCACCCTGAGGTGCCTTGAGATCCTTTCAGGGAGGCTGCAGAGTGCCATGCAGTGTTAGCACTGTTAGGTGTGCAGTCATGATTCACCAGCTTAAACCCAGAGATTTCAAATGGGAATCTGTAGTGTTAAAAATGTTCTGGTTTGCTGTGGTCTTTCTGAGTTCTTTGCAACAGAAGAATTGCTCTTTTATTTTTTGTAGTCAAAAAATGAGTGAAAATGCAGAGCTGTCAATTTTGAGAGGGGCCTTTTGAGTCTAATGAGGTTGAGAACTACTGGTTTAGTGTGAAGAATAGTCTAAGCCAGGGGTTGGCATCTGGGGATACGTGTGGGCGGGGTGGGGACTGAGCACCGCCATGGAGCATCCCGCGCTGCCACGCAGGCACCACCTGGCCAGCCGGACCAGCAAGCCATCTGCTACTGCTGATGACCACAATGATGCAGTGTTCCTGCGGAGTAGATAGCATCTCTGGTTAAGGATTGGTCTGAGGATTGTACTGTATGTTCAGATCTGGGAGATAGTTTCTTGTTATGACTTGGCATCTTAAAGATGTATTTTAAAAAGCTCTTCTGTTCACTGTTAAAGTGCAAATTAGTTCATTGTCCAGATCACTATCATATGCTGTTCCTGTATTCTGCACTCAGTGCTTACTGCTTTCCCGTCCTGTTTAGGAGCTGTTCCGCAAGGTACGAAGCATCTTAAACAAGCTGACGCCGCAGATGTTCAATCAGCTAATGAAACAAGTAACGGACCTGACGGTAGACACAGAAGAGAGGCTGAAAGGAGTCATTGACCTGGTCTTCGAGAAAGCCATTGATGAACCCAGCTTTTCTGTTGCTTATGCAAACATGTGTAGATGTCTTGTGACGGTAAGTAGCAGACATCAAATAGGAAATTCCCATGGGTAAATTTTCTCCTGAACAAAGAAGGAAATTATGTAATGTCGGGGCAGAACTAGACTCCATAGTATTTGTTATGGAACTTTTTGGTCTAATTAGGAATATCTTGTATTACAAAATAGTGTTCACACCTGTGTATAGTCTGTATGGACAGTCAGATAAGCGGTGCTGACCTCACAGGCAGAGTTTGTTGCTGTTGTGCACTGAGCACTTTTGAAGAATCGAGCGTTAAATTGCAGTGTGGCCCTAAGGACCAATCTGTGGTAGCAGGGCTATGGAGTGCCAGATCCACGCTCTCGTCCTCCTTTCCAGAACAAATTTGCTTAGCTTGCAATTAAAAAAACATTTCAAACTTCCAGTTCCACAAGCTCTGACGGTCGATTTACTCTTTCTGTCTTGAGCCTCATTATCGCTAATGGTTTTATATGCCTGACTGTGCTCTCAATTATATGTATAGTGGCTCTTTTGCACTGTTTATGATGCTTTATATAAAAAGGTATTATACTAACTGCAGCAGGTTATTCTTAATAGACACAGGGTGTTGATATATATATAATGTAAGTCTGTTCTGAGGCAAATTTTAAACTATAAAGTAGGTATCTGACCCATGTCTGTACCGACTCAAATGAAAACATGCACAGAACATTATTGTAATATTTTATAGCAGCTCCAGTGCTCGTTCGTATTATAGGACAATGCAATTGCCATCCTGATGTGGCGATTTAAAGAAACATTACTGACACATAATACAGCCTAAGACCCCGTTGGAATTGACAGCAAATCCAGAATTCATTGAAGGACACAGGATGATGCCATATCCACACGATTCCCATCACACATTAGGATTTTTATCCTCGTGTAGAATGACCAACGATATAGTCAAGAATTCCTGGTCATGCTTTTGAGGTTCTTTGAGTAGATGTGATATCTTTTATTAGACCAATTAATAGTGTAATAAATAGTCTAATAAGATATCACATCTACTCAAAGAGCCTTGCTTGCCTGTGTCCTCAGATCAACCTGGCTACAACCGAAAGCCCTGGTTGTGCTGTTGGCAGAATGACAAGTGCCCATATGTTAAGCGTCAGTCATGCTGCTGGTGTCGGCCATTAAAACTTTGAAAATCAGTGAATAGAGTCAGTGCTTACTGAAAATACAGAGAGGAAAATGGAGGTGGAGGATGGGATAAGAGGTGGAAAGCTTAGAAAAGGAGGACGGAAAACAGAAGGAGAGGGTAGTGATGGAGAAAATTAATCCTATCAGAAATAGTATGTCTTGTCGCTCACAGACAAAAAAAGCTGCCTCCAGGAAAGTCATTTCAGGCATCAGAAAGCTTCTGGCCAGATAAGGGAGAACAAAATCACCCAACTTAATGCGAGCATGTTTTTATCCATAAAAGACTGAACAATGATCCTTATTTTCCTAACGTTTTGATCCCTATTTTTATCATTAGTGTCATGCTGTCCCCAGGTGGAACCTTTCTGAAATGAACTCTGCGGATTAGTAGACTTGATAATATTTAGCTACCCTGTGTATGTGAATTGTTAACGGTTGGTAATATATGTTCACAATGTACGTGGAGAGCACACGGTTAATGGTCAGTCTCAGTGTACCGTTGCTGCAGAATGCGTGCAAAGGGCATAATCCATTTCTTTTTAATGATTTGCTTAAATCATGTCTCTTAAGAAGGATCCTATGAAATTTCTATGCCTTGACGCTGGCAAGTTGTCAAATAAATTTTATTCACAGATTATTCTGAATTGTGAACCTCAAAAACTCTGGAATTCTAGTAGAAACTTTGAAAGAACCTTAACTTGTAGTTGCTTTGCACACTGGTGTTACTGTATGTTAAATGCATGATAAAAAGTAACCCGAGCGCGTAAAAATGTCCTGTGTGTGTAAGGTTTAGTCAGGCTTGTTCCTTGTGTTTGTCTTTTGCATTCAGCTGAAAGTACCCATGGCAGACAAGCCCGGGAGCACAGTCAATTTCCGCAAGTTGTTACTGAACCGTTGCCAGAAGGAGTTTGAAAAGGACAAAGCTGATGATGATGTCTTTGAGAAGAAGCAGAAGGAACTTGAAGCTGCTTCTGCTGTAAGTTTCTTCATGAAATCTAGAGGTCTGATAATGAAATCTTACGCCAACTGGTACTTGGAGACTTCTTGATTCCCTGCAGTGCTGTGGCTGGGTGCAGTGCTGTAGAAGACCTCTGTACAGTAATTGAAGCCTTTATGGTGGTGTGTTTCCTCATTTGGGGTAGAGGTGCGAATGCAGCAACTAACTAGCTGAGTGTGGCATTTCCAGGATCCCTCGCTCTGGCGTGGCTCCCACGAGCATGCTTTTTAGAACTTCCTGTGTTTTGCAGTCAGAAGAGAAGACACGGCTCCGGGATGAGCTAGAGGAGGCCAGGGACAAGGCTCGGCGGAGATCCATTGGAAACATCAAGTTCATTGGCGAGCTCTTCAAACTGAAAATGCTGACTGAGGCCATCATGCACGACTGTGTGGTGAAGCTGCTTAAGAACCACGATGAGGAGTCCCTGGAGTGCCTTTGCCGCTTGCTGACTACCATTGGCAAAGACTTGGACTTCGAGAAAGCAAAGGTAAAATGGAGTCTTGTGGCCAGGGTGAGAGTTTCTCCGCAAGAAGGAAAAATTGTGCCCTTGGTGCTGTCATTCCAGGCTGTTTGCTGTAAGACTTCTTATCATGCTGTCTGAAATCATGCTGTCTGCTGTGGATGTTTCATCTCTTTCCTTCCCTTTCCTTTTTCTAAAAGATTATGTGTAGGCCCCTGGCATACGTTCATTTAAAGGTACTGTGGGATCTGATCTCCAATCCCAGATCGCACCTCCTACCACGCATGGCGTTGAAGGAGCGATTGTTGGGATAGCGGATCAGATCCAGATCACGCCCTTCCTACTTGTCAGGGCAGGGGGAGCCCCAGATCAGGATCCCGAGCTCGCCCTGCTCCAGCAAAATGAAAGCCAGGTGCCTGCAGATCAGCGCCTAGGGATAGCAATCCGCTGACTGTCAGCTCTGGCCCTGGGGTAGCCTCAGCTATTCCACATGTCCGATTTCAGACGCCTGGCAAACCAGCCATAAAAATGTTCTACAAGATGTGGAACATTTTTATGACTGCTTTGCCATTTTTTGATGCCTCAGATTGGGTGCACCTGTAGCACCCTTGACTTTATGCTGCAGTTAACAGAATACTTGTGGCATAAATATACTGTGTAGAGGGGCCCGTAGATTGCTACATTAAGCATTACCTGAACTATTTTAATTCTTTTCGCTACTTAGGCTGTAGGTTATTTGGAAATGACTAAAAGTGGCCACTGTGCCTTCTTTTTTCACATGGAATCTTAATAGACGCACAATACAAACCTTGACATTTACCTGTTTTTTGCTCTGTGGAGTTCATTACAAAAGGAAATATGTTGAATCGTTTATGTTAAAATTTACAAGACACGTTAACTGACCTAAAATTCACGGTATCACAGCAGTCACAGGTGGAGGCAAATCTCTTGATTGTATTGCTTTCTTTGCCATCTTACTGTTGTGTTGTGTTGTGTTGGGATCCCAAGCTGCCTTATGGTAAGGCACATTTCACAACTGCACCGATCCACTGTCTCCCCTCCCCACCCCCTTGCTTTTCCAATAGATGAAAACTTAATTTGCTGTATCAAGTATGAGCTGAACTTCCATTGGCATCTACAGGCTGCTTGTATTTCTGACAAGCCAGGCGAGGGGTGAAAAAGGCACTCGGATTTGCTTGCCAGGACTCAATCAGACCAAACTCTGGAAACAAACTGAGCTAATTGTTTTCAGCTGCTCTTAGAAGAGAGCTCTTTTTACAGCTCAGTGGATTGAAGGGATCACAAATGAAACCAATCCTAATCCTTACAGTGATTCTTAAGAGAAACAGCTTTTTAAATTTGTTGTGTAAGATTGACTAGAAAAGCCACAGTTAACGCTAATCACCATGTTTAGAAACCTTCTTTTGCTCATTTAAAAGTGTGTTACAGCGTTAACTTAAGAGTTTGAATCATTGATATAGGTGCAGAAGCGACAGAAGGAAAGATATTAATTTTCTCCACACGTTTGGAGAACAGTATCTGATTTGAGCTGTAACTGAGGTCGTATTAGATTAGCTGTGGATACTGTTTCATTTTTTGTCCTTAACTGAATATAGGAAAAACATAATTTCTGGTGAGGTTGCCAGTTCAGCTACTTTTCTGCCACTTCATGTCTTGGTTAACTCTGGCACTGCCAGCGTGGAGTGTCTGTAGGAACAGAAATCATGTCAGACAGCATGTTGCCGATCCATGTAAACATTATTTTATTTTATTTTATTTTATTTTATTTTATTTTTACTAAAAGCATCAAAGACACCATATAATCCCACACTAACAGCATCACACTCCAAGGCTCTCACCTGCTCCCCTGACACCAGTAAAGGTCCTGGCAGTGACTCTGGGAGCTGGATCCAGTTCAGATCGGCACCGAAGGCGTCTCTTTGTCGTCTTCTCTCCTGATCGTGTATCCGTGTTCGTTCTCTGAGACAGATTCATTCCTTTATTTGGAGTCATTAAACCACAATTGAATGTGTGCCTTTGTGCTTATTTTTTTTAATAATAATGGGGGCTGTATTTTACTATATATTTTCATTACTGCCGAAGTGCTAGTGTGTTTATAATTAAAGTTGCTGGAGAAATTCCCTCTTGAATCTCTGGTTTCTGTCACTCAACTTTCGGAAACCTGCACGTTGGTGGTCGAAATTTTCCAGGATTGGCTGGTGACCAAAAATTAATTGATTTTTAGAAAAATAAGAGAGAAAATGATTCTGCTGGTTTTGAATGGTTTTTTGGTTGTTTTTTAAGTCTTGCAATTCCTTTTCTTAAAGCAGCTGTACTGCAACGTGGGTGAGGGCTGATACTTGATGGTTTGTATAGCGAAGTTGGACCACAGTAAAGTCCTCTGTAAAGACTGTAAACCTGGTTTTGCCTTGGCCAAGCTGTAAGCTTTAGCAAATGGCATTTTTATGGATAGTTCATGGCAGCTCTGTTTTTATTGATCACCTTACTTTCTGAAGGGATGATGGGCTTCACAGTGCATCTGTGAGAAATTGCCCACATAATCAAAATGGATTTTTGAAGGTTTTTAGTGAGTAAGACAGAAGTCGCCACGATTCATACCGCACATTTTCAGGTGCACACAAGTTGAGTTTCTGATTGTGCAGAACCCGATACGTGTTTTGCGGGAAAACAGGTGTAGATCTCCAAGTAATAGAGTGTATTGCAGCAGCGATCAAAGAATGCTAGAGGACAAAATAATTGCCTGGTAGAAAAGCGTTCTGATTTTCCTCCTGGATGCTGATGACATTTGTTTCTTTTTATAGCCTCGTATGGACCAGTATTTTAATCAGATGGAAAAGATCGTGAAAGAGAGGAAAACGTCCTCCAGAATTCGGTTCATGCTTCAGGATGTCATAGACCTAAGGCTGGTATGTACCCGCTGAAGAAAACAAAAAGCATGGTCGTTGGCACTGCGGTAATGGGGTGTCTCTGGGATGAGGGTAATACTCCTTGATTACGGTAACAGGGGAATGTTACAGGAAAAATCTGTGCCCTGGTCCTTTGAAAGATAAGTACCTCTCTTGCTTTACAAAGGGCCAGGAGATCAGCAGTTGAATAGGTTAATTGCATTACATGTTTGGGCCCTGTCTGCAGTATAAACTGTAGCCATATTCTTGTAACCAATTTTTTGACATGCTCATCTGGCCTGATTACAACCGACTCGCTGAGCTTTGTCCACAGGGTAGGTTTTCCTTCCTCCCGTAACCTAACCGTGTCACGTGTTGTGTGTCTGTGCCTACCGCATCGCTGCACCTCTGTGTTATCAGTATATTCTGGGAAAGTGTGGACAGCTGTCTTGTAATGTCTGTACAGGAAACAGAGTGCCCAGAGCCAAACTGACACCCGTCTCGGGTATTCATTACACAGAGACCTAAGATGATCAGCCAGGCTGCTTATAAAAAGATAGCTAGGGAGCTGTCTATAAAGCAGGACAAAAATGTGCCCCACTTGTTACAAGAAGACAACTGCAACCGTCTGCACTTCTAGAAAACCCAGAACGTGGTTAGTTACTTTGATTACTGCTATACTATTAACTCGATTGTGTGAGGACGCAAATTACCTTTGGATCTGCGCATGTCAGTACGTTTCAAAATTTGGCCAGACTTGATGAAAATGGTCCCGTTCTAAACTGTAGAAATAACACTGAGCGAGAACACTTGAAGGGAACCAAAATGAGCAGTGTGGGTTGGGGCCTGCCCATGTTGTAATCAGTCTAATGATTCCTACATAAGCAAGGCTTTAGTTTATAATTAAGAGTATGTATACTGTATTCAAAGGTGGGATTGCAGCTTGTGCAGACGTAAATGAGCTAGCTTTAAACAAGTACATTTGGATTCTGAGAGCAGTGTGGCAATGGCAGCCCAAAACGCAGCACCATATTTACCCAGGGTCCCGAGTGGGTTTTGCAGCCGCTGCCCTGACTACTGTTATCATTACCCTGGCTGCAGTCAGAGTTAAGACTACATGTATGCATAGCCTAAAGTAATATATTCACAAATTTTAACCAGATTGTAACTAGGTCAGGAAATAAGCAAGTTTTATTCATCTCTCTCAGGTGTTTATTCTTGGGGTAGATGAATCTGTACAGGTTTACGGGTCTAATGAATACATCAATCACCTAAATTGTTTTTGTGTATCAAAAGTTCCACCACTTTCCATGGGATTTCCGTTTGGCCTTCATCAGATACATTATTCTTACAGCGCGGGGGGAGCGCTTTGCAAACGAACAAACAAAATTTCCCAGCCCGTGTTGTAACAGAAACAAATACATGGTGTTGTGCTATTAAGATTAGCTAATAAATCATTGTCTCCAGTTAAAACAGTTTATTCCTGCACTTTTCTCTTGTTAATTTTATTGTCTTCCCACAACATGGGGTGGGGGGGACTACTGAAAATGTCCTCCCACATATTGTTGCCTAGCAGACTTGGCACACTGATGGTACTTGCAGGAGATTGCACGCAGCTGACTTTAAGGATTGTGATGGATTACCGAGAAGCTACATGTTGAACAATGCATGCCTTATTCTCACCTTGTTCAGCAATCTCTTAATAGACTTCCCTGGCAATGCCCTAGAGCTCTTTTAAACCTTTGTTTACTGCCTTCACAGTGCAACTGGGTATCGCGGAGAGCAGATCAAGGCCCTAAGACAATTGAGCAGATTCATAAAGAAGCAAAAATTGAAGAGCAGGAAGAACAGAGAAAGGTCCAGCAACTCATGACCAAAGAGAAGAGGAGGCCAGGTATGTATTACCCAAATTAGTGGCCCATTTCTCTGCAAGATGCCTGTTAGTTTATACAAAGGGGCAAATCTGTATTTACTGATCCTTAGCGATCAAAGGATTTTTATCATGAACAGGGATGAGATTGGAGATGGTTGGAAAGCCTGTAGTACTTCTTTTGAGCAACCTGTGCAGTTTCAGGCATCATTCACCATTCCAGAAGATCTGGATAGTCTTGCTGAAGTGATGGCTGATGAGAAAACTAACATGGTTAGAAAGAAGGTCTTGTGCAAGTCTGGGTTCCAGTGCCTTGTCTGCCACAGATTCCCAGCACATGTTGTTATTTAATGTCTTTCTAGCTCTATTTTCCTCATTTATGAAACGGTAATAGTACCACATGGGTATGGTGATGCTCACTTCTTTTCAGTGTCCCAGAGATTTACAAGTATAAATTACTGTGTAAGAGTCTGATTCTGCCATCCCTACTTGAAGAGTGTAGCATTTTACTGCATGATTCCCAGAGTAAGATGCAACCCAATATGAAAAAGTGCATCTTAACCTGACCCAGGAGGGTTGGAGTGTTGTTGTAGCCATGATGATCCAGGAAATGTCCTAGAGACAAGGATGTTTTGTGGTGTCTTTTATTGAACCAGCTATGTAGGTGGGAGAACTGTTGGACAAGCTTTCAGGCATCAAGTGCCCTTCTTCGTGGTCCATCCGGTCTTAAATTGTTATCGGGCCTCAAAGGTAGCATGCCAGTAAGACGAACCCAGAGATGTTAGTGGTTTTCTGAGAGATGAGCCCAAAATCAGCCCTAGTTCTTAAAAGCAGGTGCAGACCCTTCTCATTTCATTCTTTTATACTAGTGCTACGGCTTGCTCCTTGCTTTGGCCAGTCCCAGCAGGTTCAGTAAGAGAGCGGTGAGTAAATCAGGATCAGGATATTTTCTCCAGCTCTCAGTCCATGAAAGAACCTTCCCTCCAGTCCTGTGGCAACTCAGGTTTTTTAAAAGCCGTTGGTGAGGAGGGACCTTGTTGAAAGCTTGGAAGTCCAGCTTCATTAGGTCAGCTGGATCCCCTTGTCCGGACACTTGTTAACACCCTCAAAGAACTCCAGCAAACTGGTGAGGCAGGATCTCCCTTGACTGAAACCATGCTGGCTCTTCCCCAGCAGATCACGGTTGTCCATACAAATGCTGGTTTTCTTTGCAATTAACAGAGCCTTCTTTCAGGTCCATCTCAGTCTTAGTCTTCAACCCAAATAGAAATAAAACACAAATATTTTTAAAATAGTCTCCAGTTTAAAATGGCTGGTGAGAAGACAAGCTTGGAGAGTAGTTTAACATAGAAGAACAGATTGTTAAAGAAACGCAAGCAAGATGAAACAATTGGCAAACAAAAAATAAAACCAAATAGGAAACAAGAATGGCTGAGACCCAGTGTAGAAAAACATTCTGCAGGACCCTTGCATGCTAAAGATTATAAAACAATTAAGTTGCCTAACTGTGCCATTTTCCTCAGAAAAGTATCTCCTCTGATTCCTGCCTGAAGCCCACGTGGTCGAGTTGCGCAGGGGATCTCACGGGGTGGTTGTTGCTTCGGTAACTTCCTGGCGTGGGATGTGGAGGGAGGGATTGCAGACATGGCTGCGATGCATTTGAACCATCCGTGCCGCGGTAACGATGTTGTGATTGACTTGATCGTGCAGGTGTCCAGAGGGTAGATGAAGGCGGATGGAACACCGTGCAGGGGGCGAAGAGCAGTCGAGTGCTGGACCCCACCAAATTCCTTAAAATCACTAAGGTTAGTGTCCGTGCACAAAATCACTTCCTGGCCGCTAAGTTACGTGGCTGTAAATGTGTTGAATGTTTGTTAAGGTCTCTGCAGGAGACGCTTTCATGCTCGGAGATACAAACCGGCCCCTGAGCCAGAGCTTGCTTTACATTTTTTTCAAAGTGTTTTAACATTTAAAATCTGGAGGGATTCACTTGATTCTAAAAGTTCATGTTTTGTTATGCTTACAAAAAGCAATAAAAGTCCCTGTTTTCTAAGGGACCCAAAGTGTCCTTGCACTAAAAAACTGTATGTTATAATGATGCAGAAAAAAAAAGCAAACTCGGAATCTGCCCTTTGAAATGGGATAGTACTTCAAGCAGCTAGTTCATGAGGTCTTTCGAATCTGTCAAAAATAAGCTCTTTGTTTCTTCAGCTTTTCAGTGTCCTGTCCGGTGTTGCATTAGTAGAAGGATAATGCCATCTCCGTTTTATAACAAAGCACAGCCAGTTGGTTTAATTTGGTGCTGTGTAGCCAAGAGGTGGCTTTAGCCCCAAACGCTGTATGAGCATCTAATGGTTATCTTTACTAACAAAGTAGGATT
Organism: Alligator mississippiensis; assembly: GCF_030867095.1. Taxonomy (NCBI): domain Eukaryota; kingdom Metazoa; phylum Chordata; order Crocodylia; family Alligatoridae; genus Alligator; species Alligator mississippiensis. Next base: position 2,708,127 of record NC_081836.1, read on the forward strand.
TCATGTGGCCTGTTGGGTAGGTGAGCACAAAGCCCCATCATTTCCTAGCGGTTTTTTCCCCAACAGAACAGTCTTGAGAGCAGCTTTGGAATTTCTAGCCATGGAGAACTCAGTCCTTCACAGAAATCAGGGTGATTCTCTTCTGTCGTTTGCTCTTAGTAATGCCACCCTACTGAATTTCACTTTCAGTGCGCAGATGTTCATGCAGTATAAAAATCAGACCTGGGCAGGATTAAATCTGTCCGCAAACAGAGTGCTGTTTGTTCCTCATGCGCTTTGTAAAACAGATCTCCAGCCTGGTGAAAGGCGTTCCGTCTGCTTTTGTTCCAGCCAGGAAAAGGTCCTCTGACTTAATTTAGTTTAAATACAGTTAGCTCCATGGGAACTTCAGTGACAGAAGGAAACAGGCTCATACAAAGAGAGCTGCAGGGTCACAGCCTGGTTGTCAATACAGTCCTTTACTGAGCCTTGCAGAATCAATGTTCTGTTCTTGTTGGACACTGCTTTTACTCTCCAAATCCTGACTGCTGCTCCTTACTGCTTGTAAACGTCTCACGGTGCCACGATTGTAAACGGAGTAGAAACATTTTACTCACCGCAAATAAACTGTTCTCCCAGGTATGTGATGTACCGATTCTTTGTTCCTTCCTTCTAATTCCTTTTAGTTGTGCTGCCCTTATCTGTAGGAAGTGCCTGATAGGCAGTGTTTTTCACCTGTACCTGGGAAGCATCTATTTGTGGTATGCTTTGCCATTCCCTGCCTTTTACAGTTTGAGGATTGCTCAGGAGTTTTTAAAGACGTGCCAGTACCAGGGTTGATGATCCAGCTTTATATGAAAAGACCCGTTTATCGATAGGAAAATCATCCCACTTGTGAGGTCTTGATCATACGTGTTTGTGTTCTACAGCCCACAATCGATGACAAGATTCAGCTTGTGCCTAAAGCCCAGTTGGGCAGCTGGGGGAAGGGCAGCAGTGGCGGAGCAAAGGCAAGCGAGATTGGTAAGTGAAGAAGGCTCCGCACCCCCACGTTGTGTTGTCTGTCCCTCTTGTTGATCCGTGAAGCAGCCGTGTCACTGTGGTACCCGGTGCTTGAAAGAAACTGCCTCACGTCCATTTGTTAGCACCGTCAAAATCAGTGCATTCATTTTTCAGTTCTCACTAATGGACCTTCCTGCCATGATTGCATGTGTGTAGTGCATGGTCCAGAATGCATCTGATGCAATAGTAGCATGCGAATAAACACAGAGGAAAGGTATTGACTGATTGCAGGCTGTGTTTCACCCGTTTCTTTTTAAGTGTTAAGGGATTCTGCCACTAACAAGAAAGCAAAGCACAATGATAAAATAGGTCAGCATCCTGAATAAGTCATTGCACGTAATAAGAGACAAAGGGCAAATTTACACCATGGCAAGAGCAGGGCACTCGCATGCTCACCCTGCCCGCTCACTCCCACGCGCCAGCTACGAACCTGGAAATACTCGGAAAGCTCCATCTCGGGTATAAGAACAGCCCCAAGCAGCCTCGCTAGTATGCTCCAGGTTTGGGGCGATCGTGTGGGCACAGGTTGGTGAGACCTATTCAGGAAAGGCCTGGCTGACGCAGGCTGCTGCCACAAGAACAGCGTGCCCAAGAGGCTGGTGTCACTGGGCCTGGGGGCAACAACATGAGGAAAGGTTCACCACACGCTTCAGCTCGCTGAGATATGTCCCGTTGTGTACGAGTACAGCTCGGTGCCAGTGTGACAGAAGTCTCTTCCGCCACCTCTCCTCGCAGCTCCAAAGCATAAACTTGGAAATACAAAACCCAGGGGACAGAATCCTATGGGGGGACACTCAGGACACAGCTCTGGCTGCTGGGCAGCATCGGTCTGCCAAGCACTCGCCCCTCTTGCATGGCACAGCAATAGTTACTTATGTGATGCTATAAGGAGCAGGAATAAAATGGAGGCCACCAGTCCCTTTCCCCAGTTTTTCTTGTTAGCAACTCTTGGGGGGCGGGGGGATTGTTTAAATAATTGTGTGACCATCGTTGCCTGGCTGGTCCTCTGTAACATTGTCTTCTGCCCTCTCCTGCAGACTCCTTACGACCAAGTGCCACTAGTTTGAACAGATTTTCTGCGCTGCAGCCTCCAGTGTCATCTGTATCTGCCTCATCTGCTTCCTCAGAGTTAGACTCTCGAAGGGCCTTAACTAGGTAAGAGTTGATCTCTTGATGGTACTTGTCACCCCGGTATTTATACGTCCCGGGGGAGTTCTCTTCCCCTCTGTGTGGCTGTTTCCCAGCTGCACACGTTGCCTTTTTGTCACTTGTGTACAGTGTGTGATGCTATTACCCTCTGTTGTGCGTGCCATGTGGGTGCACAGGTGTACACCAGGCTGTGCACTGGCTGGGTAGTGCATATTTGATTGCCATGAAATTGTAACCAGAACAAAACTGGTTACTAGCAGCTGCCGGAAGAGGAGGAAGATGGCTTTCCTATGTTTGAGCCACAGTAGCTGAGCAGTTAGGGCATTTGTCCAGGAAACAGGAGATCAGCAAAGCTAGGTTCACGCGGAGTTTTGAACCTTTATCTTTCTGAGTTCCCAGCACAGTGCTCAAGCCATCGTACCACATGCCAGGCAATATCTAATCTTCTCTCCAGGCCTTTTTCCTGAGAAAATTCCCAAGCCAGTGGTCCTTGACCTTTGTAGGCTTGAGGCCCAGCTTAGAAAATGCCAGCTCTGAGTTTTCACTCTCCTTTTTTTTTAAATCTGGAAAAAATAATAAAGCAATTCTTCAGTTTCTAAAGCACGCAGAAAACCCACAACAGGTCAGACTGGCTTTAACACTCTGGATTCCTATTTGAAATCTGTGGGTTCGTTTTGTGAGTCATGTTTGCCCAACAGTGCTAACACGGCCGTGTTGAGAATCACTGTCTTGAGCAATCAGCTGCTGGGGCTAAAGCAGAGAAAGTCTCTCCTCCCCTCTTCTTTCTGCCACGTATGCCCAGGTGTGTGCATACAGAGCTGTGTACCCACCCAGCCAGGGCACAACCTGCTGAGCATGCTCACTCTACGCACATATGCTTACATGTCCGCGCTGCACAGGTAATAGAAATGCACGCGCGTGCAGCTGGACGGGTGCTGCTTACGCAGACGAGGATAACCAAATTCCACCCCGAGGTTTTCTTGGTTTATTAGCCTGTCACAAGCCACAGAGAAGAAGCTTTAATTAAGTAAGGTGTTTCCCAAGCATGCCCAGGAGTTTTGCTGAATGGTTCAGATTAATTTAGGATCCATCCGTGTTTTCAAACATTATGGGAAATGTGGAGGCTGGTTTTTTGGTTTGGTTTTGTTTTGTTTTTTGCAATTAAAAAAGTAACCTTGCAGCTGAATGATTTTGTTCCTGTTGTTGCATCACACCTTAAGGATGCATTTATAAAAAGCTTACAAGAGTGCAATAAATGTTAAGTTTTAATAAATAGCTCATTTCTATAGATGGTTAGCAACCACTAGGCCACTTTCAACTGATGTACTTATCACTAGCAATATTGCTTAAAGCTTCTGTCTGAAACATATGAGCATCATCTATTATGAGTCTTTTCTTAACGCTGGCTAACATTTGCCAACAGTCTTCTACTTCTAACTGTCCCGAATAATTTTGTCCAAAGAATTGTCTAATGAATTTTTCCTCCAGATGATTGATTAATAAGCCATCCCTGCAGCTCCTTTTTTGCTGTTTTAAAATAATACTTGAGTATCTGGATCGGTAAAGAATTACCAGTCCAGCAGTTTCAGAGTGCAGCGGTGCCATAACCGATCACATTAAAGTTGGCTGTACCTTGTGTCTGCGGTATACGCCACAGGGTGTTTGTTCTTCTCAGATCTAGCGGGCAGGGGGTCAGACTACTGAAGATGTGGGTTTTGTCTGTATTCCAGACTATAGCCATCAAAAGATTAGAAAATATTTCTCTTTGGCTCCATTTTGCCAACTTGTAGTAGAGAGGAGATGTGACCAATGTTAATTCCTCACAGTTGAACAGGTCAGAACCTTCCATGTGAATGCTTCTTTATTTTCAGTCGTGGGAGCACAGGCAGAGAGAAGAATGACAAACCGCTCCCATCGTCAGTCACTCGTCCAAGCACCTTCTTGCGGGGTAGCAGCAGTAAAGAGCTGCTGCTAGATAATCAGGCGCAAGAAGAACAGCGGAGAGAGATGCTAGAGACTGTGAAACAGCTAACGGGAGGCATGGAGATAGACAGAAACAGTGCGGAGGCAGACAGGAACAAAGCCAAGGAAACCGGTAAGAAGCTGCTCCGTGAGCGCTGGGTTAGTACTCTTGGGGCTCGTGAATTCGGAGAATTTGCTAAATCTGCAGAAATGTGTAAGAAATGACAATATAAGTGACGGTTTCCATCCGCGCTGTGTTGCTCTTGCTGTCAGTTCCTGGATAGACCTCGGCAGGACCCGTGTCAGATGGATGTTCTCAGTGCGATGGGTGATCAGAGCCTCTGTAATGAGGTTCAGAGCCCTGTGTAAGAGTAGACTGGCCTTTGGCTGCTATTGGGATGTGGTGGTTTTGAAAGCCCTATGTGCAGATGTTTGGGCTAGCTGCCAAGGCCACGGGTAGAAGTTTTGTTTGGAGCGTGCCGACCAGCAAGGGTGTAGCTGTTCGCACCCAAGGACCCACTGCAGAAATATCCCTCAAAGGAAGAGGAACATTTTTGCAGCACTTCCTAAAGCATCTGCATGCTCCAGCAGCACACAGCAGAGGGTTTGCTTGGTCCTCCAGCATCACAAAGTGCTCTCTTCCCAGCCCTCAGTCACTGAGCACTCTCCAGTGGACTCCAGGGGCTAACAGCAGTGCAGGGATTTCTGCTCTCCAGCCCTGGGGCGGAGCACTGTCACTACTTCCTTTCACAGCCGCGGTGGTTCAGTGAATTGGGGAGTGCAGGGGCAGTGCATTTTCAGTGGAAGGCCCTTGTGCTTTTAAGTGTGATCCCCGTGGGCCTGACCCCGTGTTTCCTATACGACGTTCTGCACCTTCATTCCTGGCGCTGTCAGTGGGCTTTGTGTATGCTGAGCAGCTGGTAAAATGGAGTTGGTTAATCCAGCAGAACCAATATTATTTCTGCCCAGCTGAAGTGAGGTGCTGCACAGGGGCTTATCAGAGTACCTGAGCGTAACAGTCATTGTGTATTCAGGATGCATCTCCACTCCCGTAACGTTTCCCAGCGCCGGGAGCTCAGTGGTGTTAGCATTGTGCCCCCGAACTGCCCAGAGCGAGTCTTTGCGCAGCAATGTTAAAATGCGGGGGGCAGCTGACACCTCACCTGCGCGGGTTTCCATCGTCGCTCCCTCCCGGGGGGCTGCGGGACCAGCAGCCCGGTAGCGAGGAAATGCAAGGAAAGGTTCCACACGTTGTGGGCTTCCTGCAGCAGAAAGCACGAGGCAGATCGTGACGGCAACCACAATACGAGCACTAAACAGCAGCAGTAACTTCCAGCGCACAGGGCGAGCCCATCTGTTCAGTCAGGCTCTTTCCTGAAGTGGTTTGAAGGGAAGGAGGTCCAGACCCAGCGGACGGGTCAGGAACATGATCTTGGGGCTTCTCCTTTCTATTGTGGATACTGGAATTTAACTGGGGAGATTCTTTCATTGCCGCCGGTCACAGTCAGCATGTCATAAATGTGCAGGGAGAGCTGCTGTCGCGGTCCAAAGATTCATTATTTCACGTCTGGCGAGTGCTTTGAAGGTGTAAAATACGGTGGCAGTGCCAAGTATTGTTACTGCACAAACTGAGACGGGCGATTTGTGGACATATGGAGGGTTCACAGAGGGGAGAATCAAGCTAAATAAGAAATGATTTATGCCCGATGATCAGACCGGCTCAGAAAGACGGGCCGAAAACTAGGCCCGAACTCTGTGTTACCTTCCCACGATCCCATTTCCAAATCAGCTCTCTTTCAGTCATCACGGTAGAGCCTGCCTATCAGCAGTTGCTATTCGGCCAGAAGGAATGGCTGAGGGAGACCGGCCGGATTCATTTTTAGTTAAAAACATTTTTTTTGGATGTGAAGACGATCTCCTTATCCAAGTATCTGTTTTCTCTCCCTCGTTACCAGCCAAGCCAGAAACTGCCACAGCTCCGGTACAAGACAAGCCTTCGCTATCAGAAGAGGAAATGGAGAGAAAATGCAAATCCATCATTGATGAGTTTTTGCACATTAATGATTATAAGGTAAACGGAACAACAACTTCATCTTGCAGGATGTGTAGCAGTTGGACTTTCACATTTTTCTTTTTGGGGGCAGTGTCTTTTTAAATGCCCATTCTTAGGTCTTTAATGTAAAAATGTGAGACCTTTGGGAACGTAGGCAGCAGGGATGAGTGGGCAAATGTAGCGCAGCTCTCCAAGTACCTTTATTCTTCCATTGCTAATGACAGGGGAAACAGTCCTCTTTGTGCATTGTAGAAAAATATATGTGCATCTGTCATGAATCGCAGTTCTGCTATAATGGCATTTCTGTGCCGGATGCTGAAAGCTAGAGAGAAACCAGCCAGAAGTTTGTCAGCGCGCCCGCTGTCCTGATCTCAAGGCAGATTAAACGATAATAAATGTTGAAGAAAGTAATGCGGGGTATTTTTAGTAAATATGGAGAACTGTAGAGGAACTGTCATACTTCTTAGTTAATGGTTGCAGTTGAGTTTCCTTTGTAAACCACATCTTGCCTCATGCTCCAAAATCCACAAAAATTGTCAGGCACAAAAAGGATAGTTTAGATTTGGAGTCAAGATAGCGTGTTCTTCACAGTGTATTAAGTGACAACGATGAGAGATTCCTGTATTTCTTCCCTAAAAATAGAGACATTAATCACATTTCTAAAATTCTTCTAAATATTATAATCAAACGATGGAAAGGCAAGAGCTAACTCCTTTTGTACTGGATTCCTGCTGACTTGGGTCTAGTTCCCAGGACAGACATTTGGTTTATTTATTAAAGACCAATTTCAAGAATTAATGACACTGGATTTAAAAATGGCACCGGGGAATGGCGACTCTGAGGAACTCGGCAGGGGTTGCGAGAGGGGCTGCTCAATTCCTTATCTTTTAAAATATAAGTCTCCAGCCCTTTTCTGTTCTGAGCTACACCTCAAAGTGTGCCCTTGCCTGGTCCACTTAGTTTCTGTGCTCACGGATATAATGAAACTGTGCTGTGGCCGAGTACGTGTGATTTTTCATGAGAGCTGTACAAAAGACAGTCAAAGTAGTGAAGTCCAGTTAGAGAAGCGTACCCAGAAATCCATTTCTTGAGGCTGTGTGAGGGGGTTCTGGTTGTATTGTGGTTTTTAACTCTTAATACTCTTGAAATACAATATACACTGCACGCACTGATGCATGCCTACAACCTTGCCTTCATCTTAACAATTTTTAGGATGGAAAATGTCAGTAGAAACAGCCCGGCTGCTTCATCTCTTCGGTCCGTTGTGTTTAATCTAACTAGAAATTAAAAGTCTTTTTTAGCTTTGTGGGAGCTTCTTATGAGACTGAGGCTATACAGCCAGTCATTCAGTGGTCGGTCGTACAGATCCCTGCCCACGCTCTCCTTGTTCTCGGAGGTACTAACATGCCCCTGATTTAAAAGTTGGCCCTAACACAAGAGTCTGGGGTTACCTTAGGCCCAATATCTGTGGGAAATAGCCCCTTAGAAACACCAGACGTTCTTCTGGGGCTCCCTGGTCATTCTCCAGCGCTACGTTTGTATGCAGTATAAAATGCAGGTGCCAGAATATAGCTCTAGCAGTAAAAAGTGTTGCATTTTCCACATAGTATTTACATATTTTCTGTGTCATTACATTACCTTTTTATAATACAAGTATTACCATGCCAGGTCAGACACGTTATCCATGTCCTCTCTCTGACAGGGGTCTGTGGTTTGAAGCCGTAAACTCCATAGAAAAAGCAGTTCCATGATGATGGGGGGATTTTCTTCCTAAACTCATAAATTAGTGGCTGGCTTCTGCCCTCAAAGTGTGGTCGTTTATTTTAAAAGTCTGCACATCGCAACTGCTGACGTTCTCAATATCTAATTCTTAATTTTGCTTCCTACTAAGTTTTGAGTTTCAGTGGTGGTTTTTTGGCCAGAGATGAATGATTCATCCTTGCCTTTCAGTTTCAGTAAGTGTGTATCAAAATAATGACAAAAGTTTATCAAAAGTTTATCACTGTTGACCTGAAGCAGTGTCTGACAGGCTTTTGTTCAGTGCAGAGCGTCTTCCAGCTTTGCCTGCCCGCTTGTCTCCCCGGGCTCAGAGACGTGACCCTCTCTTGTTTGAACAGGAAGCAATGCAGTGCGTGGAGGAGCTGAATGCGCAGAATCTGCTGCCTGTTTTTGTGCGAGTCGGAGTGGAGTCTACCCTGGAGCGGAGTCAGATCACCAGGGATCACATGGGCCAGTTACTACATCAGTTGGTGCAGTCAGGAAAGCTAAGCAAGCAGGACTTCTTCAAGGGGTTGGTATTTTGCCACATGCACGTCTAAATCCCTGATGGTTTTCTTTGGTGTTAATTTGAAACACGTGCTCCTTTTGCTGCGAGATACTTGCTTCTCAGCTTCTTCTAAAAGCAACAGCATCTACTAAACTGTATACCTTGTTGAGGGCATTCGCCTTCCAGGGCCTCCAAGAGCACGACCATATCGGAAGTATCCTTTGTTGTGAAAGAGAAATTATCTATATTAGCCGTGGGGGGGACCCGAGTAGTAGATGGCACTAGTTGGCTTCATGCTATTGGGAATTTCTGCTACAAATCGAAAGGATTTACCCCAGTGCTGATTTACTTTAGAGAAGAAGAAAAGAGTCTCCAAGATTGGATTTGGGTTTAACACCTGGCGTATTATTTTGTCTGTTTTCTAAAGCTTTTCAGATACTTTGGAGATGGCAGATGATATGGCCATTGACATACCCCACATTTGGTTGTACCTAGCTGAATTGGTGACCCCCATGTTAAAAGAAGGAGGAATCTCTATGAGAGAACTTATAACGTAAGCACATCTATTTTTCTGCTAGTAACAGTCGAGCCTAACAATCTGCCTGATTGTACCACCGTCTTTCAGCAGGCTAGACAGGACTAAAGTACGAAACTGTATTTGATGGCTGCTACAACACCCGCCAAGTTTTGTTCCAAAAAAATTAAACGTGCGTTGACATGGAGCTGTGGTTGTGGGGAGCTCACTGCTGCGTAGTCACGATTTCTGTGCTTATGTTCTGTTTTAAAATCATTTTCTCCACCAGCCATGGTCAGCCCCTGATTCTTAATAGACAAATTGCAAACAACCACGCGTTGTAAGACGAGAGTTATTAACAGAAAATGAGGCCCTAATTGTTTAAAAGAATCTGAATTTCGCCTTAGTTTTTGAAGGTGCAGTTTTTCACCCACGAACTGTTTCGTCCCCTAAACATCTGTTCCTTTGATGTTAACCGTGACCACAAAACTGCACCCACAAAAATGGAAAGAGTTTTCCAAAGTCACCTCACTTCCACATTACTGTTGTCATCGTTTAACATTTATATTATGGCAGCATGTAAAAGTCCACCAGGCTGGTGCCCTTTTCTTGCAGGTGCTCTAGTTACCTACAGGAAGTGGCCGTCCCTGCCCCAAAAACACATATGGTTGGAAAGGTCTTGCAATAAGCAGAAAGTCCTAGATAGAAATAAGGTACAGAAGCATCTTAATTAGTTTTCTTGTGGCTGGTATTTCAGTCCCAGTTTTTCTAGGTTGTAGTCTGACCTCAGCACAGTTCTGCATCACTGAAGTCAGTGGGAACTTGAACAGTGACAACAAAAGAGTATAAGAAAAATATTTCTTTCTCTTTTCTTCTAGAGAATTTAGCAAACCTTTACTTCCTGTGGGAAGAGCTGGGGTCTTGCTTTCTGAGATATTGCACCTTCTATGCAAACAAATGGTAAGTAGCCAAATGTGTAGTTTGTGCTGGATAAAGCAAAACCATGCTCCTGCATGAAGGGCATGTGCTCACATTTCCCATGTGAAGATGTTCAGAGATGGACACATGAGTCCGGATAACATAAGAACCCACCACTGCACCCCAAACTTCAGACCAAACCTTACAACGGGGGCGGGCAGTTATTTCGGGTGGAGGGCCGCTTACTGAGTTTTGGCAAGCCATCGAGGGCCGCATGACAGGCAGCCAGGGACAGATAAATATTAATTTTCTAAATTTTTTAGGGGCCCCGCGGGCCGGATAGAATGGCCTGGCGGGCCGCATCCGGGCTGCATTTTGCCCACCCCTGCCTTTTGAGGTTCCAAAAAGCTGGGTTAACTTTGTTCTCATCCCTTTTCCCTTTTGCAGGTACCTTTGCACCTGGCTTCTTCCAGAAGCTAGAGTGTTGAAATACTGCAAGAGGGACGTTCTCAAGGTATTTCTGGGCTGGCCAGAAGCAGGAAGTACCGGAAATCTTGCAAGAGACCCCGTTCTTGCAGATCGGAGGTTATGAGAGTTCGGATAAGATTCAGATGGCCGTTCAGACTTCTGGGTGCTTATCCAAACTATAGACCTACAATCTCTCAAGATTCACCCATCGCTAGGGGTAGTGACACCTATTTACCATGGAACTTCTAGAGCTCTCTTACTTACTTCCTTCACGGTGTACCCAGGGAGCGTGGTGGTTTACCTGTAACTCTGAATCTTTTTGTTATTTAATTTTATTTTAAAAGTCCAGCTAACTAATGCACTCTGAGCACTCTCTAACTCGACCCTACGGAATCCCTCACCTCTCTTTAAAGCATGCATTCAGATGAGGCCGGTTGTTCCAGAAACCTTTCCATAGACCAGTTCCTTAATGTGGATGAAAACATGTGTTTTATTAGTAAAAATGAGTATTCTGCTCATTTAGACTGAAAGTTGCCATTTTGTTTGTCATTTTGTAAACCGGGAGAGGATCCACGATCCTGTGGACAGGGCACAGGGCCACGGTCAGAAAACTTGGGCTCTGTTTCTGGCTCCGTCTCATCTTCTGATGTGACTTAAGAAGTCACGTAGGACAGAATTTGCAGACCCGGGTGTGTACAGTTAGATGTTGGTATATATATTAATCATCCAAATCGGAGGTCTGATTCTGAAAATACGCTAAGAACACACAGCTTCCAGAGCCTCTGTCATCTACCTGTGAAAACCAGGCACTTTTATCAAGGTGTCTGGGCGTTGTGAAGCCAAATTCATTAATGTTAGCAAATCCAGAGAGCCTTGGATGGGTGGCTTTTGAGGAAGAGATACCATATTTTCCTGCATACCGCACCCCTCCAAAGCAGGCATGCACTTTGGTTTTGGAAGGCAGAACGTAGAGGAAAGAGATTTTTCCCAGAGTCGTGGCCGACTGCGTGACATAAAGTTAGTCCTCCTGGAACACAAAGTGTCCTGGAAGTGTGGCCCCCAGGAGACACTCTGGGTGCGGCATCAGAAACAGGACAGCAACAAGCTGAGGCCCCGGACCCCTGCGAGGGTAATAGCAAGACTATTCCTTCTTTACTGTAACTCGTTCTTTTTATAAGCTCCTGTAAATAGCAGTGTTGTTTCCACGCCACAAGCCTCATCGGGATACTACGCACTGCAAGCCACAGCCCACGTGCCCTGAGCCAGCTCCAGTGCAGCTTCAGGCACAAACTGCGGTGGGAGGGTTTACATAGGACTTTGTCTCTTGCTTGCTGGGACCAGAGGGAAGCAGCAGCCCTTGGGAGCATACGGACACTGCGCTCTATTCCACCCTGCTGTTCCAGCAAAGAAAAAATCCTCTTCCCTATATAAGACAAATTTGGGGGGCTGATGCAAGGAGAAAGGTGTAGATTCATAGATTCTAGGGTCAGAAGGGACCTCAGCAGATCATCGAGTCCAACCCCCCCCTGCCTGGGCAGGAAAGAGTGTAGTATCAGAGTAAATACAGTAATTACTACTACAGTTATCATCATTAGCATTATCACTAATATCAGCTGGCATATCAAGACTGGGGATTTCTGAAAGGGCAGGTATGAAGTGTAGTAGGTGCACGTGGTTTTTATGATGCATGTAGAAAATGTCTGCGCATTTTGCAAATGACTTTTCTAAAATGATATGCTCCCGTTGTATTAATTTCGAGGGGTGGGAGGAAAAGTGATTTCTCTGGAGTCAGAGGGCAAAGGAGTAGCAGAACCCCAAAGTAGACTCCAAGTCATCTGACCTTCAGTTCTGTATCCTCTGTACTTGTGCCGTGCTCTGTCTGTTGGTCCCTTTATTGTAATGTAGATCATCTTTGGTTAAACATACTGAAAACTCCATGTTCATTCAGCTGCATTTACACATGGCATTAGGGTGTTTTGAACCCCCTGCACATTTACACGTGCCTGTAAAAGGTAGGGTATTGTAACGCCCCAGCACGGGCTTCCAGACACCTTTTGGGTACGGATGGGCAACCTGTTGTGAGGCAGAACAATTATGTATTTCTATTCGTGCAGCTGTGCCACTCCAGCCTGTTTTAAACTTGTGCGGCTTCTCTCCAGTTTTAAAAACTGAACCAACTGCTTTGTATTGTAGAGCCATAAGAAAGTGGGAGCCTTATGGAGGGAGGCTGGCCTCAGTTGGAAGGACTATTTACCAGAAGGAGAGGACGTACACACCTTTCTCATGGAGCAGGTAAATTAGGAGCAGTCTCCACTCAGACACAGCTCTGCGTGCTGCCTTTGTATAAGACGCGCCTGGCAGGGGATGGGTTTGGTCTGCTGATTTCTGGCACGTGGTCATACTCGTGCAGTTCTTTCCTATCCTGACATGTCATCAGAGAGAAAAATGAAGATGAAGTACTTTGCTCATTCGGATTAGATTTAGATTAGATTAACACCTTTGTCTGGGATTTCAGAAAGGAAAGGAAGCATCCTCTAATGTCCCAAGTGCAGTGTCTGCTGATTTGCAACCAGCTGGCTTACGTCTTTGAAAAGGAGTTGCAGGCATGATATTGAGGCGATAAGAAGACAGAGTGGACAGTTCAACTGAGGATTTAACTCTGTGAAGGGAGCGGAATAAATCATGAGGGTGACTTAACCTCCCGCTTTGGGTTTTGGTTCCATTGGGCTGTGCACGCCGAGCCGAGTCCCCAGTGGATGGATGCTCCCGCGGGAATGCCTGGCCGCGGTGCTGGCAGTGACACAGGTGGCACTCTTCCTTCGAGTCAGTGCAGGGACACTCCTTTGATCCTGCTTTGTGCAGGGACTGAAATATAGAACCGAGAGCTGGGAACTAGCGATCGTCGTAGGTCTTGCACGTGGTTTGCCAGAGCAGGGTGTTAGTTTCTGCTGCCTGAAGGGATTCCGGCTCTGGTAATTGCATTCGAGCTCCATGTGGTTCCAGTTGAACAGTGTACGCTGCTTCACTTGATGGGCTAAAGTATTGTCAAGTGTTGGATATCTTTCCCTTCGGGTGACTGCATTTCTTTGCTAGATGAATTCATGTGCATAGCTTGCATGTCGCTGTGACTCGTGAGTTGCTTTATGATTCTTTGGAATGAAAGAAAACATGTAAACCATTGCAAGAACTCGTGTTCATTTGTAAATACCGTAAAACAGAGTAAAATGCAGCTTGTTCTTTGGCTTTCAGCTTGATACAACGTAGAAAAGTATTTTGAATAGTTTCTCATTATACAACATCTCCTGTTGCAGAAATTGGACTTCACAGAGTCCGACTGTTCCAGTTCCTCAGAAGCACTTTCAGAGAAAGATCTCTCTGCTGAAGAGCTAAACAAACAGCTAGAGAAACTCATTATTGAGGACAAGACGAACGATGAACAGATCTTTGACTGGGTAGAGGTATAAAGACCATTTTCACCCTCCCTGCTCACACTGTATTGACCATCTTTGGGAACATGATCACACCCTCCAGAGTCAGCTCCGCATGTTGGCACACCTTCCTGTTTTTCCCCTGTGTACCCAGCCACTGTATTTAGACACTTTCACAAAGCAACTCCTCTAGGTTGCACAGTTTTCAGTCTTCGTGGAACTAGACAGATGTTTGGATTCGCTGTATGTTCATCTCTGGATGGGGTGCAGAGCAGTTGTGTTGGTGCCTGCTTTCAGTTCAGAAGACTGCATTACGTTTCGGTGATGCACCCACCCATGGCCTGACATCTTAAACGCTTTCCTAGTAGGAGCTTTGTAACAGTAAGATGCAGCATGGTTTGGCACAGCCAAAGATCATAGATAAAAAGGTTAATTTGTTCCAGTCCCACGCTACCCAGAAGATACCAAGATAGTTTTGGCTGTAAAGCCAACATTCGCAGAGCAACGATAATCATAATTTGTAAAGAGAAAATGTAAAGAAATCTGCAAAAAAAATGTGACATCTTATTTGCTAATTGCTTGTTAAATGCATAGTTTTTCACCCTGAAAACCATTTTTTTCCAAGAAGCAGTGCCACTCTAAAACCAGACACACCGTTCTAGTCTCTTCCCCAGCTCGGGGGAAAAGTGGGATGGTGGTTCTTTGTGACGCAGCCTCTGCATAGCCCCAACACAAGCCCAGTGTTTGAGGACCGTGCCACATGGAACGCCTCCCAAGCTGTTAGCAGTGGCGGACCTGTGTGTCTGACCCACGTTCTGGACCCAGGAGTGTGAGCGCCCTGTTCTCCTGCTGCTCGCAGGTCTGCTCAAGCTCTGGGTGCGTCCAGCAAACCAGAATTGGTCCTGTTTCTGAAATGATGCAGAATCAGGTTAATCCTGGTCAGTGTTTGCAGCTAAGCTTTCACTAGCACTTTTTTGGCTGCACCTGTTGGTGTCCCCAGAAATGTGTCATTTTTCTCCTGTTTTAAAGTAAGCACCATCTAGTGCAGTAAAACCTAGGAGCAGGTCAGTCCTGGTCCTGGCCCTGGCCTGGGCTCTCTGTTATTAGCCATTCTGTGAGCTCCTGTCTGTGTGATGAGGATAAGATTCTCCTTGCATGGGAATTGTGTAGGTTCACTGGTCACAAAATACTCAGCACTTTAGAAAACGTGAAGTGTTGAATTTGTACTAAGTATTGTTATTACTTCAGAATGCGTCTGGCAGAATGACTAGTGGATGGGCATCGTTCAGACATTGTACCGTGCTCGCAAGAGCTCTGTCGGTGTATGTTGACATAGCAAAGCTATTTTCAAGAGGTTTAAGGGGAAGATTAATTCTCTTACGTGGGGGATGAATTGGATTCCTACTGCAGCACGTTTTGCTGAATTTGTGCTCGGTGCCAGATTCAGCCGTGGATTTTGGAAACGCTGGTGTGCACAAGTGTGCATTTAACTGGTCCGTTTGCTCTTGGTTTCAGGCTAATCTAGATGAAAGCCAGATGAGTTCACCTACATTCCTTAGAGCTTTAATGACAGCAGTTTGTAAAGCAGCTATTATAGGTAAGTAACTGTCAAGGTAACCGCTAGACAAAACATCAAATATGGGAAGAATTAATTTGGAGATGTTTATGTTTTAGTAGCTTATTTTTCCCTTTAAAGCTGATTTTCAAAACCAGATGCACATTAAGGTTTTGGTCCCAAGTTGCAGAATTTGAGATATTGATACCACTGACACGTGCCAGACGGCAGCAGGGCATGGCAGTTCCTTGAGCGCAGATCTGCCAGGACCCCTCACATCCTGCCTGCAGTGCCCCTGGCCTCGAGAGAATACACTGCCACTTGCATCGAATTGCAGTTTGTTAATTTTCCAGGCTTAACTGACAGCTGTTTTCCACCCCTGCCACGCTGAGCGTGCAGACCTATTTTATCTTGTCAGATGCCCACACACGAGCTGGAACCATGGGTTATAATGGAAAAGAAATCATCTTGTCTGTCGAGTACTAGCAGGGGTTTTATATCTGAAGGAAATCTTTTCTTTGGAAAGGCCACTTAAAGCAATTATTTGAATATGCATTAAGCACGAACTTCCCCACGGTAATGGCAGTCAGTTATAACTGCAAGGGAAGTGTGGGCTCTGGAGTAAGAAAATGAGAACATCAGACCCTCCGGGGTGTTTTCATTAAGTGCTGCTGGCCAGTGAAAACATCTGGTCAGTCCCTTCAATCTCTGTAATTTTACTACTGGCATCTGGCAAGACAAAAAAAAAAGCGCTCATAAAATTCCCGTTTGTGCTTCCAGCTGTACGAGTGACAGCCACATTCACGAGGCAGCAGGATTTGGTCCCTGGTCTCATTCTGTAGATACGGCTTTTGCTTTTAGTTTTCTTTGTTTTCTTTTCAAGCAGCTCTGCCTTTTCTCCTGTATAGTGGATGTGAAATCTTTGCTGAGGTTTCCAGGGATCTGCAGAGCAGGAAGACTGCAGTTTTTCCTTCAAAGTGTGAGGCTAGAGAAAAAGTGGTGTGGTCTCAATACTGTAGTGACCCCCCCTTAAGGAACAGGGACCGTGTGAGGGTAGCAGCTGCCGTGTTCCAGGGTCAGGGACGGAAATGCCCACGTGGCCTCAGAGCTTTAAAAAACCGTTCTCTTTTTTTAAAGCGTCTGCTCTAGGAAGGAGTACAACTGGATTTCTTCTCTCTGTGGCATGGATTTGAGAGGGAGGAAAAATCCAGAGCTCCTTTTTCCCTGGGAGAGTAAATCTTTTTGGTGCCACCTAGCGTTAAAGTCCAGATGCGGCAAGATCTTAGTATGGATACGCCGGTTGCTGCTCGGCCTGTGCTCTGCAGAAATCAGTAATGTCTTCTGTTACCATTTTCTGGACTACCTCTGTCTATTTTTTATTTCATTGTTTTACCAAGGTAAAGCTCTCTAAATTGTGCTCTCAGGGGACGCTGCCTGAAAGCGGCTGAGTGTTTTTTCCATATTGTAGGGTGTTTCGGCTTTGTCCTCTCTCTTGTGGCTGTGGCATGTGAGGATTGGAGTGGACAATTTTTAGGACTCTTTGCATAAGTAGCTGCCTGCAAAGTCCTTTTTGTGGATGTCTTAACCAATTGTTATATACTTAGATTTTTTTTAACTTCTGATTCTGGTTTCAATTCCTGTGTTTGCTTTTGAAAGAACAGGTGTTTGTAGTGATTTCTGGAAACCTCATAGCAAAAAGTAACAAGTTCAGCACCTGCCTCTCTCTCTTCTTAAGAGGTTTGAGTCTTCAGATGCTTGTACAAGAGTTAGCTAAGGTGATTGCAGTTTTGTTGCACATACACAAAGTCTGCATAGGGGTCTGGCAGAACAAATGACTCGGTCTCTGAAGGTGTTCTTTGGATTTGGGGACTTCCAAGAAACAGTGTACACGCTCCTATTGGGGAGAGAGCCCGTGTTCAGAGACCACCTAGCTTCCATTTCCCATCTAGCGTCCTGAGTAAATAAAGATGTTGGAAAACCTGCCCCTTGCCTCGCATCCACCAAAGGTAACTCTGGTTCTTCTCTTTTCTCTAGCGGACTCGTCTAGCTTCCGTGTGGACACTGCTGTTATCAAACAGAGAGTGCCGATCTTACTCAAGTACCTAGACTCAGATACAGAGAAGGAACTACAAGCACTTTATGCACTACAAGCATCAATAGTAAAACTTGATCAGCCTCCTAGTAAGTATTTTCTGTGTCGGGGATTTGAAAAATGATTATGCGGCATGAGAGGGAAAGTTGCCAGGTGTACAGCTAGGGCTCAGATAGAGCATGATAGAGGTTATGTTCTTTCCGAACAGGGAATTGAACCATTTGGGTTGGTCTTAAGGGATGGGGGCAAGTAGCCAGCCTGGTGATATCAGAGATGTTATAGCACCTGGTTAGCCACTTCATGACTTGAGAGCGAGGCTGTCCCCCAAGCTCCTGGCTGAAGGAGATGGTCTGTGGCTGCTCCCATTATAAGCACTCGTTGAGAGAGTGTAAGAAACATCCGTGATGTGGAGTGAGAGAAAACTAAAGTCCTGTGCTTACACCTAAGATGCCCAGCCAGTTGTGGGGTGTGACGGCTCCCTTAATTGTCAGTGCATTTATACATTGTGCCATAGAGGTATACAGGATCTTGGACTGGGTGGGACAGATTGCCAGTCCTGTCTGAAATACATGACAGTTCAAAGACACAGCGCAGAACACAGCCTTTTATGGCTGTGACATTCAGGTATTTTGCAGAGAAACTGGAACGGTGAGGGAGTCTCAGAGAGGAATGGGGCAGAGCAAGACCAAACATCCCAGTGCCTTTCATTTCTCTCAGTGCTCATGCCAGTATTGGTAGCCATCGCTCTAGCCGTGTGGGCGATGAACAGGGTACGATCAAACCCTGCAATAAATAGGTGCCTGTGTTGCAGCGCACAGCTGGTTGATGGTGTCGGCATTGTAAGACTAGTGAAACGAGGAGGCTCAGGGTGGATCACCCATGGAAGCATGCTGGTGCCTTTCAGTGTAGTACGTCACAGCACGTTCCGTGGGCGCTGAGGTACATGGCTGCCCCACATGCTATTGGCTTGCCAGTCATCCAGAAATGTATGGCCAGGCTGTAAAGGTCAGGGGGCGGCAGCCACAGCAAAGGGGGCTGCTCAGGGCCCATTCCCAGCAGTGCAGGCGTCTCTCTCCCACCTCTTGCAGGAGGAGGAGCGCTCAGGAGGCCGCTCGTGAGGGAGCACACTGTGATTTGGCAGAGGAGAGACATTGCATAGCAGGGGGTCGGGGAGATGCACTGAGGGGAAGTTTAGTTGGGGGAGAGCAGCTGGCACCCGGCGCAGTTTCTAGGGACATAGGCAGGGGATTACTGGCTGAGGGAGGTGGATGGGTTGTCTCCCTCTGGGCTCAGCTGTGGATGTTCCTGGGCCCAGGGAGGCTTCAGCTCTCACTGCTAGAGGATGAGTTTTGCTTTACGAAACTGCGGCACAACACGGGTGCGACCGAACGCTGTGAATTGCTGCGTTGAATGATACTGAGAATTTTTAAAAGACCCTGGCTTCTGGGGACGTGGGAGAGGGCATCAAAGCACGTCTGTGATAATGAACTACACAAATCAAGTATTTTTGTCCCTTATGTAAAAAAGTTTGGTTGTCCATCCAAAGTTTGCAGATTGTCAGTTTAAAAAAAAAATGGTTCTTGGTATGGCAGCTGCAGCAGCCACAGATCTGAACTCTTCTGGCACAAACAGTCAGGACACAACTGCTATCAGTAGAGATCCCTTAGACTTGCTTCCTCACTTTTCATCTCAAAGGCCCCTTTTATTGAGAGACTGGTAATTATCCATCTCTTTCCTTGGCTTCCAGCTACTGTGCGCTACTAAATGGATGTTGTCCCCCTTGCAGATTTGTTGCGGATGTTTTTCGATTGCCTGTATGACGAGGAGGTAATATCAGAGGATGCCTTCTACAAGTGGGAAAGCAGCAAGGACCCGGCAGAGCAGAACGGGAAAGGAGTAGCACTGAAATCAGTCACCGCGTTCTTCACGTGGTTACGGGAGGCGGAAGAGGAATCAGAGGATAATTAAAACTTAAAATACAGAAAACAAAGCAAACAAAGAAACAATTTAAGTATTTTTTTAAAAAGTTTCACGTCTTCGCCAATCACAGTGCAGCAAGGCCAATTCTCGCGCAGAACCCCCCCCTTCCCCCACACATGCACGAGTGGGAGAGGAAACAATAGATAAACACAAAGGTGATCATGGAGGAAATAAGGTACTTGAAAAAAATAAGTAAACTTCAAACCTGAGGGCGGGAGCACTAAACCAAAACACATGTATTATTTATAGAAAATATTTTGTTTTAATCTTTTTTTTTTTTTCCTTTCCTTTTTAAGCAAGGACTCATACTTAAAAAACAGATCTGTTTAGCAAAAAATAAAAAAAAAAAACAGTTGAAAACTTTTAATTTATTATTTTAAGAACTGCAAATGCCAGTGTAATTTTTAAATTTGCAGTTTCTGTAAACAAATTGTATAATAGAAGAAAAAAAAGCAGAAAAATAAATGTCCCTCCCCTTCAGATGCACCTCAGTTTTGTTTCAAAGCATGGTAGATAGACAAAACTTTCAAGGGGGTTTGGGGTGAGCTAGGTGAGGAAGAGATCCAATTTTTTTTTTAATTGTCATCAGATTTTTCTGCCTGCCTCTCCGCTTGCTTCAGAAATTAAAAAGAAAAAATAGTAATCAAACGTACATAACTTTGGAACAGGAGGAAATGCATTTGAGAAAACCGCTGTGGACCAGAGTGCTCCGAAAAATAACTCGTTCAAAACAGTGCTACCCTGGGGAAAAAAAAGTACTAGTGATACTTTCAAATCCTTTAGATCAACTTTAAGGCTTGTAAATACATAGAACAAATATTTAAAAACCGAAAGAAATTGACTCAATACTATTTCTTTTCACTTTCAAAATATAAAGAACAAAATAAAGACAAACATTGCAAGTTTAAAGAAAGTAACGCGACTTCTCCTTTTGACAGCTCTGAATGTGCACCGGCCCTGAGCGGGGCTGGCTTCGGCGCAGTGTAGATTCTGGATCCTGGTCTGCGTACATCCCGCGTGTGTCTGTATGTGTGTCTACCAAAAGGGGGAGAGCATTTGCCGTAACTAGGGGCCTGCTGCCTGAGAAACCTTTTCATGGCAATGAGCAGCTAGCAAACGTAGGTCTGCCTGGTTTCAAATGCACCAGCGTTAGGCTGGGAGATGACCCGTGGGGCATTCATTAGCGCTCCTGGCTCAGTTGTGCAGCTGTGTGACCGCAGCGTGTCCTGCGACTTGGGAACGCTGGCATTTTCTGGTGATTTGTCATAGTACTAGCTCTCTCAACAGGTTGTCGTCTTTCAAACAGATAAAATGACATTCCTTCTCAATGGCCTGTACCTCCATTACCACCACAGTCCTTTGCATCTGTCGGTTGCCATGCTGTGTTTAAGAAACCCAGAGACCCGCAGGAATGAAAAAAGAAAGCGACCTACTGCATTAAACAAAAGAGGTGAATGGAGTGCTATGAGTGGTACAGTGCTCTTCCCAGCTCTGCCCAAAGGAAGCCTGGGCCCTGGCTTCTCTGGCACAGATTAACAGTGGTTAATGTCGGAGCGCGTGCTAGCTCTGTGCGAGGATGACTCCAGCGTGCCCTGGTGCCATACAGAGTACCGTCCTCAAAACTGAGCTGCCGTGTCTCACTTGAGCAACCAAAGATGACCTGCTGGCTCTCACTGTGAAGAAGCGTCGACCGTTATACAGTCTGCAAGCTTGGGAAGCCCTAAAACGTGGTGTGTGAACTGTGGTCCCTGGACCATAAGTGACCTGTGGAGTGCTTGGTGGGGGGCTGTGGGGTGCTGGCAGGGCACATGGTGCTGTTTCTTTCCAGCTGCTAAATCACATACAAATACATGATTACTTTTCTAATCTCACTTCTACGTGGAAATAATTGCTTACTTGTGTAGGGATTGCATTTGGTCACCAGCAGGAGGGAGAATGTGTCTGGGTGTGGCTGGAGCGGGAGGTGTCAGTGACACAGTGTCTGTCTCAGCACATGGTCTATACAATCAAAGTTGGGGAGGCCCTGGCCTAAAACACTAGAGCACTGGTTTTTAGTAACAATAAAAAACTTGCCTCTGGTGTTTTGTTAAAACACGACTTGCCCTTTGCATACCTGCTTGCCTTAGAGATGGTAATCCGAATCTCAGCACCTTAGAGCAGCGTCTGCACACCCCCTCCAGCTCTCCAGGCCGGAGACCTGTGTCCACCAGTCTGCTGATGGGCACCGTAGGAAACCCATTTGAAACCTGTCACTCTTGGAATAATCACTCTAAAACTAAACTACAGCTGTCTGTACAGAAGACTGCACAAGTCTGACTAGACTGGTTTAATTAAGTCACTGCAAGTTCACGTGTAAGCTGGGCTGAGAGAGTTAATGCAGCCAGATGTCTGGCATTCAGGTAGCCCAGTGGTTTTCAACCTGTGGTTTGTGGACCGTACCTCCAAGGGGTCTGCCAAAGATGACAGATCAATCAAAAGTATGTGAATACCCACACTTACAATTCAGAAGGGTCTGCACCTCCACTCGAAACGTTTTGGGGGTCCGCAAATGAAAGAAGGTTGAAAACCACTGCGGTAGACTCGAGGCATTCTGCTATACACATGCCTTGTGAAATTGCCCCAGGAAGATGGTCACAGCCTGCTTAGGTGGATTTGTAGGAGCTTCTGAAGCGTGGGCAAGGTTTTCTTTTAGCAATGTGATGCGTGTATGAATCATCTTGACCAAAGGGGGAGAAAGTCTCTAGCACCTAAATTGGCCGGGGAAGCTTGACTCATTGGACTGAAGGAGGTGCAATAACTGACAGGTCATTGAGATGCTCTTGCACCTCTGTGCTCTGGGACAGGGACTTGATATTGGGCAATCTTCTGTTGTTCCCCCCAAACCTGCCTTCATTTGGCCAAAGCTTTAAGCTCAATCTTTCCATGCCTGGAGAACTGTTATTAGCACTTGGCAGGTGATTCTTGGTACTGGGCATGGTCCAACCCAGGTCTGCAGGGGCTGAGCAAGATGTTCCCTGTAATTATTGTTCCTGGCTGCTGTGACCCACCGTGGCTCTGGACACGTGAGCTGAGAGCAAGATGGGTCCTCCACTATTTTCTCAGCTCCCTGCTGGTTTGCAGGCAGTGTAGGGACTGTACAGGACACTGCACAGGTCTTACTAGACTGGTTTAATTAAGTCACTGCAAGTTCATGTGTAAGCTGGGTTGAGAGGGTGGGTGGTGTAGAAGAAATAGATCCTGCCATTGAGCTTAGAGGGCTGGGACCGGGATTGGTACCTGCGGAGGGGACGAACTAATTGCTGAGGCGGGTGGGAAGAGTTCTGAAACTGGATGAAGGGCCATCTGGGGAGACTGGAAATGGCTGGGTGAGAGAGAAAACTGGGACTGGCTAGATAACGAGACTAGGTCTGGGAAGAAGTCAGGGAAGAACTGGAGCAAGAAGCTAGGAGATCAGGTGTGCAGGGAGCTTGGATGTAGAGGTCTGACGAGGGCAGGCTGTCCCCAGAGCCTGGAACGGACCCCAAATTCCCCAGTCACCATTCTGTCAAACCCGCTGACAATGTACTGCTGGTCTACACGGGGGTGACAACCTTCTACTGTTCTCAGCTCAAAGGGGAGAGATCTGTGTCATGGATCTACAGGTTCCAGCCCTACCAGTGGGTATCGGTGTGATCCCATAGGATGTAGTTTCTGTTTTTTTAAGACAGGAAATTACATGTTAAGGTTACAGTTTTACAGAGCCAACCACTCTGAAAGCTAAATGCCAAGACTTGGATCGGCTGTGCAATCTTGGCAAACTGACCGCTGTTTGTGGTCACAGACAGGGTAGAGAAGCACATCTGTGTCGGTACTGCGTGCATCTACAACCTGAGAGCTTTGGATTCCAAGCCTGCTGACCGCTTCGTTTTTGGAAATAAAAGGAAGAAAATCCAGATCTTTTTCTGCAAGCAGAGTGTCTTAAATGTGTTTAAATGCAATCCCAGGCTTACGACGGTAACCTACTTGCAAATGTATTTAGATGTAGTCTTTAATACTGTTTTTCCAGTCTTCTCTACCTTGCCCTCCTCCCCCATCTTTAGTGCACAGGTAAATGGTGCTTGGGGAATAAATCTAGGCTTTCGGAGTCAACAGCTGTTGCAGAAACTGGAAGGTGTGTTTGGAAGGAGGCAGGAGACTTCAGAGAAAAGCTGGTATCACGATTAAGGCAGCTCTGCGCTGCACTCCATAGGGATGTTGGGCAAGTCCCTTAAACCAGGCATTTCCTGGGTTCTCGCTACTTGGGCAGTCCTTATTTTGGATGCCAAACTTAAAACCTTGGAATCAAATTTGCGGAAGTTTTAAGCGCTCAGAACTGAAGCTGAAATCCAGGAATGCTGCATAACATCAACTGCTCTGAAGGTCCTTGGAGTCCCAAATTGGATAATGAGCAGGGGTATTTCTGACCTTGATCCCTTTGAGTAGTGTGGAATAAGGCTTGGGGCTACACGCTGAACAGTGTTGAAGAGCTGCTTGTTGAGGGAGCATTGTCCATTTTGTGAACTGAACGGTCGTACAAAGAAAAAGTGGTCGTGTGACGGAGGTTTGTATTGTAACGCCTATGCATAAAGAGCAACCTTAAGGAAAAAGACAGGCACTGTTAACTGTGGCCAATTCTAAATTCCTTGTGCATGACTTACCGTGTTCAAGTGCAGAACTTACTATTACAGTCATACCTGCAAACACAAATGAGGATTTGGGCTTTCATAGTTTAGGTGCTACACAGACATAACACAAGCAACTGACTATTTAGGAAGGAAAATGACGGAGCAGTAGGTGTAGGGAGAAGGATGCATTCACAAAGAAATGGATATGCTTAACTTTGTAATTATTGCCATAAATTAATAAGGAAGGTGCCAGTTCTCCCAGTCCGAGTGGGTGCGATCTCTGTTTGTGTGGCTGTAGTGGTGGATTTGAAGAACGATCAGTTTAGGACGAGAATGCTGTGCAGACGAGACGGCATGGAACACATCCTGGAGACAGCTGTATGACAGGCTGGTGAGTGGTGGCTGGGGCTGGCGTTGGGGCAAGCAGGAGGCCAATGCTATGAGACAGTTGTCTGGAATGGCAAAGGTTAGTTCAGTCACGTTTCTCAATTAAAAAAAAATGTCACCTATAAAGGCCTGAGATGTTTCCTGACCCTGCTTTGTTACTGGCGTTGGTGGCACCAACCCCAAAGAACACAAACTGCTGATGAAAAAAACTGGCACCAGATTTTGTATTTGCCCTCTGCTGAAGTCCATGAGAGTAGAAGTATAGATGCCTAGGAGGGGGCACCCAAGCGCCATAAAAAACGTATGGGGCGCCTCTGCCGATGTGAATAGGAGTGTCCGGGGCGCCCGTGTAGGCCCAGATCTACCGAGGTATTGAGGCACCTAACTCCTGTTTAGCTACTGGTTGAGATCATACAACTGGTTTTAAATCCCCAATGTTGCAACCAATTAACAAGCCCAAATGAAGTCAAATGCATACAGCTGAAGCAGGGTTTGGTTTCAGTAGAACATCAGTAAGAGTTTGGCACTTAAATACTGTTGTGGATTTGAGATGTAGCTACCAAGGCCTCTGTCTGGCCAGATCCTGGCCTCGGTCCAGCATCTGGTCTTTGCACCAAAACAGTTGTCCATCTGCTTAGCTTGAAACCAGTGAGCGCTTCCCTTGAAGCAAAGGGACAACCCATATGCTTTGCTGTCAGCAAGAGC
This sequence comes from Alligator mississippiensis, assembly GCF_030867095.1. NCBI lineage: Eukaryota > Metazoa > Chordata > Crocodylia > Alligatoridae > Alligator > Alligator mississippiensis. The sequence goes on from NC_081836.1 coordinate 2,733,288, forward strand.
TTGGCATCTTGTAAGATTGATTCCCTAACCCACGTGAGATGCCTGTTGTTAGACCCCTGCGCTCAGAAGACATTAAGTCCTTATCCACATAGGAGCTGATCTGGTTTGACTTAAACTGGTATAATTAAACCGGGGGCCATTTCTGTGGGTGCACTCATCAGCTGCAATCTGGTTGCACATGTTAGAAACCAAAATGAGAGTGTCTACAAGCAGAGGTGCTCCATTTAAACACAATCTGTAAAAAAAAAATTGCCTCTGATTATATCAGTACAACTCTGTGGACAGATCAGGCCTAGCCAAGCCAACCAACTGCCTTCGTTCTTCCTCTGGGGGATCTGGGATGTCATCGTGCCTGTCTGCCATTACGACAGACTACGTTTTGTCCAGTTAACCAGTGTTTTGATATTTGGCAAATGTGTTTGATTTAGTTAATCCCACTACTCCTCCACAGCGTGGCTGCAGTCCTGACTGCTGAATTGAATGGGCAACCATCAGTGCTGCTGTATAATATAGCTACTTTAACCAATGTGATAGGCAATGATGTCACTTGAGTTAATGCTTTCCCCATCAGGGTTTGGGCAGCTTAATTTACTGGAGTACTGCAATCCTTCACAGGCAGCAGCTATTCAGGAGACTACAAAACTGCCACCATCTTTGGCACCAATTTGATTTAGGCTGATTTAAGGTAAAAAATTAGTCACAGGGTAGAGAAGCACGGCTGTGTAGGTACTGTGTGCATCTGCAACCCGAGAGCTTTGGATTCCAAGCCTGCTGACCACTTCATTTTTGGACATAAAAGGAAGAAAATCCAGATCTTTTTCTGCGTGCAGAGTGTCTTAAATGTGTTTAAATGCAATCCCAGACTGAAGATGGCAGCCTACTGCCAGAGCAGTGGGTGTTTCTGTTCCTCCTACTACATTAAACAGAAGTGTAAGTATCAGTGGCAATGGTTCCTGAGACTGGTGACTGGATTGTCACGAGGATCAAGACAGCTCACTACAGAACAGCACCAGCAGCAAACCTTGCAGTGGATGGTGGATTGGTTTCACAGGTTCAGATGGCTCTGCTCTCAGTACGCCCATAATCAAAGCGTGCCAGGATCCTCTCTCTTGCATATGTTATATACTCATCAAGACGACAAGACCAGATGGACCAGCTGATTTAGTGTCTTACTCTGCACTTGATCAGCATATCATGCCCACCTCTGTCTCAGGGAGGAGAAACTTGTCACCTCAAGACTTGCGAAGGAACCTACGCAGCCAAGCCAAGCCCAGGCCAGCATCAAGCTCACCACATGTTGAGTACAATATCTGAGATAACAAAGACTGTGTGAGCCCATTAAGAGCTGTTCTGTTCCCTGAACTCCTACCAGAACTCTCCTTGGCTGTGGACTCTGTTAGGGAGCAGAGCCTCTTTCCGCCTGCCCCCATGGTTCCTATGGAGCCTCAGCCAGGGCATATCAGACACCCGGTCCAGCAACGTTTTGAAGCTTCTCCGGCACTTGAGTTCTTCTGAGCTCTGTTCTGACCTGGCTGAACCATGCTTGCTTGTGACAGATGATCCTACTGTATTCTGGAACCCATACAAGAGCTCTAAAAGACAATATGTGGGCATGGGAAGGAATCATTGCTCTTACGGAAACAGCAAAAAAAATGGTAGCTTTTACAAGGGACTAGCAGCAACATTTGCCAACCAGTGCCCTGCGACGCCAGCCTCACCAAACAGTGACTCCAGGCAAACAGCATCCTCCAAGAGGTGCTAACCTAGGAGCCTACTCGAGGGGCCAGATGCTGACATGTTGATGAATGATTTAATGTTGCTCGAGGCACTCAAGCTAGGACTGTAGAAGGCCTGATGTGGGAGCTAAGCCTGTGTTCTCCTCTGCTGCTGTATTCAACTGAGGTGCGGATGATCTAGTGAAGCAATGGTTAAACCAAGCATCCAAGCCAGGGGGAACCAAGAGCAGAGTCAGAGCCTGAGCTAGAGGTCAGGATCCTGAGCATCTGGGGCAGAAACCAGGCCAGGGGCCAAGATCTAAAAATCCTAGTCCGGTGCTGAGGTCAGGAGCAGGCCAGAAACCTGAAGAATAGCAGGAGCTGGGAGACCTGGCTTAGGACAGACAGGGACCAAGTGCAGCTGCAGGCACTAGGCTGCTGCTTCGGAGTACCTCTCCCCTGCTGTGCATAGTGGCCAGGCCCCTTTACAGCTGCCAGGTGTAATTGCACCAAGTTTTCATGCCCAGTTTTGCTATGTTGTTCGACGCAAGTCTGCCTGTGTAATGATCCTGAAAAAGTGAGTTGATTTCCTACAAATAGTTGGGAAAATTCCCAGTGATCTCCCTCAATTTTTCCTCTATTTTCAGTGAGCACTAGTTACCACCAACGGTAAAAATAA